>NW_026652292.1:52571178-52890056 GCF_009828535.3 Hylobates moloch | reverse complement strand
ATTTCTAGTTAACCCTAACACTCACAGTTTTGATCTTGGAGGACCCAGATCTTCAGAGGACCAAATCTCCTTGTATTTCTTATCTTAGATGAGACGCGGCTTATAAATTCTCCTTGTCAAAAGTTCAATGATGTCAGTTTGGCTCAAGCACCTAAGAGCAAAGTGGATTACTTAAATTCTTACTCTTTTATTTTGTTTCTGGTCTCTGAGGAGTCTTTCCTTTATTATCACCTCGGTGATACATTTAGAAAGGTGAGTTTTTAAACGTTTTATTAACCATATTAGCTGTTTTCAGTAGCAGGGTTGCTCTGTGTATCTGATTAGCTATACTGCAAGAAATAGAAGTTGTTCCAGTTTTCTCTTCCTCTCTTTTCCTCCCTGTGTTGCAGATGTGTTTTGTTTCCAGTTTTCTGGCTTCAAATTCTAGAGTCTGCATGTGATCCCTGGGTCCTGTGTATCTTCTAAGGTGGCTTCGCATACTTCAGAATGTATCTCTACACAATGAATTATCCTTTTTTTTTTTGCTAAAATTGATGATGGTCCTTCATTATCTGACTTAGAGATATTATGCTCACATTGTCCCTGTTCTTTTACTCTGGAAAGGCAGGTGGAGTGGATTTTCAGGATAGAAAAGGAATAAGGAAGGCGGGTGTAAAACAAAACCTTGCCTCACCACAAGTGCCCAGAGCTGAGAGTCCTAGGGCTACTCCACACACACAGGAGGGACCCATCACATTTGCTTTACAGGGAAAACTTCTCCCTGATGACAAGACTAAAATGGTCAAAGATCCTCTCTTTTTTTTCTGATTAGATTATAAATAATAAAAAATTAGTTTATATATACACACACACATATAATATTTAAAAAATGTGAGGTTATATCCTCTGAAAGGGGCCGGGCGGAGACCAAACTACACCGTTCGCGGTCAAGAGATCTTTATTGGAGGTATCGAGCGGCACCACGCAAGGAGAAGGAAGAGAAGAGAGAGAGGGCTGCTGGTGTGCTGAGTTTTATATCCCTTGGGCCTACGTGGATTGGGCTGGGGCGGGCCCAAGGGAAGGCGGGAGATGCTTCTTTCTGATTGGCCCTCCTTTGGCGGGTTCAGACAGTGCCCGGTCAAGGAGGGGAGAAGAACCCGGAACCGGCGCCATTAAGGTACCTCTGTTACCTAACATCCTCTAGTCTTCTATCTTCCTTGTCATTTTGTGCTTGATTCTCCCCTCTTGAGTTTCTCCTCCTCTCTCCTCCTTCATTGTCCGTAGGTCTCAGCCTCCACCAAGTAACCATGTTGCAGCCCAGGATGTTTTCTTCCTAATTTTCCTGCATTCACCTGCAATCACACAAATGCAGACTTGCCATTATTCTACAAGAATTGGTTCATGTTATACATATTTGTGATTTATTTATTTGTTTTGAGACACAGTCTTGCCCTGTTGCCCAGGCTGGAGTGTGGTGGCGTGATCTCTGCTCAGTGCAAACTCTGCCTCCCGGGTTCAAGCAATTCTCCTGTGTCAGCCTCCTGAGTAGCTGGGATTACAGGAGTGCACCACCACACCTGGCCAATTTTTAAAGTATTTTTAGTAGAGACAGGATTTCACCATGTTGGTCAGGCTGGTCTCGAACTCCTGACCTCGTGATCCACCTGCCTCGGCCTCCCAAAGTTCTGGCATTACAGGTGTGAGCCACCACACCTGACCCTGTTTTACATTCAATTATGCCTCATGGAACTCACTCTAAGCCAACTGATATAGCTTTAATTCATTCTTTTAAGGGTTATAAAAGTCTCCATTTGTGTGAATATACATAATTTATTGGATCATTCTCCTACTGGGTGAATATTGTTTCAAGCTTGCCCTACAAACAAGGCTACAATAAATATCCTTGTAAACATGTTCTTCCTACTGGTGGTTTTATGTTTATGGGATAGATTCCCAGGAGTGGAACTGAAGGGTAGTAGGATATATGATATTTATTAAATTGTGATAGACATTGCTAGATTGCTTTCCAAAAAGGCCATGACAATTTACATTTCTATCAACAGTATATGAAAGTACCCTCTTCACTGAATCCAGTAGTCACTTGATATTTTCAATATAAAAACCTTTCGACATATAATGAGTAAAGTGATACCTCATTGTTGCATAAATTTGCATTTCCCTGATCATAATTAATTTAAATAATTTTGCTATTTCTCTTTCGCATACGTTTCTGAGCTTTTTCTTCCCAATTAGTAAATGCTCTTTTTATATTATACGTGTTGTAAATTCATTTCAAATCTGTTATTTTTCACTTTTTTTACTAATCTACAATTCTTTACTATTTTTTAACTAAATAATAATTTTTTTTTTTACTAATTTTGTGTATGACAATGTTTTTTTCCGACAAATGTCTAAAAATTTTTACATAGTTAAATATGTTCATCTTTTATTTTCAAGCTTCTGATTCTTGATCTCAGTTTTGAAAGTATTTGTCAATTTTAGGATTATGTGTAGTATCCTAAACTATCTTGTCATATTTCTATTATTTTGTTTTTTATATTTAAGTCTAGTCAATTTGGAATTTAGTTATGCATTTTGTTTAAGATGGAGGTATAATAGTATTTTAATATAATCTATAATACAATCTATAGTATGTGCTATTATCTGATAAGGGAAGTTCCCTTTATTATTCTTTTTTTTCGTATTTCTTGTTTTTTCTGCCGTATCTCTTCTTCCATATGTATGTTAAGATTGTCATATACAATTTTGAGAAAAACTATTTTGAAATTTGATTCAAAACTGCATTACATTGAAAGGTATACTAATTATTGAAGAATTAATAATTCTGTGATACAAAATTTTCACTCCAAAATGTAGAACATGAATAAGAGCATGGGCACTGGAGCTCAGCCCCCAGGATTGAATCCTGGCTATGCCGTCAGTAGTGGTATGACTTTCCTTTTAAGCACTGGCATGCCTAAACTCCAAATTAAGATCCAAATGAGGGAAGAGCAGGGTCCTTTACCTTTGTATTGGGAAAGTTTTCATGCCAGAGGATATCTCTTTTCTCCTCTTAGCCATTCTTTTTTGATGATTAATGTGTTGAGACATCAAATTTATTTGTGCATAATGGTGTAATGAGGGGATTCTAAAATAATATATGGGGCGCCCTGAGTGATATGGTTTGGCTGTGCCCCACCCAAAGCTCATTTTGAATTGTAGCTCCCATAATTCCCCCATGTTGTGGGAGGGACTGGGTGGGAGATAATTAAATCATAGAGGCAGTTTCCCTCATACTGTTCTCATGATAGTGAATAAGTCTCACGAGATCTGATGGTTTTATAAGAGGAAACCCCTTTTGCTTGGCTCTCATTCTCTCTTTATCAGCCGCCACGTAAGACATGCCTTTCACCTTCCGCCATGATTGTGGGGCCTCCCTAGCTATGTGGAACTGTGAGTCCATGAAACCTCTTTTTCTTTATAAATTACCCATTCTCAGGTATGTCTTTATCAGCAGCATGAAAACGGACTAATATACTGAGAGAAGAATCATTCAGGGCAATTGAGGAACATATTTAGAGCTGACAATTTGAGCTTGAAAAGGTTCACGGTTTGCCAAGTTCTGGAAGGAGCTCCTCAAACCAGAAGCCAGAGTATGCTAGGCACTCAAGGAGCTACTGCGGGTTTGAGACCATGATGGCTAAGAATGCTGCTTCTGGCAGTGGGAGACTGCTGTTTGTAGCCGTATGTTTAGGCTAAAGTCAGCAAAGAGGCGCCAGAGCCACTGGTGAGGGGTACTTAATGCTAGTATCCCCAATTTAAATACTGGATAAGGAAGTGATGGAACGAGGCTTTCTGACTGGGTAGACTCAGTTCTGACAATGGCTGGTGAATCTGCTTCAGATGGATGGACCCAACCAGTGAGAACTGACTAAGGTGTGATGCTGTTATACGTGGGACCTGCACCATATCTGGGGTGGACAACTGATATCACTTCAGAATAACCTAGAGTCCAGGGGAGAATTTGAGGGAGAGAAGGGAAACTGACAAAAAAGGGTGTATTCCTCTATTTTCACGTTGCTATAAAGATACTATCTGAGCCTGGGTAATTTATAAAGGAAAGAGGTTTAATGGACTCACAGTTCTGCATGGGCTGGGGAGGCCTCAGGAGACTTACAATTGTGGCGGAAGGTGAAAGGGAAGCAGGAACTTTCCTCACGAGGCGGCAGGAGGGAGCGAAGTGGGAGCGCTGGAAAAACTGTCACTTTTAAAACCATCAGATCTCGTGAGAACTCCCTCAATATCACGAGAACAGCATGGGGGAAATCGGCCCTGTGATCCAATCATCTCTGACCAGTTCCCTCCCTCGACACGTGGGGATTACAATTCGAGATGAGATTTGGTGGGGACACAGAGTCAAACCAAATCAAAGGGCCTTTCCCATCTCCAGAAACAGGGAAGGACTTGAGAGATTCATGACAGTCTAAGTCCAAGTGCAGATGAGGAAACTAAAGCTCGGAGAGATGATAGAACTGGCTCAAGATTACACGGCTTACTTAATGGCAGAGCTGGCATTTATATCAAGTCTTCTAACTCAAAGGTCTGTGCTTTTCCCAGGATTCCATAAACATGACTCTTGTAAAATTTTGGTCATAACCGTAATAGTGTCCTTGAAAGCTTACTATGTGCCAGGCATGCTTCTAAACACTTAGCATGTAACAGCATTATCTCACCTCACAAAAAGTCTGTTAGAGTAGACCGATTATTTTTTCTATTTTTTCCAGGAGGAAACTGAGGCATAGATAAATTTAATACCTCATCCAAGGTCACATGTTAAAAGTGGTACAGCTTGGATTCAAACTTAGTCTAAGTCTAAAAATCTATACTACTTACCTTATACTACACAGACTTTTGACATAGGATCTCTGCCTGTCTTCCTCTATTTTGCTTTCTACCCTTTGCAAGACATATTTTATTTGTGTGTATATTTATTATGTTTGCTGTTTTTTCTCCAGTGTGCCATTTTTAGGGTTG
Organism: Hylobates moloch; assembly: GCF_009828535.3. Lineage (NCBI taxonomy): Eukaryota > Metazoa > Chordata > Mammalia > Primates > Hylobatidae > Hylobates > Hylobates moloch. Next base: position 52,885,043 of record NW_026652292.1, on the reverse strand, counting down.
TTTTTCTGTCACTACAGTGAGTTTGGTTGAATAAAGCTAGTTGGGTGGGGAATTGTCCCTAGGCCAGGCCTTAGTTATTGACGGAAAAATTGACCTCATGAAATGTATTTGTGGATATTCTGGGTCACAAAAACCAACCAGATACAAAGGAAGAGTTGGACAGGAGGGACCAGCTGTAGAAACTGAGACTTCATGGACTCGGCCCTCAATCTTCACGTAGAAATGCAGGGCTCCCGGAATTTCTCCTAGACCCTTCTGGTTTATCCCAGATTAAACAGCATTGGTCAGGGTACTGAGCATTCATTGTGCTGGCTTTCACTCAAGATTAAGGAGAAAGATCTAAAACAAAACACAGTGTGATTCTGTATGATACCATAATGGTGGATACATGTCATTATCATTCACCCAAACTCATAGAGTGCACAACACCAAGAGTGAAACCTCATGTAAACTATGGACTTTGGGTGATTATGATGTGTGAGTATATCTGTCAGTGGTAACAAATGTACCTCTCTGGTAGGGTATGTTCATATGGGGGAGGCTTACCTGCATGTGTGTGAACTGGGGCTATTTGGGAAATCTCTGTACCTTCTGCTCAATTTTGCTGTGAACCTAAAACTGCTCTAAAAAATAAAGTCTTAAACCCAACAACAACAAAAACCAATGCCAAGTAAGGCTTTCCCATTCTCTGTTGGCATGCTCACATTACTGAAAAGGTTCAGGAATATTTTTCTGAGTCAACAAATATTTTAAAGCATTTATTATGTGCAACTCATGATGCTAGGTATTGTTGGGGACTCATAACTGCATTAGCCATAGCCTGTACTCAATATCCTTAGGGAGACAGACACATATTAACTTTGACACAAACTCGATTTTGTTAAGAGGTTAAATCAAAATACAAAGGGAATGTAGGAGACAGAAAAGTGAATTTTAATGGCAGGCACCCAGAAAGCCATCTTAGTGTGATGCATTAATAAAAAATATAAAACATCATGCTTGAACAGGCAGGTTTGAAGGAGTTGGTGGGGGAGGGTATAGAGGATAGTATTAGGTTGGTGTAAAAGTAATTGTGGTTTTTGTCATTAAAATAACAGTTCTATTCAGGAGTCATGAAAACTGAGTTCTAGCCTTGTCTCTATAATCCTTACCAGCTGTGTGACTTTAGGCAAGTGACCGATTCTCTCTGAGACTCTTTCTCTACCTGTAAAATGTGGGGTGATTAAAAAGTTAATCTCGGCTGGGCACAGTGGCTCACACCTGTAATCCCAGCACTTTGGGAGGCCAAGGTGGGTGGATCACGAGGTCAGGAGATCGAGACCATCCTGGCTAACACGGTGAAACCCCGTCTCTACTAAAAATACAAAAAATTAGCCGGGCGTGGTGGTGGGCCCCTGTATTCCCAGCTACTCCGGCGGCTGAGGCAAGAGAATGGTGTGAATCCGGGAGGCGGAGCTTGCAGTGAGCTGAGATTGCGCCACTGCACTGGAGCCTGGGTGACAGAGCGAGACTGTCTCAAAAAAAAAAAAAAAAGAAGCTAATCTCAATTGATAGGTTTGTTGGGAAGATTTTTAGGTCAGTGTCTGGCACATTGAAGGTTCTCAGTAAACGCTCCAAATACAGTGTGTGTGCGTGTGTATGTGCGTGTGTTCATGCGTGTGTGTGCATGCATGTGTGTATGCACGCATATGTGTATGTGCACGTGTGTGTGCACGTGTGCATGTGTGTGAGTGCTCGTGTGTGTGAGGAGAGTATCTGTTGGTGAGCAGGAATCCAGGGAGCAGAGGTGGGGAGGGCTGTGGCTGACTGCGTATGGGTGGGTGGTGTTGACAAAATGGGGGGAAGAAGATGTATTGGGACATATGACTAGAAAGCTGCATAAGAATCCAATATTGAAAACTCTTAGATTTTACTTTGTTGGAAACGGGAGCCAATAATGTTTGTGGATCTGATGATTAGAAAGTCCCCTCAGGTCCTGGAAAACATGACCAGACCCTGTGCTTGTAGACTCACGTGTTTATGATACCTCTATTCAGTGCCACTCCCTGAAGTTGTCCCCCAATCCCACCCCCACCTCCCTTTTTTAAAGGCAGTCTTTTCCACATGTTTTGAGGCCTGGAGAACAAAGGTGATGTGAGCTTTAAAAAAAAATTAAACAAAAAAGATTTCTCACCCAGTTACATACAACAAACCAGCTTTCCTAGGTTTGCTCACACAAACTTCAAAAAAGTAATGGGGTAAGGGGAAGAGGTTTACAAGGTCAGAAGAAAACATCAAACCACATGAGACTTGATTCACTTCCATGGAACTGGTTTTACTCCCCTGCTACAATATCCTGTAAAACTAAATAAAGCATTGGAACTAATAAATCAATCATAGAGGGACCTTCCTGCTGCCAACCCATCCTCTGGAGAACGAAATCCTGAGGGCAGATTTAGGGAATTGAAATCAGAATCTGTGCAGTTGCCAAAGTGCCCTGCCTTGGCCTGCCAAGTTAAATGTGAACTTTTGTGAACTTTCTTTTCAGCAGTTAGAATCAGCTGCTTTTGTGCAACGCAATTCCAATTTATGGCATTATTGAAGATAGGGTTTTAGGGAAATATACCAGGCCAGTGCATTTGTTTGGCCCATGAAGCTTAATTGCCAATGTTAAATCTATGGCCCTGGCAATCTTCTCTGATTAAAAAGCCGCTGGGAGCCCAGTTTGGGGCCACTCTTCTTTATTACTGTTCTTCTGAAGAAAGTTGAAGTATTCATCCCATCGTGGGAGTTAAAAGCCCAAGTCAATTATTAATGGCACGATTGCATTTGTTTTCTTTCTGAATTAACCCATGTGACCCGTGGCATTTGCACCTCGTGTTAACCATTAGACACACAAATGAGCCCTGTATTTATCTGGGTGGCAGAGTTCTAATGCCTGTTGTTTATTTATAGTGAGGGAACTGTGCAATCAGTAGGACTTTTCCAGGAAGAGAAACAGGGGTCCTGCCTTCCGTCCTCTGGTTTGAGGAAGCAGCTCTGTTTGCCTCTCTTTGCTCCCTTACTCAGGCTGCTCACAGCGAAGCCTTTCAGTGTCTGATATAAAAGTCCCTTTGATTGTGCGGTGGCCACAGGGTCTGGCTGCGGGTCTGGGTAGCTTGCAGGCGCATCGCTCACCAAATCTAGATCCAGCAGAGGCGGCTTCACACTTCTCATGAAGTCAGGCATCTTTTTTGTGTTAAAGATCTACTTTTCTTACAGCAAATATTATGTATGTTTTTACCCTTTGAACTCTTTCTCTACTTAATGGAGGTAGAGGCGGGGCAGTTTGTAGATGCACTCTTGCCAAGTTATTAGTTTTAGATAAAGTCATCTCAGGTTTGAGCAAAGAAAATGAAAGCCTCTGATTATCAGATTCTCTGGAACTTCTCTTCCTGCCAGAAACAATGTTGAGTCTGGCCCCCTCTCTTCCGGCTGCTTTCATTGTATTGCCTGAAATGGTATTTTTTAACTGTTTCTAATGGCAGTGAAAGGAGGCATTAGAGGAGGAGAAGGGGGGTGGTTGGGTGGCATGCTTAGTTCATAATTGTCTGGGTTGGGAAAGAATCTCTTAATGAGAATTAGGTGGGGAATTAGGATCCTGTTGGGGGCGGGGGCAGGGGTTTGTATTTGTGTGGGAAAGGAGTTAAAGACTTTGTTTTATTTCATTGCTTCAATTTGCTTTGGGTTGTTATTTAGTTTCTTTTGAGATTTACATAACATTAAATGAGGATGTGGCTTTTTAAAATGTGTTTTGAAAATGAGCCTGTCTTAATCCATTCAGGCTACTAGCACAGAATGCTGTAAGCTAGGTAGCTTATGAACAATAGAAACTTATTTCTGACAGCTCTTGAGGCTGAGAAGTCAAAGATCATGTTTCCGGCAGGTTCCACGTCTGGTGAGGTTCTGCTTCCTGGTTCACAGATGGTCGTCCTTACATGAGGGAAGGGTAATGGAGCTCTCTGGGGTCTATCTTTTATATGGGCACAAATCTCATTCATGAAGGCCCCACCCTCATGATCTCACCACCTTTCAAAGGACCCACCTTCAAATACAATCATGAAAGGAACAGGTTTCAACATATGACTTTTGGGGGAACACAGATATTCAGTCTGTAGCATTCTGCCTCTAACCCCTCAAAATTCATGTTCTTCTCTCATGCAAAACACATTCATCTCATCCCAACAGCCCCAAAGTCTTAACTTGCTCCAGTATTACCTAAAAAATCGAAAGTCCAAAGTCTCATCTAAATATCACTTAAATCAGATATGAGTAAGACTCATCCTGAGGTGAATTCCTCTCCAGCTGTGACCTGTGAACCCAAACAAGTCATGTGCTTTCAAAATACAACGGTGGGACAGGCACGGGATAGACATTCGCACTGCAAAAGGGAGAAACAGGAAAGAAGAATGGAGTGAAAGATCCCAGACAAGTCGAAAGCCCAATGGAATAAATGACATTAAACTCTAAGGCTCGAGAACAACCTTCTGCCTTCTGGGTCCCCTGGGGCTGGGGTCCTGCCTCTGCACCTCTCACAGGTTGGAGTCCCATGTCTGTGGCTCTCCCAAAGAAGGAGGCTTTTATATGTCCATCTTGTATGTATTCCTGGAATGCCAGATTCTTTTCTGTTTTTTTTTTTTTTTTTCTTTTTTTGAGACATAGTCTTGCTCTATCCCCTAGGCTAGAAGGCTGGAGTGCAGTGGTGCAATCTTGGCTCACTGCAACCTCTGCCTCCCGGGTTCAAGCAATTCTCATGCCTCAGCCTCCCGAGTAGCTGGGATTACAGACATGCACCAGTAGTCCTGGCTGAGTTTCATATTTTTAGTAGAGGTGAGACTTCACCATGTTAGCCAGGCTGGTCTGGCTTTTGAAGTCAAACTCCTGACTTCAAGTAATCTTCCCACCTCAGCCTCCCAAACTGGGGTTACAGGTGTGAGCCACCATGCCCAGCCTTGGAATGCCAGATTCTTATATCCAGTTGCCTACTTGCCATCTTTCCCTGGATGGCTGGTAGGCATCTTAAAGAATATATCCAAACCAAACTCATGACCTTGCCCAGGGCAAACTGGATTCTCTCCTATTTGTCCTATTTCAATAAATGGCAGATCCGGCTTCCAGTTGTTCAGGCCAATTACCTTAGCATCATCTTGATGCCTCTTTTTCTTTCAAACCCCACGTACAATCCATCAGCTCTACCTTTATAATGTATTCCGAATCAGACTCCTCATCTCTTCCCATCTTTGCCACTACTCTCCTGCCTCCAGCCCCTGCCATCTTTGCCTGGACTATTGCAATAGTATGTGCCGGCTCTCCCTGCTGTGTTCTTGGCCTGCTCCCCATGTTCGCTTCTAAATAGCCAGAGGTTTTAAAAGGTCAGCCAAATCATGCCATCCCCTGCTCAAAACCTTCCAGTGGCTTCCAAAATCTCTCCGAATACAACCAGAAGCTCTTTCTGTTGCCTTGCAAACTGTACCTGATTTACCCACTTGCCTTCTTGATCTCATCTCCTATTCTCCCCTCCACTCTGACCGTTTTGCTGCTTTTTGTTTGTTTGTTTGCTTTGTTTTGTTTTTTTTGAGATGGAGTCCCGCTCTGTCGCCCAGGCTGGAGTGCAGTGGAGCGATCTCAGCTCACTGCAACCTGTGCCTCCCAGGTTCAAGCGATTCTCATGCCTCAGCCTCCCAAGTAGCTGGGATTACAGGCATGCACCATCACTCCTGGCTAATTTTTGTATTTTTAGTAGAGACGAGGGTTTCACCATGTTGGCCAGGCTGGTCTCGATCTTCTGACCTCAAGTGATCCACCCGCCTGGACCTCCCAAGGTGCTGGGATTACAGGCATGAGCCACTGCACCCGGCCTCTTTGCTGTTTCTTAAAAATGTTGGCTGTGCGTCTGCCTCAAGTCTCACGTTATACTTTGTGTTCATCTTCCTGGAATACGCTTTCCCCAGTGATTCAAAGTCGCCTTAATAAGAGAGGATTTCCCTGAACACCCTATCCAAAACAGTGGCTCTCTGTCACTCTCTGTCCCCCAATCTTAAATTCCTCCTTGGTCCTTCACATTTACTACATCTATGTTGGCCTGCTATATTATTTCACCACCCATTTGAATAAAAGCTCTATGAAAGCAGGCACTTTTTAAAAATTTGCTTTACCTAGCACTATGCCTAGCACATAGTAGGTACTCATCAAATACTAGTTGAATGGACTCCGTGAGGTCCACAGAGAAACACCTGGAATGGTATTACAGGCTGATGACTCCCGAGGCAGCTGTCAGAGTCTAAGAAATGACTGGAAAGATCAAGGAACTCACGTGTAGTGTGAACCCAGATGTAAACTAAGTACTTCTCTATTTCCTTCAGTGAATAGTTCAGCAGTTTTGTTTTATTTTCTCAAGAGAATGAGTTGGTCAGGCACGGTGGCTCACACTTGTAATTCCAGCACTTTAGGAGGCTGAGGCGAATGGATCACCCGAGGTCAGGAGTTCGAGACCAGCCTGGCCAACGTGGTGAAACCCCATCTATACTAAAAATACAAAAATTAGCTGGGCATGGTGGCAGGCGCCTGTAATTCCAGCTACCGGGGAGGCTGAGGCAGGAGAACCACTGGAACCTGGGAGGCGAGGTTGCAGTGAGCCAAGACAGTGTCACTGTACTCCATCCTGGATGACAGAGCAAGACTCCATCTCAAAAAAAAAAAAGAGAGAGAATGAGTTAACTTCAGTGGCTCATCAAGTTAGTGTTTTCTTATGGTAGCTCAATAACTCATGCCACTTACGTATTTCTGTGTGTGTAAAATCCTAACAACCTTTCCCAATTCCCTACTGTGTCCCAGTCAACAACCATTTCATATTTTAGCTTGGTTAGACATACAATCAATCTTACTGTTGGCCACAATCCTGATATGATCTATGCTCTCGAATCAAGAGGCTGACAATCTGTTCTGGACACCACAAAGAAGAGCCAATATTTTCATGAGGTTCCAAACACCGTTTGGGAGCTTTGCCTCAGGATCTCTAATTTGCATTTCACGTTTGTTGGGGATTCTCATGTTCTTTACAACAATCAGAGCAATAACAATTTTTAAAACCCTTGAAGATTATTTCAGAAAACCAATTATTAAATATCTTATTAGGGATCTTGGATGTATGGAAATCTTATATATATTTACACCTAAAAACTGGAGATGATGAATTTAATATACTTATCTAAGTTAGCTTATATATATACTTATCTATGTTAGCTTAGATAAGTATATTATCTCAACTCAAACTCAACTAAAATTATAGTAAAAACTTTTTTTTTTTTTTTTGGCTGGAGTGCAGTGGCGCAATCCTAGCTCACTGCAACCTCCGCCTCCTGCGTTCAAGCGATTCTCCTGCCTCAGCTTCTTGAGTAGCTGGGATTACAGGCACGCACCACCACGCCCAGCTAACTTTGTATATTTGGTAGAGATGCGATTTCACCATGTTAGCCAGGCTGATCTCGAACTCCCGACCTCTGGTGATCTGCCCACCTAGGCCTCCCAAAGTGCTGGGATTATAGGCATGAGCCACCATGCCTGGCTGCAAAAACTTTTTTTAAAAGCATAAACTCATAAGGACAGGGAGAACAGGACAGGAGATAGCAGCAACATAATTTTGAAAGCTGGACGAGAGATGGACACATAGTAACTGCCTCAGTGGATCGGAAGAAGCCATAGCTTACGGTGCCAGTGAGGACAGAGGCTAACTTGCCTGCCCAGAAGGCATGAGTACTTCTGGAACTGTGGGTGGAGGGGGAGCTAATACAAGAAGCAACTGCAATGAACATTGCTTGAGAAATAATTAGATCTCTAGATCACCTTCCCCCAATCCACGCCACTCAGAGTTTATTTCTCATATGGCTGAAAGACATTGTGAGGTTTATTATTGTTATTATTTTAAGAGAAAAGGCATGCAAACTTAACAACATGTACTTGGGGAGAACCACAGAGTGATTACTCCTGGTGGGTTTTTCTCTGGAAAAACAGGGGATCTCTGTTTGGGAGACACGAGGTAGACGGGTGCCCTGTCCAACATAGGGCGATTGCACGCAAATTGAACACTGATGGTACAGATTCCCCCCCAAATTGGCGGGAGATGCTTTAAGCAGGGCCCAAATGATAAACGAAAAATAAGCAAAATTAGACCCCAGTGAATGAGTCTCTGTCACCAGCAGGGACTTGGGTCTTGACAAGGTGATATTCACAATGTCTTCAATCAGCAAGGACATTAACAAATCAGAAAGATGCCAGATATAGACAATCAGCAAGGCCATACCCAGACCTGCATTGTGTGGTTGTGCAGGCTGTTCACTGCACAACTGTAGGCAGCAGTCCTGGCCAAATCAGAGCATATAAGCTGAATATTAGTTTTAGGTTTAGGTGATCTGTCCTTACTTCTAATTGGACTTGAATTTCTTACAGGTAGGGCCTAGGATATTGTTAGGATTATGTCTTTTGTGATTGGTTATTCCAAGATTGGGAACACAGGCCCCAGAGCATGGTCACTCTGCTAGTCTATTTTTTCCCTCTGGCATTTCATATTAGTCAATTGATTTTGGACTCATAATTGTTAATGAAATAAGCACAAGAAGCAGTTCCTGGTGAGGAAAGAAAGATAAATATTCCAAGCCCGTCTCCAAATCAGTGTAGTAGAAAATTGATGTTAATTGAAAACACTTTAACTCAGCAAAACTCACAAACACAATTTTTTTTCCAAAGTGTTTGCTAAATTAATTATTCTAACATTTATACTAGGTTCTTAAAAGCAAGATTGTTTGCACATGAGTGATCTAACATGCAACTTTCCATTGCTTGACAGGATCGGGGGAGGAAGAAGAGAGACGGGTGGACCTAGAATTCTCATATAAAAAGGCATCTAGCTCTTTCCTTCCTAATTACCTGAGTGCGCACTCTGAACTGCTCACCTGATGTTAATGAACATCAGGCTTGTCTGAGAAATTGCCAGCCTTTAATTAACGGGGCTGATTTATTTAGCTGAAGTCTGAATTTAGGCAAAGGTTAAAAGAAGTCACAGTTAGGAACCTACTGCCTGATAGAACTTTCAAGCCGCCTGGAATCTTGCATTGCAATTGTGTCTTCTTAATTTATTGCCACTGAGCGATCCAGAAAGTTAATGTGCTCATTTCTATAAACAGTGTAGCTGTAAACCATTCACTAGTTCCCTAACTGGTCTTCATGGAGGTACAGAAGGAAATGCTTTTAGGTTGGTGGCCTCTCATTTCTGTCCTTTGCGGCCACCTGGATTTCCACAGAAGTTTTGCTTTCTTGGGTCCCTCTTGGGTCTCCTGTGCTCTGAGTGCATGCTTTTGGGCCGGGTTCAAACCAGGTTTGATGCTGCTACCTGCTGTTTCTTTAGGTGGAGCAGTGGGTGTGGCCGCAAACAAAAACAATTTCATCCTGATGAACCAGATGGTTGGGACTGGTGTCAGCAGGGCGGGTCCCTGCTTGCTCTTACTCAAGCCCAAGGTAAGAGCCTGGAGTCACACTCTTTATCTCTGGCTCCTGACCTGGGGTCAGAGAGCCAATAAACCAGGCCATTTCAGACATGCCTCGTGATATGTCTGGGCGCTGGACTGTGGGATATGGTCCTGGAAAAAGCAGATGTTGGTCATCATCCGGCAGTGACTGAGGCTCAATTTTCTTTCTTGGAAAAATCTAAAGGGATTGTGGGATTCAATCCCTGGTGAATTAGAAAAGGCTTCCCTGTGACAGATGACCCCGTACTCATGTGAATTTTCCTAGGCCGATATTCTTACTCTCAAACTCTCATTAACCTCCAAGCTAGCTCTATCCTTTTGGCAATGCTGCTGTGCTCTGCAATCATGCGTGTGACTGAGGGCACTCCTGGGGGCCAACAGGTATGGGAGACCCATCTGCTAGTCTGCAAGTCTCTCCCACTTGTCCAGGCACCTGGTCTTGGCTTTCAGAGAAGCTCTCACCTGGCCAGGCATGTGTGACCCTGATGAAAGAATTACAGAGCAGCTTCCACAAATTCCCAGTAACCCAGGCCTAGACATTAAAATTTAGTTTCAAACAGAGTTCTAAGACAATAAACAAAGGTCCGGTATGTCTCTGCCACACACCAGCCCGGGGTGGATTTCCCAAGCATTTACCCCAGAAGGAAACTTTCTCAAGGCAGAAGCCTTATCTATTCTGGAAACCTGGCTGTCAGTTCCATGCAGTGCATATAAACCTGCTCCTACAAGAAGGGGCTGCATCAGACAGATACTAGTTTCTCTCTTCTACTTCCTAGCTGTGTGACCTTGGAGGAATTACTTAAACTTTCTGAGTTCCAATTTCCTTACTTATTAAGTGGGCTAATAGTACCTATCCTGTAGGGTTGGGTTGTTGGAAGAATTAAATGAGATAGTATGTCAAGTGTGGGTGAAGAGAAGCATTTCAATACTTGGAAAAGCTGTAGCTTCTGTTTAATATGTGCTATCAGTGGACTATCTAGGCACTGGGGTACACCCAGGAGAAGGCACAACACAGCTTATGGCCCCGTGGGGAAGTCGGACCCGTGAACAGATCATTTCACATGTCATGAGGGTTTGGGGAGCAGAAACCCAGAGGCATACAGATAGTGCTAGAGGAGCTCCTGTGAGTCCAGCTGAAATCTGGTAGTACTTGAATTTCATTGTTTCTTTTGTTTGTTAATTGCCTGATAGTAACGTGTTTTCTGGCCACAGCTGGAGTAATGGGTGTAACTAGGTGGGGCAGATGAGGCCAAAGGCCAGGTGCAGCCTGGGGAAGAGGTGTGGGGGTGAGGTAGTGTGTGGTGTACAGGGCCCTGCCCTACCATAAGCAGCCTACAGGGATGCTACTTCCTGAAGAGGCAAAACCTCATCATCAACATCAGCTAAGACGGGCCATGACACTACTTAATCTCTCTTTATCTAGCCAGGGCTGACGAGGTAGTCTGCAATGCGAGATGCCTGCAATTGCACCAGTTGCTGAACAGCTCTTCTGCCTCTTTCCCCACGCACTCAGGCTCCTTGTACCTCTTCTTGGTGGTAGTCATAGAAACCATCTTGCAGTCATAGCCACTTTTCATTGGCATCTTTTACCTCTAGTTGTTTTTGAGGATGTTCAAGCTGTCAGTGACTTTAACCTCTCAACAAACCTCAAACTCTGGGCCCAGTGAAATAGGTGGCCAACATGGATGTGATGCATTTCATCAAGTCTTCAGCCATTCTTGGGTTCAACAATAAACTCACCAGCCTGGCCCTGGAAGCTACCCACAATGTATCCCCCTACCAAGCTTCCCATTATATCTCTCCAGGTTTCACATCCTATTCTATTCAGCCACGGTGCCTTTGTTCTTTCTGTCTGAAATGTTCTCTATCCCCTCGGATTGGATGCAATCTTTTGGCAAATTTTGGGCACCTCTCTCAAAATATATATGTTGTCTTTGCTTATAGTTATGTGAGCACTCATCTCCTCTCTTCTGCAAGATGGCCAGCTAATGAGCTGACGCTGAGGACCATACCTCACTTCCAGTTGTATTCCCTGTGCCTTACACATCAAGTGTGCTCAATAAATACTTATTGAACTGAGGATGTTAACAGAACGTGGTTAAACATGCACAGTGCACCAGATGGTGACTGGAAGGGAAGGGAATCTAAAGCCCCAGTCCTGGGTTTCATAAGTCTTCCGGACTTGCCTTGGTCTTAGGTTGCAAACATTAAACTCATTTTGAGCCTTCAGAGTGTTTAAACAAGAACTTGCCCTTGATGTGGCTAAATTAACATTAGAAATGGATAATGAGCAATAGAAAAGGTGTCTGTGGGTAGCCGTAATTAGTAATATTCTCTGTTGAAGGACAGGTGCTGGGTATCTGGGGTTTTTGCAGGCACTTTATGTGACACATAGATGTAAGTTTTGTTCAGACAGCTCCCCCCACCCAACTGGTGGCCCTACAAATATCTTGGATGAATTAGTGAAACTCCACCTAGTAGAACAATAATTCAGTTCAAAGTCCAAGAAAAACATCACAGGGTAGGTTTGAAATCTAACTCTGTATGAGACTAGACTAGTCAGTTATTATTGTGATGATGCTGTGTAACAAACAACCTCAAAGTCCCAGTAGCCTTCAATAACAAATGTGCATTGTTTGTTCATGTGTTCATCAGTGGCTATGGGTTAGGTGGAGTGGCTCAGGGCTGCCTCCATCTGTCTTCTTATTTTGGGATCCAGCCTATAGGGACACCCCCATCAGCAAACAATGTTCTCATGTTAGAAAGAAGGAGTTCAAGAGAGCTGGCAGGTACTTGCAACACCTCTTCAAGGCTTCACTTGAAACCGGTATGTTATCATTTCTGCCCACATTTTATGGGCCAAAGTATTTTACACAGTCAGGTCCTAAATCAATGGGGCAGGGAAGAGGGGAGTGAGAGGGGAGAGGGAATATTTGTGAAATGATAATTCAATCTACTACAAAGACACTTAGAATATGTTATTCCTTCTACTGATAGAACTATGGATTCCTTGAAGAAAGAGCACAGCTCCTTGTTTCTTGCCTGGTACATTATTGACACTGTGTACATATTTGTTGAATGAATGATTGGCCTCCCATGGCTCAGTTTAACTAAGTGCATAATATTCGTGGAGAAAGTCCTTCCTTATAGAAACAGAGACCATATGGAGATTGTAGATCACTGGAAGTTCCAATCCTAGTCAAGTCAAATAAATGCTGCTGTCCCCTGTGGTGGGGCTGTCAGGGCAGCAGCCTCTGCACCGAGTCATCCTCAGGAAAACCTGTGGGCGAACAAATGTAAAGAGGCCGTTTGGGTGGCTCCCCACCCACTGCCACACCCATCACAGGCCCGGCAGTGGATGGAGAGTAAATAGGAGGTTTCGTCTGGCAAGACTTCCACCACCTGGTAAAGTAGGATGGGTGTGCCCTTCAGAGGGAAGCTTGTTATATAAGTTTAACCTTAACAAAGTGGGTAGCTGAAGAGGGGATATTTCTATGACAGGAACAAGCTCATTTTAAGAGGAATTAAAACAGGATGCCTCTAACTAGTGTAGTAGTGAAGTCAAGAAAGTTGGACTGGGAGGCTGAGGCAGGAGAATCACTTGAACCCAGGAGGCGGAGGTTGCAATGAGCCAAGATTGTGCCACTGAACTCCAGCCTGGGCAACAAGAGCGAAACTCCATATCAAAAAACAAAAACAACAAAAAAAAAAAACAAAAAAAAAAACGTAGTTGGACTTTGGAATTGAGCAGGCCTGCCTTGGAGTCCCAGCTCTACCACTTGCTATGTGACCTTGGGCAGGCCACTGCACCTGCACCTCTCTCACACTCAGTTTCCTTAACTGTAAACTGGGCAGAATGAGAGTGTTTATTTCAAGGGCTCCTATAGGAATTCAATGAGCCGATGCATACAAAATTCTCAATACACTGCCCCGTATGTGGAGAGCATAGTAATCGGAAGCTATTATTACTATTTTCAACATCATTATCTTAAACATATTGACTGAATTTCAAATGTTATAAAACCTTCATGACACAAATCCCCAGGAAAACATCTGTTTTTCAAGGCAAGGAACTCCTTTAGCTCTTCTTAGGAGGAGTGAGAAGCAAAAATGTAACAAAGGGAAGCACAAAGGGAGAGTACAGAAGAAAGAAAAGGAAGGGGACTGATCTTGAGGCATCTGAAGAAAAGTTAATAAGAATTGACTGGAAAAGAACTCTTGAGTTTTGAGAGTTGATGGAGGGGACAGAGAAAGTCCAGAGCTCATGTTAGGAATTGGGATTTAAGGGACCAGAACCAAGAGAGGGTCTCCTTTGTAGGATACAGAAAACCAGAGGATAAGCTCAAACATACTCACTGGGAATAAACAAGAGTTGAAAGCCTGGAAAGTTTAGAAGAAGCACCAATTTCACGGGTCCAGAGGTGGTGGTGGTAAAGGTAGCCATGTCCAAGGTGTAAACTCTAGAAGAAATTGGCTAGGAGTGAGACCATGTCAGGGAGAAAAAGGGGTCCTGGGTGGTGCATGTGAGCATCTTGGGACATGCACAGCTTGCCTAACAAGCTGGGGTGGGTCAGGTGTGTGAAGACAACAGTCTTGGGAGGAGCAGAGGCAGGGCAGATGGCATGAAGGTGACAACACTGCTTCAGCCATGCCAAGATTGAAGGGACTGTTGGGTGCTGGGGGCAAGCCTTTGATTACAAGGACATGAAGGTTCTCCTCCCTTTCAAAATGTTCCTTTTGTTAGGAACAACTGCCTTCCTATTTTCTTGTATTTCCACAAAAATAGGACATCATGGAATATTACTATAAGCCCCCAGAAAAAGTAGACACTTTCACCCACTTGAAATGCATATAATAAAAGGCACTCTTTTTGCAAAAAGCTGTGCCTCTTCAGAACATTCTGGGTCACTAGTTTCACAGCTCCTGCACATTCTCACAGCATGGAGTATGTCTGCTTTGCTCGTAGATGTGTGCTCCATGTCTAGCTCAGTGTCTGGCGTATAGGAGGTGCTTGATAAATATTTGTTAAATGAATAAATGGAAAATTCTGAAACATCTGAAATAACTCTTATTAAAAGAGTTTCTAAGTTCTTTTATATTAACAAATGTGAGAGCTCCAAAAGAACTAAACATTTGTGGATCTGAGAGAAGGATGGGAGGCAGATTAGGGGTAACTGCAATTTGTCTGGAGGCAGAGATGATGGGCTTGGATTGTGTGCAGCCCAGCCCTGTGGTGGCATTATCCTAGAGCTGGTCATATTATATGACGTATCAGGATCCCAGTAAAGAACAGATGCCACTCTCATACTAAGTAGACGGAGGAGGGTTTAATAGACTATTCACATGAGATGGGCGAGTTGTAGGGGAGCCACTGGAGACTGTTCCCACCCTGTGTTAGTCAGGTTCTCCAGACGGACAGAACCAATGGGATATATGAATATATGAAAGGGAGTTTATTAGGGAGCATTGGCTCACACGATTACAAGGTGAAGTCCCACGAAAGGCCGCCTGAAAGCTGGGGAAATAGAAGCCAGTAGTGGCGCAGTCCAAGTCTAAAAGCCTCAATACCAGGGAAGCCAACAGTGCAGCCTTCAGTCTGCAGCTGAAGGCCCGAGAGCCCCCACCGTGAAGCAGCTGCTGCAACTCCCAGATTCCAAAGGCCAGAGAACCTGGAGCCTGATGTCCAAGAGCAGGAGGAGCAGAAGCAAGCTTTTAGTGTGGGAAGGAGAAAGAGAGCCAGAGCCCTCAGCAAGCGAAGCTCCTCCAGCTTCTGCATGCTTCGTTCCAGCCACGCTGGCTGCCAATTGGATGGTGCCCACCCACATCGATTGTGGGTCTTTCTCTCCCAGTCCACTGACTCACGTGTCAATCTCTTCTGGCAACACCCTCACAGACACACCCAGAAACAAGACTTTACCAGCTATCTAGACATCCCTCAGTACAGCCCAGTTGACACCTAATATTAACCATCACACACCCCTAGGGGCTGAAAGGGCAAAGAGAGTGTGTGGGTGGCAGAGTTTGGAGGGATAGCTGTGTAAAGAGGTCGGGCCTTCAGTAGAAGGACTCAGCCATCCCGCAGCAACCCTGGGGAGGAAGCTGAGTGAGGGACACCCTGACCTCACACCAACATCCCTCCCACCTCCTACAGTGCTCCCTATGGGCTGAACCTAACTAGAAGGCAGGGGCTGTGGAGTCCATTGAGGCAACCCTTCCAGCCAGCCTCCTGGGGTACAGAGCAAGCTAGGGAAGGTGGAGAATGGATATGAAAAGGTACGTGGGGTGGGACTCTTAAATGAGCCTGGGGAAAATCAAATGGGAAGTGGAGTCTTCAAGTTCCACAGTGTGCTCACTGCTTAAGGCACTGCAGGGGGTTCTGATGGTGGAGTCCAACTGTGTGGTCACGTGGGCTGAAATGAGAAGCATGGAAGTGTCATGAAACACAGGGATGAAACTGACAATGTGGGGCATGGGTGGGGCCAGGGAGGTCAGCTTGGGCGTTGCCGCTTTAATCTTTATTAATGACCTATAAGATACAAACACCTTGTTGAAATTGACCAAGGTCACCTAATGACAAGGTGTTACAAACTGGCAAAGAAGAATGAATGAAAGACTTGCTAGTGACAAATGCTCCTGGATTTAAATGCAGGATCTGGCCAAAGGAGAGTTAGCAATCCAGGGCAGCGTGATTCAAAGCGCACACATCCACTAGGAGGCAGAAAACAGGAAGGGCCAGATGTGAGCAACCTTGGCTAAGTTAGAGTGAAACAGTCCACAGGAAATGCCAACTTGCTGGGGACTTTTGGTGGAAGGAAAAATCCATGCTGGATGATTCATTTACAGCATATACATATTTGGCAACCATGAGTTCAACAACCAAAATTATTTAATTAACCAGAAACTTGCACAGTGCTAAATCCAAGAAGAGTTGTGTGTGCTAGTGGAAGCCTCTTGCAAAACCTACATTAAAATATTATATGTTGACTGGGCGCGGTGGCTCACACCTGAAATCCCAGCACTTTGGGAGGCTGAGGCAGGTGAATCACCTGAGGTCAGGAGTTTGAGACCAGCCTCGCCAACATGGCAAAACCCCGTCTCTACTAAAAATACAAAAATTAGCCAGGCATGGTGGTGGGCGCCTGTAATCCCAGCTACTCGGGACGCTGAGGTAGGAGAATCACTTGAACCAGGGAGGTGGAGATTGCAGTGAGCAAAGATCATGACACTGCACTCCAGCCTGGGTGACAGAGCGAGATTGTCTAAAAAAAAAACAATAAAATAATAAAAAATATTAAATGTTGCAGAATAAAAATAAAAGTTGTTTCAAATTTTTAACATACCCTTTGATGCAGAATTCTACTTCAAGGAATTTATGCTAAAGAAATAATGAGGACAATTCTTAGAGCTGTAGCAAATAGGATTTTCATTGTAGAGTTTGTTATAATGGCTCCAAATTAGAAATAACCTTTCTGCTCAATGGTAGGGGATTGTTAGAGAAATTTTGCTAAATATAAAAAATAAATGTTAGAGATGAATTTTAACATCATTGGAATATGTCCAATATGTGGTTCAAGGCAGAAGAAAGAGACTCTACAACACTATGATCCCATTTTGGTTACACACACACTTACATACAGAAAGACTGGCAAGATTGCTGTGAAATGATTAAAAGTGATCCACTGTGTAATGTAGCACTAAAAGTAATTTCAATTTTTTTCTTTTTTTTTTTTGAGACGGAGTCTCGCTCTGTCGCCCAGGCTGGAGTGCAGTGGCGCAATCTCGGCTCACTGCAAGCTCCGCCTCCCGGGGTCACGCCATTCTCCTGCCTCAGCCTCTCCGAGTAGCTGGGACTACAGGCGCCCGCCACCACGCCCGGCTAATTTTTTGTATTTTTAGTAGAGACGGGGTTTCACCGTGGTCTCGATCTCCTGACCTCGTGATCCGCCCGCCTCGGCCTCCCAAAGTGCTGGGATTACAAGCGTGAGCCACCACGCCCGGCCATTTCAATTTTTTTCTTATCCAAATTCCCTACATTTCTACAGTGGAGGTGTATTACTTTATGGTATGAAAACAATTTTTTTTTTTTAACCCACAGAGGGTACTTTCTTGTCTCTCCTGCAGAATGTTAGCTCTCTGGTGTTTATACCCTAATCAGTGAGGTGAGATAGAGACACACATGAAGAGGTGCTTAGTGGGGGTTGGATTGAAGGAGCACAACAGAAGTCATGGTGCATTCTGTGGCAACATAGAAGAGTGTGTCTGAAGACCAATGGAAGGTAGTGAATTTCTGAACCTCAAGGAGAAAGGTCATCTGCTTTATACACTATTTATTATTAGGTTGGTGCAAAAGTAATCACGGTTTTTGCCATTACTTTTAATGGAAAAAACCACGATTACTTTTGCACCAACATAATACTTTAGCTTTGAATAAAAATGAAACTGGCCGGGTGCAGTGGCTCATGCCTGTAATCCCAGCACTTTGGGAGGCCAAGGTGGGCGGATCACCTGAGGTCAGGAGTTCGAGACCAGCCTGGCCAATATGGTGAAACCCCATCTCTACTAAAAATACAAAAATTAGCCGGGCATGGTGGTGCATGCCTGTTGTCCTACCTACTCGGGAGGCTGAGACAGGAGAATCACTTGGAACCGGGAGGCAGAGGTTGCAGTGAGCCGAGATCTCACCACTGCGCTCCAGCCTGGGCAACAAGAGGGAAACTCTATCTCAAAAAACAAAAAACAAAAAATGATACCACAGTAGATTTGGGGGGAATGGAGTTGGGGTGTACCTAATAGTAGATTGTTAGGACTGAAAAGGATCATCAAAATCATTAGTCCAACATGCCAGAGGGCACTCTAATAACAGGTATGAAGCAATAACTTGGTAAACATCTAAATTTCTAATAAAAGAGGATTTTTAAAAAGTAACTTTTAGAAGACTCAACAGAGGAAATCCTGGACATTGTTACTGCATTACCTCCAAAATGAGGTGATAGAGGAATAGCCCTCAGCCCTTGCAGGAGGCTCTTTTGCAGGTGGCTTCTCAGGTTTGCAGAACACAATTTGTAAACAACTGAGATCTTCTGAGTTCTAAAATGGGTTGATTTCATGGATCCAGGATTCCTTATTCCCCTAGTAATCCTAATTTAAGAGAAATTATAGGAATGGGATATAATTTGCATTCCAAGATTTCAGGAAGAAATGTTTCGTTCCCTCTATTTATAGACATTTATTTAGCATCCATTCTATGCCAGGCATTGTGCTTGGTGGTGAAGAGCACAAGATGAAGAAGACAGTCTTCACATTCAAGTGGAGGAAACAGACTCGAAACATCATCATAATAGAATGAGACAAGTTTCATGATAAGGGCTCATACAAAGTAATAAGTAACACAAAGGAATAGAAGAACCTTGAGGGTAAAGTATGACTTAAGAGGAAGGATATTTAAACAGGGCCTTGAAGGACAAGCAAACTTTTAGTGGTCAAGGAAAAGAATGTGTGTGTGTGTGAGTGAGTGTGCACGCGTGTGTGAAGGACAATGAACTTCTTGCTAGGACTGAGCAAGGCATGACAATTTTTTATGTATCTTCTTTGGTAAAGTGGCAAGTCTTTTGCTTACTTTTTATTGGCTTATTACAATTTAGAATTCTTTTGATATTCAAAGGATTAAAAGGATATACAAAGGATTCAAGTCCTTTGTCAGACACATGTATTACAAAAATATTCTTCCCGACTTTGGTCTGCCTTTTCATTAATGATGAAAGGAGCAAAGTTTTTAATTTTGATAAAGTTCAATTTATAAATGTCTTTCCCCATGGTTCATAGTTTTTGTGTCTTGCCTAATAAATGTTTGTCTACATCAGGATTGCAGATTTTGTCCTGCTTTTTCTAGAAGTTTTATATTTCTAGCATCTGTTAGCATCTCTAGTTAATTTTGGTGTATACTATGGGGTACAGGTTCATTTTTTTCCCATATGGCTGTGCAGCTGTTCTGACACTATGTGTTTAAAATACCATCCTTTCCACCATAGAAAATCAAATGTTTAGGCCAGGCATGGTGACTCATGCCATAGTCCCAGCACTTTGGGAGGCCGAGGCGGGTGGATCACCTGAGGTCAGGAGTTTGAGACCAGCCTGACCAATATGGTGAAGCCCCATCTCTATTAAAAATACAACTTAGACGGGCATGGTGGCGCATGCCTGTAATCCCAGCTACTCTGGAGGCTGAGACAGGAGAATTGCTTGGACCCAGGAGGCGGAGGTTGCAGTGAGCTGAGATCGCGCCACTGCACTCCAGCCTAGGTGACAGAGCGAGACTCCATCTCCAAAAAAAAGAAAATCAAATGTTTAAAATCAATCAACCATATCTGTGTGGGTCTATTTATGGAAGCCCTATCCTGTTGCATTGATCCACATGCCTATTCTTATGCCAATACCAGGTTCTCTTGATTACTGATTTTAAGTCTTGAAATCTTATGGTGTAAGTCTCTGATGTTGCTCTTCTTTTAAAAATTGTCTTGGCCACCTTAGATCTCTTGTACTTTATTTCCATATAAGTGTCATAATTGGCTTGCTAATTCCTACAAAATGGCTACCTGGACATTGATATTTTGTTGAATTTGTAGATCAGTTTGGGTAACTGACAACACTATTGAGTCTTCCAATTCATGAGCATGCTATGTTTTACATTTGTCCAGTTTCTCTTTGACTTTTTTCAGTAAACATTTGTAGTTCTCATTGTACCAGTCTTGCACATATTTTGTTAAAATTATTTCAAAATATGTCATGTTTTTGGTGATATTGTAAGTTGATTGCTTTCCTTCCATTGCCAGTTTTTTGGGTTTTTTTTTGAGACAGAGTTTCACTCTTGTCACACAGGCTGGAGGGCAGTGGTGCGATCTCAGCTCACTGCAAACTCTGCCTCCTGGGATTCAAGCAATTCTCCTGTCTCAGCCTCCTGAGTAGCTGGGATTACAGGTGACTGCCACCACACCTGGCTAATTTTTGTATTTTTAGTAGAGATGGAGTTTCACCATGTTGGGCAGGCTGGTCTCGAACTCCTGACCTCAGGTGATCTGCCTGCCTCAGCCTCCCAAGGTGCTAGGATTACAGGCGTGAGCCACCACGCCCAGCTCGCCAGTTGTTTTTTGATAGTATATAGAAACACCATTTTTATGTTGACCTCACACCCTGGGGCTTTGCTAAACTCATGTATTAGTTCTGGGAACTTTTAAACAATATACTCCTTAGGAGTTTTTAGAAACATGGTCATGTTATCTGCAAATAAAAAAAATTTACTTTCTTCCTTTCCATTCTTGATGTATTTTATTTTATTTTGGCCTTGCTAAACTGGTTAGTGTAATTCCTGATCTTAAAAGGAAAGCATTTAAACTTAAAGAGTGTCTAACATGCCAGGCACGGTGGCTCATGTCTGTAATCCCAGCACTTTGGGAGGCTGAGGTGGGCAGATCACCTGGAGTTCGAAACCAGCCTGACCCTGACCAACATGGTGAAACCCCGTCTCTACTAAAATACAAAATTAGCCAGGCATGGTGGCGGGCGCCTGTAATCTCAGTTTCTTGGGAGGGTGAGGCGCGAGAATTGCTTGAACCCAGGAGGCAGAGGTCGCAGTGAGCCGAGATCGCACCATTGCACTCCAGCCTGGGCAACAAGAGTGAAACTCCGTCTCAAAAAAACACAAAAAAAGTGCCTAACACACTGATGCTTCCAGTGAGTTGTTACATGGGGATCCAAGAATGTCAACCATGTCTCCCTTCTTCATGGCTGACTTTGGACCAGGCCATTGTCATTTCTCCACTAAACCTTCCCTATAGCTTCCTACCTCTTCTCCCTACTTCACTCCACCCCCAGCCCTAGCTCCACTCCCAAGTCTATTCTCCATTCAGCAGCCACATTATCCTTTTAAGACACAAGTCAAACATAACCACAAGGACTCCTCCTCTTTTTCCCCCATCAGCCTCACTTTGTCTCCTTGGCTGAATCCCTCCACACCCCTATTTTAGTGCCGTGTCTTGAGTCACCTTCCCAGGGCATGACATGCCTGCTCACGAATACTAGATTGATGGATCTTGATCTTCCTCTCTTAGCTCCTTCTGAGGCCTGGAATTAAACTCAATGTGCACAGCAGAGTTGCTGAAAGGAGCTCTTAGAACCTCAGAATGTCTGGATCTTGGTGACCATGTGTAGAGAAGTCTAGGAAGGCTGGTAGGTTTGCCAAGTCTAGGAAGACAGACATTCCCTAGGGCTTTGCTCTGAAAACCCTGAGTAATATGAGTGTCTCCTAAGGTGAGTGATAATGACTTTTTATCTTTCTTGCAGGTACTTAATTAGGGACTCCATAACAGATGCATCATGTTAAATGGGACAGGAATTCCATTAGAGGAGGGAATGAGTAGGAAACTCCTTGGCCAGGACACAATGTTCAACCAGTTTTATGTTTGCAATAATGTCTTTGCCCCTGAAGACTGTATCCATCATCCAGTAGCTTTTGGTGAAAAACATCTTAAACAAACAGGAAGGCCTTGTCCTCCCCAGGCATCATCAATCACTCTGGCAGTCAATCAATCAGCAAAAGCTTTCTGGGGTACCTATCACTCCCTGGCATTGTGGAAAGCGCTTTCACATGCCTTATCTTTTTTATTATCCTCAGGTGGGTAGGACAGATGTCATTCTCTTTCAGGCAGAAATCTGAGAGGCTGAGTGGCATGAGATCACATGGCTTGCCAAGGACAGAGCTGGGGCTGGAACTGTCTCCTGATCATCTCTGCACCCAGGTGGAGTCCCAGTGCACCATGCTCTCTGCCATCAGAGGCTCTTTTTTTTAAAAACAATGACTTGTGCTTTGAGGTCGCTGTAGATACCATCTTAAAGAGACTCTCTCACTCAACACATAATCAACTACGGCAGGAAAAGCCTGGGGTGGCCACCACCTACTGCAGAGAGAGAGACACACACACACACACACATACACACACACACACACACACACACACACACACAGAGACAGAGAGAGAGGACGGGAAGGAGGGAGGGGAGGGCTTACCAGCAGCTATGGAAGAGAAATAAAGGGAGACCATCTCTAGGGCTTGTCAGCTTTCAGGCAGCTGTATCCTTCCCAGCTCCTTTCTAATCAGTACATCCTCTTCTAAAGAGTGGTTCCCACCACTCCTCCTCCCCCTCTGCCTCTCTTAGGGAGCCCTTTAAAGCAGACCCTTAAGCTAAATAAACACACAAGTGAAACAAGCCAGGGCTGTGGCTGTGAAGGATGTAGCCAGTGAGCTCAGTGGACTTGGGCAAGTGTGTGCGTGTGTGTGTGTGTGTGTGTGTGTGGTGTGTGTGTTTGTGTGTGTATGTGCTGTGTGGGGGGGGTGTGTGTTTGTGTGTGTGTGCTGTGTGTGTGTGGGGGTATGTGTGTTTGTGGTGCGTGTGTGGTGTGTGTGCATGTGTTTGTGTGTGTGGTGTGTGTGTTTGTGTGTATGATGTGTGTGTTTGTGTGGTGTGTGTTTATGTGTGTGGTGTATGTTTGTGTGGTGTGCGTGTTTGAGTGGAGTGTGTGTGTGGTGTGTTTGTGTGTGTGTTTGTGGTGTGTGTGTTTATGTGTGTGGTGTGTGTGTGGTGTGTTTGTGTGTGGGGTGTGGTGTGTGTGTGGTGTGGGGTGTGTGTGTGGTGTGTGTGTGTGGGGGTGTGTGTTTGTGTGGTGTGTTTGTGTGTGTGTGTTTGTGGTGTATTTGTGTGTGTGTGGTGTGTTTGTGTGTGTGTGTTTGCCAATATGAGGGGAAGGGTAGTGGGGACTCCTGGGCCCCCCAGCCCTTTGCCCCTCTCTCCTGTGTTCTATTCCCTGGGCCTCTTTGTTTCTTGTGTCTTTCAAGCACCCATCACATGCCTTGATAGGTCACTGCTGCTCACCTTCGTCCTGCTGTGTTTCCATTTGTTTCTGCCTTCCGGCGCTCCTGCCCTCCGGCGCTCCTGCCCTCCTGCCCTCCCTTCCTCCACTTCCCTTTATTTTTTAATTTTGAGACCGAGTGTCGCTCTGTCGCCCAGGCTGGAGTGCAGTGGTGTGATCTCGGCTCACTGCAACCTCCGACTCCCTGGTTCAAATGATTCTCCTGCCTCAGCCTCCCGAGTAGCTGGGATTACAGGCGCGCGCCACCATGCCTGGCTAATTTTTGTATTTTTAGTAGAGACGGGGTTTCACCATGTTGGTTAGGCTGGTCTGGAACTCCTGACCTCGTGATCCACCCACCTCAGCACCTCAGAGTGCTGGGATTACAGGCGTGAGCCACCGCTTCCGGTCCCCTCCTCCCTCCCTTCCCTTGCTTCCACTTTCAATTGGGTAGATCTTTCTGTGATCTTAAAAAACACGTGTTTAGCTGATGGATAGTAGGAAGAGTGTGGGCCACGGAGCCTGAATTTGAGCCTCTCAGAGCTCCGTTCCTCATGTATAAAATGGGGTTGACTATCGTACTAGTTAAAAGCTGCTGGGAAGATTAAATAAATAGCACGCGTTGGATGCATGGAACAGTGTCTGACTCCCTCAGGACTCCGTATGGTTGAACATTCGCACAATTGCAGGATTCTCC
This sequence comes from Hylobates moloch, assembly GCF_009828535.3. Lineage (NCBI taxonomy): Eukaryota > Metazoa > Chordata > Mammalia > Primates > Hylobatidae > Hylobates > Hylobates moloch. Next base: position 52,860,907 of record NW_026652292.1, on the reverse strand, counting down.
ATTAGCAAGGCACCGGAGGCAAGCAGCTTTGGGTCCTACTTTGATCCCTGGATCCCTAGACTCCTAAAGCTCAGGCTTTATCACGGTATATATATGCCATTTTCTGTTTGGTCTTTTTTTTTTTTTTTTGCTTATCTCACTCGAGAACTGTTGGACTACATAAATAATTTACCTAATGGGGGACAGAGGAGACACATAGAAAGATTTGGGACCTACACTTGGGACAAGGAAACTCAAAAGGAGATGAGAGTACTACTGTATCTGGCTTCTGTGAAAACTTTGTGATGGGCAAATTAATTTTTCTTGGCCTCAGTTTCTTAAACAATAACATAGGGATCATTAAGTGCTTCACGGGATTTTGTAAGGGTCAATGAGCTGATGCCTGTAAAAGAGCTTTAAAACTCTAAAGCTAGACAGGTTGAGATTGAGCGGCTAAGGCTACCCTCTCTAACCCAAGGAAAGAGCCTTGGGGAAAACCATAGACATTTAGAGCTGGACTAATCTTGAGGTTATGATCCGAGTGAGGTACTGCCACAGTCTGAATGTGTTCCCCCAAAATTCATGTGTTGAAATCCTAACCTCCAACGTGGTGGTATTGAGGTCATAAGGGCAGAGCCTTCACGAATGGAGTTAGTGTCATTATAAAAGAGGCCTCAGAGAGCAACCTCACCCCTTCCACCAGGTGAGAACACAGAAAGCACCCTCTATGAACCAGAAATTTCTCTCCCACCAGACACCAAATCTTCCAGCACCTTGATCTGGCACTTCCCAGTCCCCAGAACTGTAAGAAATAAATTTCTGTGATTTATAAGCTACCCAGTCTATGGTATTTTTGCTATAGCAGCCTGAATGGACTAAGACTGGCACTTTACAGATGAGAAAGCATGATGGAAAGAGGAGGTGACCTCCCTGCAGCCACACAGCTGTTCAGTGAGTCAGGACCTGGGTTCCAGCGTGTCCTTCTTTACCTATGACACAGTGAAGGGCACAAAGGGAGAAGAGATCCCAGTACAGGAAGCCCCCGACTTAAAATGCTTCCACTCACAATTTTTCTACTTTACAATGGTGTGAAAATGACATGCATTCAGTAGAAACTGTGAGTACCCATACAACCATTCTGTTTTTCACTTTCAGTACAGTATTAAATTAATTCCATGAGATATTTAATACTTTATTATAAAATAGGCTTTGTGTTAGATGATTTTGCCCAACTGTAGGCTAATGTAAGTGTTGTGAGCACCTTTAAGGTAGCCTAGGCTATTCAGTAGGTTAGGTGTGCTAAATGCATTTTCGCCTTATGATATTTTTAACTTCTGATAGGTTTACTGGTATGTAACCTCTTTGGAAGTTTAGGAGTATCTGTACAATCCCACTGATAGATTTCCTGTGGACAGCTCTCCAGGAACCCATTTAGATATTTCAAATGTGGAAAGCAGGGTTTGAATTCTAGCCCTGCCTACATGCTTTAAAAATAAACAAACAGGGCCAGGCTAATACCTGTAATCCCAGCACTTTGGGAGGCCAAGGCGGACAGATCGCTTGAGCCCAGGAGTTTAAGACCAGCCCGGCCAATATGGTGAAACCCTGTCTCTACCAAAAATGCAAAAATTAGGTGGGCACAGTGGTGTATGCCTATAATCCCAGCTACTCAGGAGGCTGAGGCAGGAGGATCACTTAAGCCCAGAAGGCTGAGGCTGCAGTGAGCCAATCTGTGCCACTGTACTCCAGCCTGGATGACAGAGTGAGACCCTGTCTCAAACAAGACAAATGAACAAACAGTTCTATTAGTTTTGACAAGTGCATACAATCAGGTAACCACCACAATTGATATAAAAGGCATTTCCATTACTCCAAATTCTCTCATGTTCCATTTGCCATCAACTCTTCCTCCAAACCCCCTGGTAACCGCTGATCTGTTTTTGTCCCTATATCATTTGCCTTTTCAGATGGACATATAAATGGAGCATATAAGTGGTACACATGGACATATAAATGGACATATAAATGGTACACAGTCTGTACCTTTTGAGTCTGGGGTTAGTCACTTATCATAACGCATCTGAAATGCATTTAACCATGTTGTTGAATGTAGCAGTAGTTGGTTTCTTTTCATTGGTGTATACTTTTCCATTTCATGAATGTATCACAATTTGTTTAACCATACGCCAGTTAATGAACCTTTGGGCTCTTTCAAGTTTTTGACGATTAAAAATAAAGCTGCTGGGCTGGACGTGGTGGCTCATGCCTATAATCCAAGCACTTTGGGAGGCCTAGGCGGGCAGATCACGAGGTCAGGAGATGGAGACCATCTTGGCTAACACGGTGAAACCCCGTCTCTACTAAAAATACAAAAAATTAGCTGGGCATGGTGGTGGGCACTTGCAGTCCCAGCTACTCAGGAGGCTGAGGCAGGAGAATGGCATGAACCCAGGAGGCGGAGCTTGCAGTGAGCCGAGATCACGCCACTGGACTCCAGCCTGGGAGACGGAGCGAGACTCTGTCTCGAAAAAATAAATAAATAAATAAATAAATAAATATATGAATAAATAAAGCTGCTATGAATATTCACATACATACATGTACTTTGTTTTCTCTGGGACGAAAAACAAATCCCTGGATCATATGCCAAATATATTGGCATATGGAGTAAAATTCCTGGATCATATGCCAAGTATATAGAAAATAACCTTATAAGGTTGAGAGATGCCCTTTGGCTCTTAGAGCTAAACTGGTGAGATATTTCAGTAACTGTGGGGCTACAGCCCTGGCTACCTGGAGTAAGAGCTGCTGACAGGGATGCTGAGATCTATGGCAGGCAGGGCAGTAAGTTGTACTTGGGCATATAGCGCCCAAGTATCCTGCAGTTCCCCAAAGTAAGCTTATATCACAGTCAGCTGCAGACACTCAGGAAGATGAAGGAGGCCGTGCAGTTTACACCCTCAGCTGGAAATCTTCCAGCCTGTAGCAAGTGACAGGTAGCCCTTAGGGATTTTGGAGGGCTGTGTATAGGGATTTAGGTGTTTGACGAGTGAGATGGGAGAGAAGGATTTGGACACCCAGTCACTACGGGAGGAACATCAAGCCAAAGCCATCTATTGCTCTCAATTAGCCCTTTTCTCTCAATATTATTAACTTTGAATTTCTATTATCATTTGTGAAACATAATAAGTGTTCATAAAGGATTTGCCGAATGAATAAATGCCTAACCTTGAGAAGTAACGGTCACAGGCCAAAAGGATTCTCCCCGCCCCACCCCCGCATTTTTTTGGAGATGGGGTCTTGCTCTGTCACCCAGGCTGGAATGCAGTGGTGTGATCTTGGCTCATTGCAACTTCCACCTCCTTGGTCCAAGCGATTCTCCTGCCTCAACCTCCTGTGTAGCTGGGATTACAGGCACGTGCCCCCATGCCCGTCTAATTTTTTTGTATTTTTAGTAGAGATGGGGTTTCACCATATTGGCCAGGCTGGTCTTGAACTCCTGACCTCAAGTGATCCACCTGCCTTGGCCTCCAAAAGTGTTGGGATTACAGGCGTGAGCCACTGTGTCCGGCCTAGGACTCTCACTTCGTGGCTTATATAGATCAGTTACTATGGCCATATCCTTTTCTTTGAAGGATATGTATTAGTCAGCTATTGCTATGATAATAGTGTATAACAAACAACTCTAAAAATCTTAGTGGCTTACATCAAGCATTTAATTTTTCTCAAGAGTCAGTGGGTCATGGACCTGTGGATTGTATTCATAGCTCTATTTCAATTACAGAGTTGGGGTTCAGGTCTGCTGTCTGAATCTCTCGTTGTGGAATCAGCAGAGGCATATACTTCTCATGGTGGACTTAGAAACTTAAGAGGCCAAACCAAGCCATAAAGGTATAGGAAAAGCCTCTGCTGGCATCATATTTGCTAACATTCCACTGGCCAAAGCCAGTAAAAACCTAAATGTAAAACCTAAAGCTATAAACTCTAGAAGAAAACAGCACGACAGTACCCTGTCTGCTCCACTAGGAGACATAGCAAAGCCACATGGCAAAGAGTGTGGCTATGTAATTCCCATTATATTCCCATCACAAGGGGATAGTAAATAGCTGTGAACAATAATTCGATCTATTACAGATGCCTTCAGTAATAATTGTGAAAATACATACACATCTGTGTGCCAGGCACTGTTCTAATCACTTTATATGTGCAAATAGCTCAGGGTTAATAATGCCTTCTTTGATGGCTTCAAGGATGGATGAAAACATAAAATCTCAAATTGATTTTTGCTTAGATTTCTAGGGTTACAAAGGAAACTGAAAGTTATGTATGCAATAATATGCAAAATGCACTGAAATTTTAAAACTCTATGTTACAGAACCCCTCATTTCAGAGAGAGTACAAATATTTTGTATTGTTATTTCAGGAATTATCTGAGAATATTTCAATCATGTTTTTTATCTTCTAGAAGTTATATATGCCTTTGGTATTTATATCAAAGAATATCAATCAGTAAATATGTATTGCATTTCTGTGCTCTACTGTGGGGCTTCCTGCCCTTGGGGAACTTAAGAATTAGCAAGGAGGAAAAGGCATTTCCATGAGCGTGACTTATAATAATTTAAGGCAGTAAATAAATGCAAGTGCCAAATGTCAGTGGTAAGAACCACGGGTGTTCAGGGGAAGAAGGCCTAGCCCATGCCTTCGCCCTGCGAAAATATTTAAAGTCCTGTGATCAAAGGGTCCACTAAGCCCTGGGCTTCTCCCTGTACCTAATCATGTGGCTTATTTCCTGTCTGAAGTTTTCTTTGTTCTGGACATTCAGAAGAAATGTGAATCGTCATACATTGCATCACTTCCAAAAGGCTCCAAAAGTTTTCTAGAGAAACAGCGTACAAACCATCTTACATGTTATTGATTTGGTGAACTTATTTGATGTAATTTATCTTTCTTTTTCTCTATCTTCCATTCTCCATTTCGAGGTACCAAAAAAGAGTGCAGCCCAGTAAAAGTAGAAGATGCTTGGTTAAAGCTGTGAAACCCATGTCTGCAATACCATCTGTCCCCTTTGAGTTTGGTGTCTTGATATCTTTGTTTCCCAAGGGTACCAAGGTGGTTTCTGTTCACACATGGGGAATGGCAAGAGAATCTGGAAGTTAATTTCTTTTCAAAGCCCTGGCGTTTTTGGCAATTCCATGTCTAAATCAAGGCTGGGTAAGGAGAGGGATATTATGATTCCTGAAACATGAGCACTATGAAAAATTATGTTTGGCCTCAGGTATTTCTCCTTGAATAACATCAGAAGGATAAAGGCTTTTTTTTTTTTCATTTTGAATTTTCTCTCAGCCAGTTCATTATTGATTTCAAGTGTTTTTGTTCAAACGCATTATACTTTTCTTGCTTTTTTTTATTGGTTCTTAACCCGTATGGAACACTATGTAATATGGAGGTTAGCCTAAGACCTTAGGATCCTTTCAAGTCATAAAACACTTCTAAAGTGGCTCTGGCTTTATTTGATCCATAAAATAAGATACTTGTCCAAATACTCCCTTACCTTGGAAAATGGACTACACTGACTGATGTTTCAATTAATTTCTATAGTCAAATTTTTGGATTGGAGGTAGTGAAATATGCCCTTAGAAACAAAGTAATAATGAGTTTATTTATATTCACTTATGTCTACAGAGCAATCCTCATTTTATTTAAATTTTGAGACTTGAGAAGAAACATGTATGCTCATCTCACTTTGAAACAGTGGATATGAAGTGTGTGGGTTTAATAATCCCTGTATCCACAATCCTGGTGTTTGCATATTTTTGTGATTTTTATTTACCAGGTTTGCTCATCTACCTCCCTTATGTCTTTGATTCGTGTCCTGAAAACCACCGAGAACAGAAACCCCCAAGAGGAGCTGGGCCTTCACTGACTTTATCTTATACTGCCCTCTGCATACTCTCAGATTTTTCTTTGCTAAAGAAGGGAGGAGGCAAGGAAGGAAGGAGGCAGGGAAGGAAGGAGGCAGGAAGAAAGGAAAGAGGAAAGAAGGAGGGCGAGAGGGAAGACAGAAAGAAGAAATGAAGGAAGGGAGACAGGGAAGAAGAAAGGAAGAAAGGAGGGAAGAAGGGAAGGAGAGAGAAAGGAAAGAGGGAAGGAGAGAAAGAATAAAGGAAGGGATGGAGGAAAGGAAGGAAAGAGGGAAAAAGAAAAATGTTTTTTATCTAATAAAAGAAAATTCACACAAACCATAAAAATTGATTAATTTGACTTCATCAAAATTAAAACTTCAAAAGACATAATAAATATGGAAAAACAAGGTGTAGGCTAGAAGGAAATATTTGCAAACACATATCTGATTAAAAACCTAAATGTAAAACCTAAAGCTATAAACTCTAGAAGAAAACATAAAAAGAAATCTTTGTGACCTTGGGAAAGCAAAGATTTCTTAGATACTGAATTACAAAAGCACAACTCATAAGACACTAACAAGTTGGGTTTCTGCAAAATTAAGAACTTTTGTTCTTGCAAAAACACTGTTAAGAAATGAGCCACAGATTGGGAGAAAATATTTACAAATTACATATTGATAAGAGATTTTTATCTAGAACAAATAAAAACTCTTTTGTAACTCACTAATAAGAAAACAAACAATCCCTCTAAAAATGGGTGAAAGATTTGAACAGACTTTTCACCAAAGAAGAGATGTTGATACAAATAACTACATGAAAAGATGCAAATGAAATGCATCTTTAAAGAAAATGCAAACGCTTGCTGTACAGAAAGCCAATCACTGAGACAATGAGTATTGCCAGGGAAGACGGCTTTAATCGGGTGCGGCAGCCAAGGAGAATGGGAGATCAGTTTCAAATCTGTCTCCTCAACTGACTAAAATGGAGGTGTTTAAATAGTTTAATAGTTCAAATTAGCTATGTGTGGGAAGGAATTAGGGAGGGGTAGGGAAGCCATCTCAATGAATGGGGGTCTGGCCTCTAATTGTCTGGATATGGCAATCTGGTGAGTTTCAGTCCCTTGTTTGAGGGTCAGTTTCCTGAGAAAGAGACTCAGATGAGACAAATGCAAGTTTTAAGATTTGGAGGGTCAACTTCTATGTTTATTCAAAAAACTTGGGCCAGATACAATGGCTCATGCCTGTAATCCTAGCACTTTGGGAGGCCAGGGTAGGAGGATTGCCCTACTGAGAGTTTGCACCAATTTATCTAAGTTCATTTTTAAGCTCTCTTTATTTTATCCATAATTTACAACCTTCCTTCTAAATTCATCTGGACCCTTCTTAATAGAAAAATTCTAGCCAAGAAACAAAGCATAGAGGACTTTATGAAGGGCTACATGTAGAGGCAGGGATCCAGAATCATATAATAGATCCCAGCCTTCTCCTTCTGCCCCTCTGCCTTCCTCATTTCCTGTGTGTTGGAGCTTATTTTTTCCCCAAGAAATAAACTTAATTAATTAATTAATTATTTTCACAAATAATTTCAGTTCATTTACCAAGCTAAGAGGACTGAGATTCAGTGAAAAAAAAATCAACCTCACATTTAATTTAGCGTACCAACTTAATGTGCAATTTCTGATCAACATTTTGTGCATCCAAAACCCTTTGTCAAGACCCATTCCTCATTTCTAGGACTTTTTAAAGATTTAGGACCCCAGGTTTGGGCTCAAGGATCTAATGCAAATTGCCTTTGACCAGGAGGAAAGGCCCCAGGTTCTAGAGATGACCTCGTCGCTGGCTGGTTCTGAGCCCTCGATCATATCATTTCTCCTTTCCGTGGCCTCATGTGCTGACTAATTACAACTAGTGAAGTACAGAGTTGTCTCTCCTACCTGTTGTTATGAGGATAAAATTAGACGATGCTTCCAATCGCATTTCAAGAGCATCAGTGGTGATCTGAACATGCACATGTATCTTTACTATGTTTTATTCTTGTTGTGATGACCCTGGGGACCATTCTTGACAGGACTAGCTTCAGGTACTCGATCATCCTCAATTCCACCCCCACGTAGGGGTGAGCGAGGTCATTCCTTCCCTCGCTGGGCATCAGGTTGTACCTGGGTGCTATGGGGTGGTATTCTCAGAGAGGTCCTTTCTGACCAGCCTCTGAGATACGGTACTTCGATTGCCATTTTTAAAATTTCTGCAGAGTTTGGTCTTTATCCTTGAGTTAACAAAAAGCTGTTCTGATCACATTTAGGAAAATTGGGGGAGCAACAAGTTCAGATCCACATTTTAGAAAGAACGCTGGTGACAGTATGGGGAAGAATCAGAGGGCTGCCCATGTTACCAGAAAGGGATCCCGATTCAGACCCCAAGAGAGGCTTCTTGGATCTTGTGCAAGAAAGAATTCAGGGTGAGCCCATAGAGTAAAGTGAAAACAAGTTTATTAAGAAAGTAAAGGAATAAAAGAATGGCTACTCTATAGACAGAGCAGCCCCAAGGGCTACTGGTTGCCCATTTTTATGGTTATTTCTTGACGATATGCTAAACAAGGGGTGGATTATTCATGCCTCTCCTTTTTAGACCATATAGGGTAACTTCCTGACGTTGCCGTGGCGTTTGTAAACTGTCATGGTGCTGGTGGGACTGTAGCAGTGAAGATGACCAGAGGTCACTCTCATGGCCTTCTTGGTTTTGGTGGGCTTTGGCTGGCTTCTGTACTGTAAACTGTTTTATCAGCAAGGTCATTATGACCTGTATCTTGTGCTGACCTCCCATCTCATTCTGTGACTTAGAATGCCAAGCTGTCTGGGAATGCAGCTCAGTAGGTCTCAGCCTCATTTTACCTAGAGCCTATTCAAGGTGGAGTTGCTCTGGTTCACGTGCCTCTGACAGCCATAGTTTACCTGTTTGCTTCCGGCCCTGTCCCCCACCTCTCCTGGCTCTGTCCTGTGTCACAGGAACCACGTTTCCCAGGCTCCCTTACCAACTGGCTTCCAGATGGATGGGCCATTGTAATGCACTGGCAGAAGCCTAGAGGGGAGGGAGCTGGGGAGAAGCCAGGGTATTCTCATCCCCTCTGCCCTTGGCAGCATCTCCTGCTGCGTTTCTTCATTTCCCCTGCCCAGGAGCCTCTCCCTCCACCATCCCATTGCCTGCCAGGCAGCTCTGGCTGTGTTTCTAGTCCTGGTCAGACAGCCCCAGCCTCTGGGCTCTGGCAACCCCGCTCCTCCCAGCCCTAGGGGTGGCATCACTTCCTGCAGATGCTAATCTTTGGATTGCCTAAGGCCCCCTGTTGGCCTCTTAGCTTTTCCATCCCCTGCAAAGCATTTCCCTGTGTTAAATTCCCTTTCTGGAAACACCTAGAGTGGCTTCTGTTTTCCTAATTGGACTCAGATGGATACAGAGGGGAACCATAGCAGATAGCAGTTGGGTTCAAAAGAATTTATTAAAAGCTAGGGAACAGGCACAGCCTCCTGAGGGAAACAAGCACGTAAGTAGACCGTGTCCATGTGCTGTTGTACTAAGTGCACAACAGAAGTGTATGAAAGGAGACCAGTGACGGGGACATTGTGATTGCAAGGGTCCAGACAAACCATATTCACAGCTTGAACAAAGGCAGAGGTGGGGCTAGGGGCAGTGGCTCGCACCTGTAATGCCAGCACTTTGGGAGGCAGAGGTGGGCAGATCACCTGAGGTCAGGAGTTCGAGACCAGCCTGGCCAACATGGTGAAACTCTGTTTCTATGAAAAATACAAAAAAGTAGCTGAGTGCGGTGGCACGTGCCTGTAATCCCAGCTACTCGGGAGGCTGAGGCAGGAGAATCACTTGAACTCAGGAGATGGAGGTTGCAGCTAGCTGAGATTGTGCCACTGCACTCCAGCCTGGGTGACAGCGTGAGAGTCTGCCTCAATACATACATACATACATACATACATACATACATACATACATACATACATAATACATACATACATACATACATACATACATACATACATACATACATAAATAAATAAATAAAATAGAAAGGCAGAGGTGGGTGATTAGAGAAAAGGACTTGATCATCAATTGGACGTGGAACATGAGGGAAAAGAGGAGTGAAAAAAAGACACTGAGACAGTTGGTTTTGCTTTCACTACCTCTAGACACTGAAATTCTCTCCATCCTTCAAAATCCAGTTCAAAAACTACCTCAACCATGTCTTTTAAAATCCATATCCCCCAGTGGAAATTCTATTTTTCCTGTCTCTGTGCTTTTGTAGCATTTTTTCTCACCACTGTTGTAGCACTTGTCACATTTCTCTTGGGTCCTGATAACTCATCCGTAATAAGAGCTAACACTTACAAAGTGCTTATTATGTGCCAAACAAGTATTAACTTGTTCGTCACTTTATTTTCACAACAGCCCTATGAGGTAGAGATGATTATTATTCTCTGTTTTACAGATGAGGAAACGGAGGCAAGGAGAGGCTTAAGGATTTGCACAAGGGCAACACAGTTAGTGCATGGCAGAGCCAGGAATAAGTGGGTCTTCAGAGTCTATGCTCTTAACCTTCATACCACAGAACATTCTATATTTTTACTGTTTTCCTGCAGAGGGAACATTAAGCCCTCCAGGGTCTAGTTTTGGACGTTAAGAAGCAGATATTAACCCATTTCAGTTTCTTTGACACTCCAGGCCTTTGCATATGCTGTTCTCTTAGCTGAAAACACTGTTCTCTGCCATTGCACAGTTGCTTCCTTTCATTCTTCGGGTTTGGGTTTAATTGCTACCTCCTGAGCCAGATCCATCCTGCCTATCCTAGTGAACCCAACCCCTCTCCCCCATTGTGTTGTTCTCAAGCACTGAACCCTGTTGATGTACGTATTTGTTTGTTTTTTTACGTAGTTTCTGCTTCCCCAACTAGACCAAAAAGTCCAAGAAGGCAGAGCACACATCTGTTTTACTCATCACTTTGCTTAGGGCGTTCAGGGCTCCTAGCACATAGTAGAAGCTCGGTAAATAAGGAGGGATGGTATCTTCTCACTGTAGAGCATAAACGTGTCCTTACTCTCACACCACTAATTTCTTAAGAAATTATTCTGAGTATGAATTAGACAAAGAAGTAATCAGCCGGAAGTTAGGAACAGGGAGTTTTCAAAAAGATCCCAAATGTCCTAAAGGTAAGAAAAGAATGATATTAACAAGGTCTTCTCAAAGAGAATAGTTCTGATGAGCCAATCAACAGTATATATAATTTCCTTTTAAAAATAACTAAGTCTACTTGGCCTGAATTTAGCTTATGTTTTGTTAACCTATGTGAGATGAACCCAGCTCGTATTTTTGTTTCCCTGAATCATGGGTGCTTTCTCAAAAATTCCCCCATACCCTCGCTCTTAGTCTCTTGATGAGGTGCTGTGGAAAACCAAGACGTCAAGGTATGACACAACCGGTGAATTTAACCTCTGGTTTTAACATCTGTTTGATTGCAAATATAAATATTGCAATTTTGAGATTAGTGTTGTGCTGTTTAACCAGAAAGGTACTCGTCCCAATAAAATCCAGTAATTAGGGCAGTATGTTTTCTTAGTTACAAAATCAGCATACACAGGCCCTGCCTTTGTTCATAGATTATTGCATGTATTAGGGAATCAGTTAAATACCAAAACTACAAGATACCAACAGCTTTTGAATTTTAGCTGAAGAATTTTATCATTTTATTTATTTATTTATTTTTTGAGATGGAGTCTTGCTCAGTTGCCCAGGCTGGAGTGCAGTGGCGCGATCTCGGCTCACTGCAAGCTCCGCCTCCTGGGTTCACGCCATTCTCCTGTCTCAGCCTCCCGAGTAGCAGGGACTACAGGCGCCCGCCACTACGCCCGGCTAATTTTTTTTGTATTTTTAGGAGAGACGGGGTTTCACCGTGTTAGCCAAGATGGTCTTGATCTCCTGACCTCGTGATCTGCCCATCTCGGTCTCCCAAAGTGCTGGGATTACAGGCGTGAGCCACTGCGCCTGGCCAATTATTTTAAATAATGCAGTTCTTTTGTATAATATATTCTGCTTTAGGAGCTGTTGTCTGACTAATAATAGTACAAAAACTAAAGTAGGAAAAGGAGTTTTAAAAAAATCTTTAATTGGTAAAGAAAAACCTAAGATTTAGGGAAAAGCAGTATGGTAATTCTTCCAGTGATCCTCCCTTCTCCCCACCCTCCTCACAAAATGTATTAATTAATCAGCAATTATTTGGTCAGTAGGGTGATTAGGTCAAAAGATGCTGCAGGTGAATTCATATTCATGTTTCTCCAATCCTTGGGAGCCAATTTTACACACTGGCAAACTGAGGCATAGAAGCAGCTGAGTACTTCAGAAGGTCATCATCTTGCTACTCAAAGAGTAATCCTTAGACCAGAAGATTTTTAGAAATATAGAATCATCAGGACCCCAAGACCTGCTGAATAAAAATCTACATTTAAACAAGATCCCCAGGTGATTTGGATACTCATGAAAGTTTGAGAAGCACTAATGCGGTGAACCATGCTGGAGGTGGGATTGTGATCTTTATCTTTCAGTGCAGAGAGATTGCCACCACCTTGGGTCTTGGCTGAGATGTCGCCTTCCCAGGGAAGCTTCCCATGACTTTATAATTCCTGTAGTTGTTCTTGTCCTGTGATTTCAGAGCACCCCACACTTCCCAATTATACCAAGTGTCACATTTTACAGCCACACAGAGCAGACCATTCAATTGGCAATTAATTGCTCAGGATCACACATTTGTACCCTGGTGCTCAGTGCTCATTGGACAGACCAAAAAGGACCATGCATTCAATGGAGTCATCTTTCCAAACACAGTTTCATTGAGAAAAACACCAAGCACATTTCTGTCCTGAAGATTACTATTTTGTAACTGTTTTTTGTTTTTGTTTTTGTTTTTGTTTTAGATGGAGTCTTGCTCTGTCACCCAGGCTGGAGCACAGTGGCGTGATCTTGGCTTACTGCAACCTCTGCCTCCCAGGTTCAAGCAATTCTCCTGCCTCAGCCTCCCAAGTAGCTGGGACTACAGGTGTGCGCCACTACGCCTGGGTAATTTTTGTATTTTTAGTAGAGATGGGGTTTCATCATATTGGCCAGGCTGGTCTCAAACTCCTGACCTCATGATCCACCCGCCTCAGCCTCCCAAAATGCTGGGATTATAGGCATGAGCCACTGTGCCCAGCCTGTACCTGGTTTTTGAATGGCATCCACTAAAAGGTTTCTGACAATTTGCTAAATACCCATTTCCCTTTAGAGCCCTAGCCTGCCATTTATGAGGTCTAGTTGATTAACTTCAACAGACGGTAATGACCACACCTCTAGTATCATCGCAATAAAATCCACTCATTAGGGCACTACCTTTCCTGTCATTTTCATCCCAGAGGGCCCCAGCCGGTCCCCTAATTACCACAGTCCACAGGGCACAACCCCAGGAAACAAACAAGGAAGTCCTTCTCCACCAGCTCTTCCTTAGTTTTCTGCCAGTTTACGGAGTGGCACTGTCTTTTATTCCAAAATAAACTGTGTTTGGGTTTGGAAATGAATTGTCACCTCTTTTTAAATGACATTTTGAGGCTCTGCATTTAACAGCATTTGCAATTATCAGAGGCCACCTAGCCAGTTGGTGAGATTCATTGGCTGTTGTAGAGCTAGAGGGGTACAGTCCTTGAGGAAGCAAGGAGTTTGCAAAGAAACTATATGCGCACACACACACACACACACATAAATGTTCACAGAAGATGTGTGAATTGGGCCGGGCACAATGGCTCATGCCTGTAATCCCAGCACTTTGGGAGGCCGAGGCGGGTGGATCATGAGATGAGGAGTTTGAGACCAGTCTGGCCAATATGGTGAAACCCTGTCTCTACTAAAAATACAAAAAAAAATTAGCTGCGTGTGGTGGCACTTGCTTGTAGTCCCAGCTGCTTGGGAGGCTGAGGCAGGAGAATCGCTTGAACCTGGCAGATGGAGGTTGCAGTGAGCTGAGATCACACCACTGCACTCCAGCCTGGGTGACAGAGCAAGACTCCATCAAGAAAAGGAGAAGAAGAAGAAGGTGGTGGTGGTGGTGGTGGTGGTGTGTGAATTGGCTTCAGAAGCTTTCCAACTCTTCAAAACAAAGTGTCAGTTCTTCTCCAGGAGATTTTTAAAGTTTACCTGGGATTAAGGCACCTCAGGACCTAAGTTAAATTTATTTCCAGTCTCCTTCCCATGTCAGGCTGGTACCTGCATAACACTTTCCTGAAAACTGGAAAAAGGGGGTACAAATGACAGCCTAAAAAAATAGGGAGTGCCAGGAGATGAAGTTTGGGTAAATTTATGCTATCTCAGGGAGCATAGGATCAGGGTTGGGCAGTGGAGCTGAAATTGCAGATGAGAGGCTATTAAAAAGTAGAGAGAAGTGCTTGAATGTAAAAGTTTGGATATAAAATTGGAGTGGCCCTGGGAGACATTATCTATGTAAGTTGTTGAACTATTTTTCTAGAAATTCCTTTAGAAAAGAAAGTATTTTCTAGACTGGCTTAAGTTTAATTCTCTCTAGAGGCAACAGAATGAATTGCATGACCTTTATACGGACACTGATTTTTCTTTTTTTCCAATTCTCTGATCCCCACTCCCCGGCACAGGACCTGAAAGGGCCATGATTTCTGTTGGCCTTTCCCTTTTATTCATCATATCCTTTAAAAGTCACCTTCTCTACAAAGCCTTTACAAACAAACTAGAAATAGATTTCAGAACCCCTTTTTGTCTGAAGGAAGGGAGGAGAATTGACATTTATGAGTTCTTCCTAAGAGCCAGCTTGGTCTATTTCCTTTGTTTATCTTATTTTATGAATTTTCATGAGAATTGTGCTTGTTTTCTACTTACTTGGTATCTTTGATTTATGCCTATCTTTTCAGGTGAGGAAATTTTAGAAAGATTAAGTAATTTACCCTCTGCTCATGTAGCTATTAATTAACTGCAAACATAGACAATAATCTTTTCCTTTTACTATGCTGTTTCTAAACTCCATTTCTTTGAGGCTGGGCACAGTGGCTCACACCTGTAATCTCAGCACTTTGGGAGGCGGAGGCGGGTGGAACACTTGACGTCAGGGGTTTGAGACCAGCCCGGTCAACATGGTAAAACTCCATCTCTGCTAAAAATACAAAAATTAGCCATGCGTGGTGGCAGGCGCCTGTAATCCCAGATAGGAAGATGAGGCAGAAGAATTGCTTGAACCTGGGAGGCGGAAGTTGCAGTAGGCTGAGATTGCGCCACTGCACTCCAACCTGGGCGACAGAGTGAGTGAGACTATATCTCAAAACAAAACGAAACAAAAAAAAAAAATGGATATTTTTTTGGCATGCATATAGATAGACACACAGACACAAGCACAGGCGGACAGACATACAAAAGCTGTTCTCAACACTGAACTACGTATAAGACTTTTATTTAAATTTGTATTAGATATCCAAACTATTTATAATGACCATTTTGTGCTGTATATGGTTAGGGTCAAATATTGAGATTATATATTTTCTTTTAATGATATTGTCAATTCCTCAAGGGAAGGGACCACATTTTCATTCATTTCTATTCCTCCTCTCACCAGTCCCCAGGCCCTAGCACTTGCATCAGTAGCCATTCAGTACATGTTTCAAAACTGACCAAGGACATGGGACCTGTCTATTGAAATTGCTTTTTCACAGTCTTCAAAAATCCTGGCAAGAAAGCCCATGAGAGTGTTTCCCATTTGTAAAGGAGAACCCACTGGAGATGCCTTTCATTAGATTGGCATTTGGCATCAAAACTGCTTTTTTAAAAACTAAGTTTCCTGACCAGTGTTCCAGCTTAGAATTCTGAATATCCTAAAAGGAACTGGAAGTCTTTGTCAACAGCTGAGGATATGGCTGGGCTCTTGTGGCTCTGGCCTTGTCAAAGCCCTTTTCAAGGCTGTGAGATCATAATGTGTGATGAGTCAGGACATCAGGCTGAGCCATTGCAGGGATCTAAATATGACACAGACAGTCTATGCCCTGTTTTGCATATCTTACAGGATTCGAACTGCAAGTGGTAATAAACTAGATTTTAAAACTATTTCCCTTATGGTACCATGTTAGACCTTTTTGCTATCCCCTCATGGACACTGACTAAAGCAGTGCGTTAGGATCCTGGTGGGAAAATGGGAGCGTATGCTAACGGAGTAATTAAGAAGAGTATTTTAAAATATATATATATATTTTTCTTTTGAGAGACTGGGATGCTGCTGAGGAGTATAGTAGCTCTCCACAGGGACAGTCCCACCATTGATCAGCATGGGAGTTTTAACTTGCTCCATTTCCAATCTGGGCTGGTTCATCCATCTTTAGGCAGTGTGGTGGTCACCTGTTCCCAGGAGGTTGTTATATTGATGCCGACCATTGGAACATTAGTGTGGACACCTGATAAGCATAGCATACTACAGCCCAGATTTCTTGGGTTTAAGCAATCCTTTTGCCTTGACCTCCCATGTAGTTGGGACTAAAGGCGCTTGCATTAAAAAAAAAGTGATTAAAAAAAAGTATGTAAATTATACTTTTATGGGAATGGGCAGAGTTAAGGGAAACTGACCATGGACAGAGCAGGAACCTGGGATTGGCAGCACCAGGGCGCAGGTACCACCCTGGCCTGAAGGGGCAAAAAGAAGGATTGGTTACTGGATCCTAGAGAAAGTAACTGCACACAGAGGGCACTGTGGTCTTGGGGTAGAAACAGAAATTCACCTTGAAAGGAAGGAGCTAGGGAAATCAATTCCTTGACCCACTCTCTATTGGCTGGACACAGAAGCAAGAGGGCAAGTAACTCACGATGCAGTCCATACAAGTCAGCCTTTCTGGGCACAGGACTGTGCGAATTAAGGTGAAGACGAACCTCCTGGTAGATAGAAATGTCCAGCAAAGCGACTTTCCTTAAATATTCTTGTTTGGGAACTGTTTCTATTGGTTAACAAATATTCTTTAAGAAAAGTAAAGAGAGTTGTAGGAAGGGATTCAGCTTGGAAGAATCATAGTTAAATAAAGTTAAGCATGTCTCTTCAGTATTTATTGGGCGCTCTAAAATGCAAATGTGTGTTGCAGTTCTTTAATGAAAACGGTCTATTTCCTAAATGTAGTAGGTCATGCAATCCTTTATACAGAGCTGCATCTCAGGGACTTGCATCACTAAGAATTTGCTTTAGTTTAAAACTCATTGATTACAGCAAAGATATCCAAAGAAACGGACTGAAATAATAATGATAAAGAAATGAGGAGATCTTGGAAATCTTGCTAAGTTATAGACAATAACGTAACTTTTAGCAGTCAATGGAAAGTCACCCCAAACCAAAAGGGAAAGTCACCTTGTATTTCACTTCTCTGTGTTTGGCTTTAACACGAAGCAGTGAGAGGCCCCACATACAGAAGGCCTTGCCAGTTCCCCCATGATGTCAGCCCCCACATGGATCCACCGGTGACATTGTCCCTCTCTTCTTTTTTCCGAAGAATGTGGAAAATGCCAGTTTCCTCTCAGCATCACCCCTAGTTGCCCCATTATCCTCTGCATTTAGGTGTGGGGCCTGTCTGCCCCTGGCAGCAGGACAGCCTGATTCTCAGGCCAGTGGAACTGGCCATTGAGTCAACCTATTTGGGTTTTCCTTGTCACTCAGCTCTCCGAGGCACAGTGTGGGAAAACCAATTAACCAACCAACAGGATACCCCATTGATTGATCATCGATTGCATAAATAGTAGTTTTCTAGCTAATGATGACTAACAATCACCTATTTATATAGTCTTTTACCATTCTGAAAGATTTCTGTGTGTTTTCTCATGCCTCACAACAGCTCTGTGAGACATAACTGTGGCCCTTTACCAACAGGGAAACCGAGTCTCAGGGAAGTAAAGTGACTTATCCAAGGTCACTTAGCAACACTGGGAATGGAAACTGAGTATTTTGGTCCATAAATTGATGCCTTCTCTACCTTGTTGGCTATGTAATATGAGGAGGAGAACTGTCATCCGAAACCCAAACTGCTTTAAGGGATGTGGTACAAACTCAAACAAGGAATCTATCTTTCAAGTGCTTCCTTTCTCTTGCAGTGCTAGAGGGAGAGAGAAAAGAGAGGTTACATTTTCAAGCCTATTTCTGGCTCTCTGTTGTCACTAAAAGGATAGCACCTGGCCTGGCCTGTCCAGGGCTTGGCAGGGCACAGTAATGAATCTTCAGTTGTGCAGTGGTGTGTCAAGAACCATCTAGGGGAGGTGGAGATGAATTTGTCTGCATTAAAAAGTGAACTGAATTTGGGATGAAAAGAAACCAAGGATAAGCAGGCAGAAAACAAAGAATAAGAAGGTCTCAGTCAAGATGGAGGTGTCAAAGACATGGCAGGGGGGTCACTGGGAACGTGACAAAAGGAAAGTACAGCGTCTGATTGGAAATGTTTAGAGTTTGGGCCTCTGTAATTCTTTTTCAGAACCTCACTTGAGCCTGCATAGGGGGCGTTTTGGAGGAAATCAATGGAAAGCAGCTGTGTGCTGCTGGTGGGTGCAGTCCGAGTGGAATAGTAAGGTGACCCATTCACCGCACTAATCCAGGGAGCGTGTGCTTCAAGATGGAAGTGATGGGGAAGAAGAGAAGATCCAGAGGGCCCCCTCCTGACCCCAAGAACCCCCAGAAGATGTAGAGGCACAAGTGCTACCACTCACGTGGGATACAGCCAAACAATTGCTTGGTCTTCCCAAACAGCCAAATAGTTTAACACTGGGTAATTGCTACATGTCTTTCAATTGGGCCATCACAGTGGTACAATTATTCCAGAGGCATTCGTGGCTCCCAGACACCCACTTTCCAAGCCTCAAGCACGAAGAGTCTCCCATCATGTTCCCATTAGTGAGAAGACCCTTGCTTCTGCTTCCTGCTCCTAACTCCAAAAGCGCTTTATGTTGTGATACTTGCAGTTACAGAAGGGCTGCTTTTGTTTGTTTGTTTGACAAAGTGCTCAGCCTCAGTTGACCTGGGCAGGGCTACTGAGTGCCTGACAGAAGCTGGCCTTCTCTTGTGAATTCTGTGCCTATCCATGGCCTTGTTTGCACTGCTTCCCAGGAAGCACCGACTCTGTACACTGGATGGGACCTCCCAGGACTCCACACTTCTCTGGGATGCTTGCTGGCTAATCTGCTGTCTTCTGCCCTTCTACAAAGTGTACTTTTCCCACTATTCATTTTTCCCATTTGGTTAAGACCTTGTTTCAGAGGTTGTAGCCACTGTATCTAGAAAACGTCACCCAGGAACACACAGTGCCCTGTGACACGTGAGCACAGAGTGGATTATGGAATGGTCTACCTGCAGGAGCTGAAAAATGTCTCCTCCTCCGAGATGTCCATGCCCTCATCCTCAGAATCTGTGAATATGTTATCTTACATGGTAAAATGAAGAAAAGGAAAAGGCAAGATAAATGCTTGATTCTGTATCTTTATTTACCAATTATTTTTAAATGAGCTGGTTTCCTAGTATTTGTCAACAGGAATAATAAATTTTCAAAAATCATTATTTTTATGAACTCATGAATCTAGTTCATTGCAGTAAAATTAATGCTTATTAATGCAGTAAAAAATGCTTATTAATGCTCAGATTTTCCCATCTTTTAAAAAAGATGGGAAAACAAGTGGGATCCTGTTAAGATTGGCTTCTGGGTCCATTGACATGACTCTCGTAATCTGGTAGCTTCCTTGTTTTTCTAATAAGATATTCAGACTTATTTGACATTTCTTGCCTTAGACCTAGAGTCAGCCATTTCTTCAAGGAGTCCTTTTAGTACAAAACAGTATTTAGTGGCAACAATGTGGACATTAAGGGTGTTCAATGCTGTTGGATCAGTCACTAATTTTTAGGTCTTTTCAATAGCACTAAGAAAAACTTTTTAAAAATTAAAGATCAAAATACATCAGAAGTTCATACTGATACTTATAATTCAATCCAAGACTACAGTGTTTAACCTAACCTCATTGATTTTACGTCTGTATCTTATTCTTTCTAGGCCAAAAGTCCTAAATCTTAACAATACCAACAAACTTATTCTGAGGCTGTATTCCATAACACACACACACACACACACACACACACACACCCAGTCTCAAAATACCTACACCAGCATTACCATCAACAATATGATGATTAATAAACAATTTGAGATGTTTTGCAGTTCTCTCTGTCTTTTGTTTTTTTTTTTTTTACCTGGTCATAGTTTTTACCTTGCTTGGGTGTCTAGTAACTTGCTGGTAAAGTTTGTTTATTTCTCCCTGCCCAAATATCATACTGAATTGCAATCTCCATTATTGGAGGTGGGGTCTGGTGGGAGGTGACTGGATCGTGGGGGTGGGTTTCTCATGAATGGTGTAGCACCTTCTTGTTGGTGCTGTCCTCACAATAATGAGTGAGCTCTTGTGAGATCTGTTGTTGAAAAGTGTGTGGTGCCTCCCACTCTCTCTTGCTTCTGCTTTCCCATGTGATGTGCCTCCCCCTGCTTTGCCTTCTGTCATGAGTAAAAGTTCCCTGATACCGCTGGGCGCGGTGGCTCACGCCTGTAATCCCAGCACTTTGGGAGGCCAAAGTGGGCGGATCACGAGGTCAGGAGATTGAGACTATCCTGGCTAACATGGTGAAACCCCGTCTCTACTAAAAAATACAAAAAAAAATTAGCCGGCCATGGTGGCGGGTGGCTGTAGTCCCAGCTACTCGGGAGGCTGAGGCAGGAGAATGGCGGGAACCTGGGAGGCGGAGGTTGCAGTGAGTCGAGATCGCGCCACTGCACTCCAGCCTGGGTGACAGAGCAAGACTCCATCTCAAAAAAAAAAAAAAGTGCCCTGATGCCTCCCCAGAAGCCGAGCAGATGCCAGTGCCATGACTCTACAGTCTGCAGTAACATGAGCCAATTAAACCTCTTTTTTTTAAAATAAATTATCCAGTCTCAGGTATTTCTTTATTGTGATGCAAGAACAGCCTAGCACATGTACTGTATTTGAAAGTCATTTGAAATAGCTCTTGGCCGGGCTCAGTGGCTCATGCCTGTAATCCCAGCACTTTGGGAGGCTGAGGTGGGTGCATCACTTGGGGTCAGGAGTTCTAGACCAGCCTGGCCAACATGGTGAAACCCTGTTTCTACAAAAAATACAAAAATTAGCCAGGTATGGTAGCACATGCCTGTGGTCCTAGCTACTCTGGAGGCTGAGGCAGGAGAATCGCTTGAACACAGGAGGCAGAGGTTGCAGTGAGTCGAGATCGCACCACTGCACTTCAGCCTGGGCAACAGAGTGAGACTGGTCTCAAAAAAAAAAAAAAGAAAGAAAGAAAGAAAAAAAAGAAATAGCTCCTATGTGGTTATGCCACCAATTCCATACAGTGTCAAATTCTTCTATTTCATTTTGGTTTTTACCTTTAGGAATTTAAAACATTTTAATTTCAAAATTGCATAAAATATTTACATAGTCCCTAACTCAAATCTATAAACCACGGCGCATTTAGAAAAGTCCAGCTTCTATTTCTGTATGTTTTTACCCTATTCTTTCCCCTTCCATTTAAAAATGGTTTTGTTCTTCCCTTCCATTTTAAAACATAAGCAAATATATATTTGCTATATTCCCCTTTTCCAGAAAAGTTATGCGAACTTTTTTAAAAAATACTTTATTTTTTAGAGCAGTTTGAGGTTTACGAGAGAGTTCCCATATGCCCTCTACCCCATACATGCACATCTCTTATGATGAACATCCCCCACCAGAGTGGACCATTTGCTATAATGGATGAACCAACATTGACACATCATTATCATCCAAAATCTATAGTTTACATTAGGGGTCACTCTTGGTGTTGTACATTCTATGGGTCTGGACAAAGGTATAGTGACATGTATCTACCACTATAGTATCGTACAGAATAATTTTACTGCCCTAAAAATCCTCCGTGTTCCAACTATTCATTCTTCTCTCTCTCTAACTCAGCTATGCAAACTTTCTAAACCTTTTTTTTTAAAACCCAGCAACCTGGAGATCACTGCAGGCTATTGAGACCTCCCCCATTTCTTTTATACTTAGAGTCCTCTGAAATGTATGCAATGTGTGGCAGTATAGGTTACTCCATCTCTGTGCATTTAGCTGGCTACACTACACAATTGCATTATACTGATACAAGATTTATTTTGCCAATCCCTTATTGTAAGTTATTTAGGTTTTTACAAAAATTGTTTTTGCTCTTATAATCAACACTGAGATGAGCTTTTAAATATGTACACATTCTGCTTGAATTTCTGACTATATCACTAGAAGGGGTTTCTATCTAAAAAGTTATGGAGTACATCACACAGCTATCACAAAACAAACTAGGCCAAAACTTACTGACTTAAAATAACCGTCATTGTTTACGTCACAGTTCTGGGGTCAGTAATTTAGGTTAGCTTCATCTAGATGGTTCTTACAATCTAGACAGGGCTGAACCATGCATTTGTAGTTAGGGGCTAGATGGGGCAGGGGCTAGCTTGTTTAAGCTGGAGGCAGCTAGGACAGCTTGTCTCTGCTTCATGTGGTCTCATCCTTCAGCAGGCTGGCACTGGCTTGTCACATTAGAGTTGGACAGGGTTCCAAGAGAGCAAGCAGAAGTGTGCAAGGCTTAAAATGGGCACATCCTCATTTCTGATGCATTCTATTGTCTAAGTCAGTCACAAGGCCAGCCCAGATTCAAGGAGTGGGGAAATAGACTCCATCCTTTGATAAGAGGAGCTATATAAGTAACATCCTAAAGGACATGGACACAGGGAGGGGCAGAGATGTGGGGCCAGTTTTGAAAGCAATCTACAACTTCAAGTCAAAGAATATGAACCTTTGTAAGCTCCTAGTATGTACCGGAAGGTTTCCACTCTTTTATTTTTTATTTATTTATTTATTTTTGAGACAGGGCCTCAGTCTGTCACCCAGGCTGGAGTGCAGTTGTGCTATCTTGGCTTACCACAGCCTTGACCTCCTGCACTCAGGTTATCCTCCCACCTCTGCTTCCTGAATAGCTGGGACTACAGGTGCACATGCCATCATGCCTGGCTAAGTTTTTTCTTTGTCAAAAAGACAAGGCCTCACTACATTGCCCGGGTTGATCTTGCACTCCTTAGGCTCAAGCAATTCTCCCGCCTCGGGCTTCCAAAGTGTTGGGATTACAGGCGTGAGCCACTGCACCAGGCCTTCATTCTTCTATCCTCTTTTTTCCCAGATGACAGAATTTCACTCAGTGTAAATAGGCTGTCCTCCATTTCCATCTGGGCATAAATCCCCAGGGGCAATCATGAGTATTAATAAAATTATAGGAAGTATGCACTTGGAGCCTCACTTGCCTGCAGCGCCTATGAGGTGAATCCATGCAGTGCATAGCTCAACAAATTCAGCCTCAACAAATTCAACCTGGTTGCCTAACGTGGGTATAAGGATTCCATTTTGCTCATGGCCCAATCTGGTAGACCATATTTCTGGGAAGGTGGTATCAGTATTTAGATTTGATTTGAATCAAATTACAATTACTCTGGAGCTACTCCAGGTTATACCCCAATATTCATACTGTCTCCACCTTCTCTTCTAGCTCCTCATGGAATGATCCGGATCAGAGCAGAAGGACTCTCCAGCTGGCAGAGCAGAGGCGGCAGTGCCCTGGGAGACAGGGGAGTGGATTCTACCCCGTCTCTGCTACTTACTAGCTGGTATGGTTTGGCTCTGTGTCCCCACCCAAATCTCATGTTGAATTGTAATCCCCAATGTTGAGAGAAGGACCTGGTGGAAGGTGACTGAATCATGGGGGTGAACATCGCCCTTGCTGTTCTTGTGACAGAGTTCTCATGATATCTGGTTGTTTGAAAGTGTGTAGCACTTCCCTGCTTTGCTGTCTCTTTTTCTCTTTCCTTCCCCACTATGCGAAGATTGTGCCTACTTCCCCTTTGCCTTCCACCATGATTGTAAGTTTCCTGAGGTCTCCCCGGCCATGCCTCCTATATAACCCGCAGAACTGTGAGTCAACTAAATCTCTTTTCTCCATAAATTACTCAGTCTCAGGTATATCTTTATAACAGTATGAGAACAGATTGATAGACTAGCTTTGTGTCGTTAGAGAATCATCATCTTTCGAGAGCCTCAGTTTCCTCATCTGTAAAATTGAAAGAATAATCCCTACCTCATGGAGTCGAGGTGAGGATTTGATGTAATATGGTGTAATATAATACAGTAAAAGAACCCCTTCCCTTTACTCCCAGCTTTAATATTTGAGGACAACTCCTAGCTGGCAAGAGGAGTGGGAGAAGTAGAGTAAATCCTCTGTTAGGCCTCAAGTGTCTAAGACCTCTCAAGACACAAGGACCAGGGCTTCCCTCTTTCTAAGCATCTGACTGGTGGCAATGAACATTTTACAGATGTAAGTAGTTGCTTTAAGGAATTTCAGCAATGACATAGTTCAGGTCAAAGATTCAAGGAACACCGTGTGCAGACCTGTGCTGAAGCTGTGGCTGGCCACACTACTTCCTTAATGTAGATGAGCGTTTGTGCAAGACCTTATCCATGGAGGCTGCTGCCTCTTCACAAACCCCAGCTTCACCACTGCAGGCTCATGCAGGTGTCAAGTGGCACCAGGAGAGCAAATTTGTTTGGTTAAATGTCTGACTCATCATTCATAGCTTGACAGCTTTCTGAGCTTGCTTCAGACTTGACTTGAAAGAAAAAGGTGGGAGCTGGCAGAGAGGAAATAGGATCCTTTTATTACAGAACACTTTCCTGAGGGGTTGTTTTCTTGAATGTTAATCCAGACCCAGGTTGTTATTCTAAAGGTGCACTGGAGCCAAACTTCAGGATGGAGCTCAGCTGTTAACCCATTAGTGACTCACCCAATCATGGAGACCCAGGGATTTGTGTAAGGGCTGAGATGCTGCAAGATCTGCTGAATGGGAGCCAAGGATTCTGACTTTTCTCTGCAGACTGAAGTCTCCCTTTCGTCATTTGCCCTTCAGACCTGGAATCCTTGCTTATCAGTGGAAAGTGGCTGTCTGCTGGATCCCATTTGATATCCCTGAGCCTGGGAACTATCTGGTAATAAGTTTCATCTGGAACTAAGTCTGAACCAATATGGATTGTCATTTGCATGGGGTGTATGGTGGCTACAATGAATGCCAAGTGAAATAAATGTGAAAGCAAAAACACAGGCCCCACCAGTGAGGGTCAGGGGATGTTACTCAGCAAGGTTAGCAAACTACAACACACAGGCCAAATCCAGCCTGCTGTCTGTTTTTTATAAATAAAATTTTATTGGAACACAGTCATGCTCATCTTTTTAAATGTATTGCCTATGGCTGCTTTTGTGCTAAAGTAGTAGAGTGCAGTGGCTGTGACAGAGACTGGCAAAGCCAAAAATGTTTGCTGCCTGGCCCTGGGTTAGGAAAATGCTCACCAACCCCTGAGTTAGATGCACCCTTCCAGAAACACAACCCCTTTCCTACTGACCAGCCCTGTGGACATGCTTTCTCTAGCCAGTATCCATCTTGAATGCAGGTAATGGCCTGGCCTCAGAGCTGAGGGCACCTGGTGCTGGGCCCACGGCCCTTTAGAGGCTGGCAAACCAGTGCTTCCACCGAAGGCCCAGGAAGATGGGGCGGAGGGTATGGTGGTTTTGCTGGGAAACTCCTCTCTGCTGTTGACTCTCATGGATTCATCATCTAGGGTGTTCTAGTAAGTAATGAAGAAACAAAGAAATTCCTTTGATCAGGGCTATATAAATTTTCTAGGGCTGCTGTAACAAAGTACCACAAACAGAGTGACCTAAACAAAAGGAATTTATCATCTCAGCCAGGCACGGTGGCTCACCTGTAATCCCAGCACTTTGGGAGGCAGATCACCTGAGGTCGGAAATTTGAGACCAGCCTGGCCTACATGGTGAAACCCCATCTCTACTAAAAATACAAAAATTAGCCGGGCGTGGTGGTGCATGCGTGTAATTCCCAGCTACTCAGGAGGCTGAGGCAGGAGAATCGCTTGAACCCGGGAGGCGGAGGTTGCCGTGAGCCAAGATTGCGCCACTGCACTCCAGCCTGGGTGACAGAGAGAGATTCCGTCTCAAAAAAGAAAAAAAAAGAAAAAAGAAAGAAATTTATCATCTCACAGTTCTGGAGGCCAAAAGTCCAAAAACCAAGATGTGGGCCGGCCATACTCCCTCTGATAGTGCTAGGGAAGGATCTGCTCCAGGCCCTTCTCCTGGCTCTGGCAGTTTCTTGGTTTACAGATCATGTTGTCTTTATTTGTTTCCATTGTCTTTCCTCTGTGTTTGTCTCTGCATCCAAATTTTCCCCTTTTTTAAGGACTCAGTTACGTTAGATTAGAGCCTACCCTAAACACTTTATCTTAACTAATTACACTTGCAACGATCCTGTTTCCAAATAAGCTCATATTCTGAGGTACTAGGGGTTAGAAGTTCAATATACGAATTTTAGAGGTGGGGGGGGCAGCACAATGTAACCTAAAGCGGGAGCTCTGTGTCACTGCAAGGCCTATGTCACACAATAACACGAAAATCTTATGACTGCGATAAAGAGAAAAAAAATCTATAACATATGGCTCAATAAGTGATTAAACTTCTATTCTGTACAAGCTACCATGCTCCATTCTGAATCATTTAAACTTTATGAGAACCCTTTGCAAATGAGAAAATGAGTCCCAAGGTGTTTAATTTCTCAGACGGTAGAGCAGATTTCAAACCCTGGTCTACCTGGTTTAGAAGCTCTCTCCCTGTTCACTAGGCCAGTAGTTCTCAAACTATTATCCTGGAACCAGTGATGCCAGGGTCACCTGGTAACTTGTTAGTAATGCAAAGCCTCAGGCCCCACCTCACACATACTGAACCAAAAACTCTGCTACAGTAGCAGAAGGGGACTGTGGCCAAAGTTCTGGAATCCATGAATTGGGCCAAGCCTGAGAGCAGGCAGGTTGACATTTATTAGCTATGTAAGTGCCAGGCACATGGCTGATCGGCTTCATTTAGGCTGTTTTATTTGATTGTGGTAGGCAGAAAATGGCATCCCCAAAAGGTCCAAATCCTAATCCCCAGAACTGTGAAGGTGTTTCCTTACATGGTAAAAGCATCTTGCAGATGTGATGAAATTAAAGATCTTGAGATGGGCAGATTATCTTGCGTTCTCTAAGAGAGGCCAACAAAATCTCAAGGTCTTTATCAAGGAAAGAGGTAGGGAGGAAAGGCAGTTAGAGAAGGTGTGAGGATGCCTACACTGGTGGCCTCGAAGATGGAAGTAGGCGCCACAAACCCGGGAATGGAGACAGCCTCTAGAAGTTGGGAAAGGCAAGGAAATGAATTCTCCCCTAGAGCCTACAGAGACAGAGCTGCCAACACCTTGATTTTATCCCAGTGAAACGCATTTTGGACTTCTGACCTCTGGAACTGTAAGATAATAAATGTGTTATTTTAATCTACTATGTGTGGTAATGTATTCATTTGTTACAGCAGCAACAGGAAACAGATACACTGTAACTGATTGGTTAATGTGTTTGTATCCAGGCAAATATCCAGCTTCAAGCTACAAAAGCCAATGCCTGCAGCAGCCTTGTTCCTGGCAACCAGACCTCTCTACTGCTGAATCAGAAAGCTATTAATAGTTCAAAGACCCACCATCCACAGAGGCCAACTTGGCCTTCTCCAACAAGGAAGCTAACAGGTAATAGCAGTTTCAATGACATGGAGTCTAAACCAGTGGGTCTCGGGCTGTGATGTGCATACAAATCACCTGCAAAGCTGATTAGAATGTAGGTTCCGAGGCTGGGCATGGTGGCTCACACCTGTAATCCCAGCACTTTGGGAGGCTGAGGTGGGCAGATCATGAGGTCAGGAGATCGAGACCATCCTGGCTAACACGGTGAAACCCCATATCTACTAAAAATACAAAAAAATTAGCCGGGTGTGGTGGCAGGAGCCTGTAGTCCCAGCTACTTGGGAGGCTGAGGCAGGAGAATGGCGTGAACCCAGGAGGCGGAGCTTGCAGTGAGCACAGATTGCGCCACGGCACTCCAGCCTGGGCAACAGAGCCAGACTCCATCTCAAAAAAAAAGGAATGTAGGTTCCGCTTCAGGAGGCCTGACATTCTTCATTTCTAACAAGCTTCCACCGGGTGATGCTATTGGCTGTCAGGGGCACACGCATAGCAAGCCATGGATGCCTACTCATCAGAGACCACCACCTCCTCAGAGTCCCTCTGCATTTACAGCTCTAGGTGAGGGCTTTCAAAATCGAATGGGTCATCAGCCTCACCTGGGCGCCTGTCAACAAAGGGTGGACTCCAGCCTGGGCCTGCAGAACCAGGAATCTGCACGTCTATTGGGCGCCTCCATTCTGAGGCCAGTGGTTTATGTACAGGTTTTTGAACACAACTGCTTAAAATCACAATAGCAAACAACTTCTCAACAGATCACCTGCACCTCCATTCTGAGTTTGTACAGAATCAGTGCCGTTATCTGAAATATGAAGTACTTATCCCCTGATCACTCCTCTTTCCTCCTCATCTTAGTAGGACCTCAAGCACTTCAAAGCCTGAGCGAACCCCCCAGAGAAGGTGGCTTGGCCGCAGAGGGAGCCCCACAGAGACCCCTGTGAGGCTGAGCAGGGGGACACTGAGCTCCCACTGCAGGGTCATGGCCAGCCAAACTCTGTGGCTTCCTTGCTTTCTGGATCCCAAGCTCTCACCTCCGGCCAGACATTATTAGTGTGAATTCCACCTCCTTTTGCTGGGGAGGGCAAAGTGCAGCAGCCTGCAGGTACAATTTACTGCAGCATGGGCTCATAAAACACTGCAAATGAAACTTCAAAGGCCATGGGCAGCCACCGCCCATGGGTCCACCTTTCTCCAAACCCTGGTTAGCCGCCCACCCTTGGAGTTCTCCTCCAGGGTGATCTCAGCTCCCTTCCCTACCCCACCCTCCATTAAGGCTTCCATTAAGTAAGCTGGTTTTATGACATCAGCGGTGATTAAACTGACCTGATTTCTCCCAGGCTGGCAGAGTCAAGAGCCCGAGTCAATACGGAAACCAATTCCAAGGGCCTCAGCTAAGCCACTCAGAGAAAAAAAGACCTGAGCCTTATTCGGAGAGGAAAAAAAAAAAAAAAATGGTGTGCAGCTGCAGCTTACCCCATGTGACACTGCACAGAATCCCAAAGAAATAGAGGGGGAGAGACCCAGCCGTGCCTGCAGCCTGCCCCTCTCTCGGCTTGTGGCTAGGATTAGGGAAATGCTCTGACCTACACACATGGACGGACGCCTGCTCAAAAGAGTTGGTATAACTAGCGCTATTTCCCTTGGGGACAGTGGCAGCCTCCTGCCAGGTCATCTTGTTTGCTGGGCTTACTCTGGGATCTGCCAGCCCCATCCTTCCACCTAGGTCTCCTCGGACCCACCATACTGCCTCTGGCTTCTTTTTTCATGCTTTGTCCCGTACCTGGAGTAGTTTTTTTTTTTTTTTTTTTTTTGCCTTATCTAGTAAACTACTCATCCCTCAAAACTCTGCTCAGGCTTTGATTCTTCCAAAAATCCTTCCTCCCCTCACCCCCAGCCAGAATTACTTTCATGCATATAATTCCTTTTGTTCTGGCCTCAAAGTGTGGTCCCTGGACTGGAAGCTTCAGAATCACCTGGAAATGTGCTAGAAATTCAGGCTCCCAGGCCTCCCCTACCACTCCTTTACAAGTACACAAGGTTAGTGCTTCCGTGGAACACCCATCTCTATAGCATCCTGTGCTTTTCCCCTTTGGCACTGCTCACAACTGTCTTCTTGGATTCTTTGTTTAATATCTTCCCCCCCACCCCCTCTGCCATAGACTAAGTTCCCCAAGACCCAGATTGTGTTTCTGCTCCTGCATCCTTGGTGCCAGCCAGTGCCTGCAACGTCATAGGGGCACTTCCCCTCTGGGCTCATCATCCTCAGCTCAGGTGCTACTTCAGCCTTGCCTGTAAACCTTCAGGTCCTACCCATGGTTTCCTTCCATAAGCGTGGGGAGTCGCAGGCAGCAGGGCTCTGGCAGCCTAACCTGACTTGCCAGAGCTTAAGACCTGGCCTGTGTGGGTTAATGATGAAAGTGTTGCCGGGGAGTTTCCACATGGCTATTTTATACATCTGTCTCCATTGCCCAAGTCCCACTGGATGCCCCCTGCTTTCTTTCGGTTCCTGGGCACATAGTGAGTGCTTTCATTCCTGACTGTAGGTTTCCTGACATGATCTGGTCAGAATAGGGGAATTCTTCATGATAGGTGATTCGCTGTACAAAGTAGTGCTTTAGCAGTTACTGTGTGCCAGGCAGATCCCAGGTGCTAAGGACAGAACTTCGAACAAACAGTAAAAACTTCAGCCTCCTGGGGCTTACATTCCACCATATGTCCCTGTATTTGTGTTAAAAGAACAGAGTAATGTGTTCCCAGTAAGTAACATTTTCCTGTTAGGAACTGCATTCCCTATGAAAGTGAGCCGTGGGTTGCTCTGGAGATGTGGCCTGTGTCTCTGAAAAGTTGTCAAAGTTTTCTCTAAGGATTCTAGGAGTCCATCCTTGAGGTAATACCTCAAGGATTCAGTAAGTCTCTGGTTTCTAGGGTGTGGTATTCACAGTGGTGACAAACATTATTGTAAGACAATGTTCTACCCTTGAGAATTCATCTGGGGATGGGAAGAAAGCCAAAAAGCAAACTGCTTCGTCCTCTAGTTTAATCTGCCTGTTACATGGTCTCCTAGCAGCCTGTACCTTCTCTTCAAAGCACTTCATTGTTTATATGACTATTAGTTTTATCTCTTCCCTCCCCTTTCTTCTCTCTCCTCTCCTGGTTGCCTTCTCTCCTCTCCTCCTCCTCCTTCTCCTTCTTCTTCTCTTTTTCATTCTCCTCCTCCTTCTTCTCCTCCTCCTCCTCCTTCTCTTTCTTTCTCCTTCTCTCCTCCTGTCTCTCTTGTTCACTGATTATTTCTATCATGCAGCATGTGCCTGCACATGCTGGCGTTCTGTAAAATTGGGGGATAAAGGTAGGGAGTGAATCTTGAGATTATCCTTAGACCTGCAACGCTTGTGCATTTGATATTTTTATTTTAGGGCAGAGGAATTTTTTTTTTTTTTTTTTGGAGATGAAGTCTCTCTCTGTCACCCAGGCTGGAGTACAGTGGCGTGATCTTGGCTCACTGCAACTTCCACCTCTCAGGCTTAAGCGATTTTCCTGCCTCAGCCTCCCGAGTAGCTGGGATTACAGGCATGTGCCACCATACCTGGCTAATTTTTGTATTTTTAGTAAAAATGGGGTTTCACCAGTTTGGCCAGGCTGGTCTCGAACTACTGACCTCACGTGATCCACCTGCCTCAGCCTCCCCAAATGCTGGGATTACAAGCTTGAGCCACCATGACTGGCCAGGCAGAATAATTTTATTTTTGAGATTTATGACCTAATGCAGCCCTTACCAATATTCTTAACACTCTCCTTTTAAGTTTTTGAGTAAGCCTGTTCCATTGCAAGTCATCATTGCCAGCTTCAGGTGTTTGACCCAAAGAAGGACATTTGTATTCCGCTTTGAGCTATGGCTCTACTTAATTATGTAATCTTAAGTAGATGCTCCTGTCTCACAAGGCCTCCAAGCATCTTCCTTGTAAAAGGAGTTGATTGGTCTGTGTGATTCCTTAGGCCTCTACAGCTCTACAGCCCATCCCCATTCAGCCAGAGGACATGGCGCTTCTTCGAGGTCTCTGCGAGGACATTGGTAGGTAGTGGAAATCTTCCACCAAAATTCAAGGGGGATTTTGAATATCAGAAGATGGAAAATGAGAATCAATCCATCAAATTTATTATTTGTTATTAATTAAGGTTGAGAGAAAAGAGTGAAAGTACTGACCAATATGCATCTGTGATTTCAATCGGCCATGTTGTCACAGTCTTCTGTTTCTGTGGAAAATTAAGATTTGCCTTCATATCAGCTGCTGGGTATTTGGGCAGACAATGTTGTAGAAGGAGAAAAGTACAGCTGTTTTGGTCAGTTCCAGGTTTGAAAAATGACACCTCTGTTCACTACCTAGTGATCTTGACCGGGCTTCTCTAAGCCTCAGTTTCCTCATCTGTAAAATAGAAAGAATACCTATCTTATTGTGACTATTATTAAATAAATGAAATTGTGTATGTAAAATGCTTGGCACACAGAAAGCACTCAAGAAAAGCTAACTTATGGCTAGGTGCGATGGCTCATGCCTATAATCCCAGCAGTTTGGGAGGCCAAGGCGGGTGGATCACCTGAGGTCATGAGTTTGAGACCAGCCTGGCCAACATGGTGAAACCCTATCTCTACTAAAAATACAAAAAAATTAGCCGGGAATGGTGGCGTGTGTCTGTAACCCCAGCTACTCGGGAGGCTGAGATAGGACACTCGCTTGAACCCAGGACGGGGAGGCTGCAGTGAGCCGAGATCATGCCACTGCACTCCAACCTGGGCAATAGAGCAAGACTGTGTCTCAAACAAACAAACAAACAAACAAAAAAAAAAAAGAAAAGAAAAGCTAACTTATTTCTACTGACTCTTCTTAGTTGAAAACAATGTGATGGGCCAATTTGGAGAAAAATATGGGTACAAGTTGGTGACCTGGCTTCACTTAGCCAAGTCTTTTATCCACTGACCATATTGTCATCATCTTACCTGTGTTCCAGAATTGGTTAATTGTTACAGTATAGTCCCAGAGTTTTGAAGGAAAACAAATGGGAAACTTGCTGCAAAGGCAGCCGGATCTGGCCCCACCCTCCAGCTCCCTGTGGTATTTTAAGTCAGCATCTCAGATGAGGATGATGGTCACCATCCTACCACCATTTACCATGTTCCTACATATGCATTGTCTCATTTCATTCTCAGCCATAGCAACTCTGTGGGATGGTGGATTACATGTTGTCATCTGGTGAGGAAATTGAAGCTCAAGGAAGTCAGATGACTAGCCCCCATTCACACTGCTAATCTGTGGATGGAGAAACAGTTGAACATAGCTCATGACTCTAGATCCAGAGAGTCTTTTTGCCACCTCATGTTGTCAGGCATAAAATAATGATTCTGTCTTATTTCTGAATATTTAACTTATATGTAATTTCACTCTCACGTTTTCACTTCCTTACAGAATATCTACTTCTTTCAAGAAGTATTTTAAAGATCAATGCTGTCATATTCATTTATTTTACTATAGATCAAATTCTATGGTAACAAGATTACCAGAAATCCCCAAGTATGTTTACATACTTATATATGTATGTGTGTATGCACATGCATGTATATCTTTTTTTTTCAAAAGCTCTATCCAGTAGCCCAGAAATCCATCCAATTTAAAAGAAAAATAAGTGCATTCAATTTAAAATCCCAAATGAAGTTGCTCAATTTTGGGGAGAGGGTTGTTGTGTTGAAATTTAATTTCTGTGCTATTTGGGACTCATGCTACTTCTCCGAAGAGACACAGTTTTCCAGTAGAGATAAATGACCTCTTCCAAGAACAATGGAAATGGAAAGGGGATGGGGATGGGGTGGGGGGCGCCGTGGGGAGAGGGGAAGGAAGCACAGATGAATTGAAAAGAGAAGAGTTATAAGCAGGTTGGCTTCCTTTAAAAAGATGGGTTAGGGTCTCCAAAAAATAAATAAAATAAAAAGTTAGGTTATCTATTGGACTATCCTTCAAAGAGTGGCTGTGACTTAGTGTAAAAGCAGATTTTTTAAAATCATAAATACAGTGAGTCACAAAATTCTCTCACCAAAACCAAGATATGAAAAAAAAAAAAAGAATAGCTTCTATTTTCTTCAAAACTGCCGTGAGCTTTGTGTAAGCCTCATTCCCTGGGGAATCCAGGAAAACTTAGAATTGCCAAGGAGCAATATTCCGATCTCTTCTGATTTAAAGTCTCTTTTCCATTTAACCATTCAGTCTATTCTACTGGGTATCATCTGGTGGGGTATAAGAAGTCTCTTGAGATAAATAATGTTTCAGAGCATGCCTTTTTCTTTCCCGTCCCAGGATGGTGCATACCATGGGGGATGAGGGGGGTCTCTTCCCTCATACTGTGTCTGGACAGACCAGCTCCTTGGACTGGCGACTGCTGAGTGAGCTTGGTTCTGTCTGGCTTCTTGAGAAGCCACATGTGCTGACCCTACTGCCAGATCCCATAGTCCTGATCATTTGTCCTGACTCACTGTGGCCTCTCTTGCCACTCCCAAGTCTTTGCTTGTCCACTTGTTTCCTCAGAAGCTCTGGGTCCTCTCGCAGGGGCATGAGGGCTCCTTTGGTTGTGAGGAACAGGAAATATGGCCTTGGATTCATCCATTCATTGCCTTCCATCACCTCAACATCATTATTCTTCAACGGTGTTAAACATGTCCTCAAACTAAAGCCTACAACCTCCTTGCATGAGTCCTGGAGAAATTCTCATCCACTGTCTCATCCCAGTATCTTTCATCTACCCCCGAGAATGGATGTTTCGGAAGCATCCCACCCTCGTCTTGAGTTTTATTCCCTGAGCTGCTGGCTCTAACCTACTTTCTTTACCACCATCTCTCCTTTTCTCCCTGTCTTGGCTCATAAGTGAATGGGGTATTTTCTCTGCACTGGGAAAGAAACTAGATCAGAGTCTTCTAAGCTTCAAACTGATATGTATTGGGAGTTAAGGGAATTCAGACTGGCCTTCAAGATTACTGTCTTGATCACTAAATGTCTTTTGAATGTCAAAAACTGCATGTTCTTTTCTTTGAATTCATGCTGATAATCTTAAACCTGAGACAAATAGATGTCTATGGCAGAACTTTGAGGGAAATCAGTATATTAATGAATGTTTTAAAAATTAAACAAATTAAAATAAAAATAGAAGAATATGTTCTTATTACAAATATTCAACAACACAAACATATATAGTAAAAAGAAAAATTCTGTCTTGCCTTACACCCCATCCTACCATCATATTTTCCCCTCCGGATATAACCACTATTAACAGTTTAGGGTATACCCTTCCAGACTATTTTCTATATGTTTATATTCACATGTATGTGAAAACTAAACAAAGGTATGGTTTTGCTTCTATTTTTAGTGAAGTGACAATGACACATAGTCTTCTTTTACTTAACAATATGTTTTGTAACTCATTCCCTATCAGTAGCTATCGGTCAACTTCACTTTTAAAAACTGATGCGTGGTAATCCATAGTATGGATGGACCATTATTTAGTCAACCATTTTCATGATGTTACATTTACATTATCTTACAACTTTTGGCTTTT
Organism: Hylobates moloch; assembly: GCF_009828535.3. Taxonomy (NCBI): domain Eukaryota; kingdom Metazoa; phylum Chordata; class Mammalia; order Primates; family Hylobatidae; genus Hylobates; species Hylobates moloch. The sequence continues at coordinate 52,825,654 of NW_026652292.1, read as the reverse complement.
ATAAACGGTGACACCCTTGTTTACATCTCGTTGTACAGTAGTTCAAGCATTACAGACATGTATGCTTCATAAGAACCTAATGTGGAAAGTGATGACATTCCATATCTGTCCTTTGACCACCTGTAAACATGAAAAACCATGCTGTCAGGAGTGCCACTGCCAGAAGCTGAGCTTCTGCTTTAATTTTGGTCATTATTCTTCATTTTTACAACTTAATCAGCTCCCCTGAAATGGCAGAGTTTTCAACTTAAATGTTTCTTCTTTAAAAACTTTCTTTTCTTTTTTTTTAGAGACGGCATCTTGCTATGTTGCCCAGGATGGTCTTGAACTCTTGAGCTCAAGAGATCCTCCTGCCTCGGCCTCCCAGAGTGCTAGGATTACAGGATGAGCCACGGCACCCAGCCATCAACTTATATTTTTCTCAATCAAAAAGTACCACAATGTAGATAGAATAGGGCAAATTCCATGTGTTAATCAATATTTATTGGTACGGACCTGTTTTTAATATCATTATTTCAAAGAATAAAGTTGAAACTCACAGTGCATCATACTCAAAACTGCAGAGTGGTCTTTTAGTGGGTGGCAGAGTCGTAGCAGTGGGTTCTGTCAGTGGTGGTCATGCAGGACAGCAGCATGCCCAAGTTACCGCCATTGAGATAAACACATGAAATACTTGCTTCCCTGCACTGTGCAGGGCCTCAGTGGAGAATAAGCTTGTGGCTGCAGGCACAGCACAGCTCAGGTACCAGTTGTCTTGACACGGGTTTGTCACTACCCAGTTTAGTGATTCACTACCGGGGAGACTTCATGCCCTCCTTTCTGCTTCCATTGCCTTTATCACCTCCAGCTAAACTATATTCTTTCTCTCCTAGGTCACTGGATAGATGGTCCCTTTGGATCATGTGCTCATCCCTGTTCCAGTCAGCTGTGATCAGAGGAGCACCACTGTGTGAGATAAGGCTTGAAACCTAAGGAATTTCAAAGACGGGGCCACGATGGGCATTCAGCGGCATCTCAGGAGGGGGCAGAGTAACAAGCAGGTGCTTTGCATGCTGGTCTGGTGTGTCTGGAAAGGGCATCCTGCTAAAACGTTTGTCAGGAAACTTCTCATCAGCATTTCCAGCATGCAGGAGCAACCGAGAGAGCCACTTAGATACCATCTGATTATAATGTGTTTCTCAGAGAAATAAATAGCCCAAATGGAAGCACACTTCTGGTTGTCAATTTTTTACAAACACCCTGGAACTCAATGACAGTTCTTGAGGATCGATATGGTCTGGTGACAGTGAATTGATTGTTCCAGCAGCGATCTTTAATGAGATTGTTCACACTATTCAGGCACCACCATCTCCGGCAGATTACAATGACAATGGCGGGGTCTTGTGAATATAGAAAGCAAAGCAGTCTTCCTGCTCATTTCTTTTTGAAAGCACTAACCCCTAGCAGCAAGGCCTTCTTGTTAATTAGTTGTTAATTATTGGGACAACTTGTGAAATGTTTATTAAAGAGCTGGTCCAGTGGCAAAGAAAAGAACCCAGAGCAAGAGATTGAATTGAAGGGCAATAAAAGGAACGAATACGCTTTTACACAGTTCACTGGCGCCAAGGAAATTCTAGCAACTCACTCTTCTGGTGCAAGAGAAGAGGTACTGTAGAAATGCATAGCAAACAAACTAGAGTGGATGAAAATATAATAGACACAGAGAGCTAGAAGGAACCTCTATAATCATCTTCCCTTATTTTACAGATTGGGAAACCCAGGTAACAGCGCATAGATGAATTGCCTAAGGTTCTGCTTCTAGTTGGTGTCCTGTGAATCAGCTCAGCCCAGAGAACTCATCACTACCAGGCCCAGTTGAAGGTGAGTGGTGGGGCATTTGGCTTGGACCTCCCATTAAAAAGGGGGTCTATTCTAGTGTTTTTTTCTTTATCCTCAAATGACATGTATGGTCTATGATGTATATGGTCAAAGCAACACACTTACAGGCTATGACATACATGATCAAAGCAATAAACCAACAGATTTAGATTGTCTTTCATGTAACTTTTAACCTATATCCCATGACTGCATAACCAGACTACACCACCTTTGAAACATTATAAATGAGTACTTTAAAAATAAATTCCATTATTGTGTGAACAATTATATTGTGTCATCTACTTATTTTTTTTTTTTTGCTATGAAAAGTTAATTTGTTACGTGTATATTTACAATATACCACAGTTTCTGTTATCTTGTTTTGGCATTTAAAATTTTTTTATCTTCTCTTCATTTAAAAAAAAAATATTCTAAAATCTACAAAAATAGAAGCAGCCCAGGCTTCTCGAACCTCTCAGGGCTCTTGTTCACTGCTCTATATGCTCTCATTGTAGCATGTCATTTTCATAAGTGATTTAAGTTGACACAATCAGGTTGTAGCTTTCATGATGTTACATTAACATTATCTTACAACTTCTGGCTTTTATAAAGGATGACTTTTTTTTTTAAAGTAGGAGATTCTGTGTTACACATCTGTAAGGCTGTCATAGGAACCCAGAACTTTGCTATCCATCTCCTGGGAGGTGTAGACAACCTGGACACCAGTCCTGGTAAATTCTTAGGGAAGAGCAGTTAATATTTTCATTCTCTATACTAGCCACGCCGATTTATTTGGGTGGCTCTGTAATATGCCTTCAAGTTCATTCTTATGCACAATCATCTTTTAACTTAATATAGTTACTTAATATAGTTGACTTAGTATAGTTAACTTAATATTGTTAATTTAATATAGTTTACCTGCAATATAGCAGGTAAAAAAATCAGAGTAGGGGTAAAGTAAGAATATTATTAAAAGCATTTTTATTCTCCCTTAAAGAGTTGCTGTAAAATGTTGTCTTTTCATTCCTGCCTTCTGCTTTCAGAAGTGATTTGGAAAGTATTGCTGGAATGATGCCACTTTTATAATGAAACTATGTAGGTTCTATGCAATCTATGATAATTGAAAGAAAAGATAGATTCTATTCCTTAGGAAACCTTTCAGTCCCTTACACTGGCCCTGTTACGTGGTGCCAGGCGTGCAGCCTTACCTGACGCAGCTAGTACTTCTCTCTGTCTCATTCCTCTCCCAAGTCACACTGTGTAGTCTCAGTGGTTCTCAAACTTTAGTCTGCATGAGATCACCTTGCAAACTGGTGTAAAATGTGGAACCCAGCCTCTCTCGCAGAGATTCGGATTCATTAGATGTGGGGCAGGGCCGAGGAATCTGCATTTTTAAGAAACACTGCATTTTAGTGTTAGGCATTTTAGAAGCACCCTTGAGAAACTCTGATCTGCCCGCATTTTCTTACCAGTCCCCTGACTGGTAAGTCCCTTGACATGGATACATGTTTTTGCATCCATCCAAGGGACCTGGTAAGAAGCCTCTGAATTACAGTCTTTATCTGTTTATTTGGGTGAGTCACTCCTGGGATCCCTGGGTAGATGCCCCTCCTCACTCAGCCTGACTCCCAGGACCTGCCTCCACTCCCCTTGCCTCTGGCAGGGAGAACAAAAGGAGCCTGGAGAAGGGCAGACCCCCAGCAGAATAATGCCTACAAGTGGGACCTTACTTCTAGGCTCACTGCATTGCCTGTGAATATTTTTTTAGAATAGATTTAGAAAAAACCCAGGCCATTTGGGGCCAGTTCTGGTGATTCTGGTTTATGATCAAGTGGGAGAATTACTGTTCAGGATCAAGCTACATATAACTATAACAGACATCACAGCTGGCATTCTGGCTTGGGTCATAAATGCATCCATGGCATCAGATGCAGCGTTTCAAAAATACTCTCTGCGGTGATGGTAGATATCACAGCCAGGCTGCCCTGAGTGAACTCACAGGTTGCTTTACAACTTGCTCTTGTTCTAACCAGTTGGACAGCCATTTTTATTGGCGGAGTGTCTCATTGATTCATTGGTACTCTGCTATGCCAGTTGTTAAATACTTATACTACTGGAATTAATATATAATTTTTCCCCTGAAGGATAAAACTCCCGTGAATATCTCAATTCAGAATGTTTCTTAAAAATCTAATCTCGTGAACTAATAGTCAATCTTTGCAAATGACGTAAGTCATATGACTCACATTCTAAGTGAAAATCTACTTTAAGCCAGGTTAATATTGGTCCTACATTTGTTCCAGGTATCAGCTTATATAAGCATGAAATCTCCATGCTGTGTGTCTACTGTTGCAAGTATTCACTTTCAAAGTATGCATAAGGTTGGAAATTTAATACTCCCAATACTCCAGCAAAAAATGCCTTTAACTTTCTTGGCCATATCTTTAGCTTGGTTTCCTACAGATGGTACTCTGCTGATTCATTTCCTGATGCTGCACTCAAGTTGATTGTTTTATTCTTTCGAAGAATGTTATAAATTGCAGTTTGCTTAGAGTTGAATGATGATGGGGTGGGTTGGGGTTTACAGTTGAGAAGCACCACTTTAGCTTATAATAAGACGCATGTAATTTCAATTCACGACATAGGCTGGGGAAGTATTTATAAATAATTATATGTCTGGATGTGTTTGTATGTATAGTTACATTTATTTTTAAGCATACATAGAATTTAAATTAAATATAAAAATATTCATACATATATTAATGCAAAAAACCACTATACCATTAAAAAATTTTTAACTTAAGTTCCAATTCTGGGGGTAAAAGGAGTGGTCAATTCGCAGTTATCACCACACCTGACTTATCAGTAGAACACTAGATACAACTCATACATCCTTCTTTCATTTTGCTGTCAGACATTACTTTCAGTTGGCTTTCCTTCTGCCTCTGGGACTGCACCATCTGTTAGTCACCTTTGCTTGTTCCTTCTCTTTTGACCAACCTCTGAGCATCAGAGTGAGGAGGGTTTAATCTTTGGACCTTATATGTAGCTATACTCACTTCCTAAAATTTCAGACTTGTGTGTCCGATTACCTGGTTAACTTTCCATTTGGATGTCTAACAAACATCTCCTGCTGAGTGTGTCCAAGGCAGAACTCTTAATTTATTACCCCTCATCCCAACCTCACCACTCCTGTTGTTTTTCCCATCATAATAAAAGACAATTTCTTTATTCTCCTTGCTTAGGCCAAATCCTCAAAGTTATACTTGACTGTTCTTCTTTTCTCATACTCTGTATTCAGTCTGTCAGCAAATCTCATTGGCTCTTCCTTTGAAATATAATCTGCCAACCTCACCACCTCCTTCACTTTCCTGGTCCAAGGCGCTGTAATCCCTCTACTATATTATTGCCATGGCCTAATTACTGGACTTCCTATCTCTTGTCTCTCTTCAACTTTTCTCAGCACAACGACCAGAGTGATCCTCTTTTTTTTTTTTTGACGGAGTCTTGCTCCATTGCTCAGGCTGGTGTGATCTCGGCTCACTGCAAGCTCCGCCTCCCGGGTTCGCACCGTTCTGCCTCAGCCTCCGGAGTAGCTGGGACTACAGGCGCCGCCACCAGGCCCGGCTAATTTTTTGTATTTTTAGTAGAGATGGGGTTTCACCATATTAGCCAGGATGGTCTTGATCTCCTGACCACGTGATCTGCCCGCCTCGATCCTCTTAAATTTTAAGTCCAAACATGTCACGTTTTTGCTAAAAACCCTCCAATGGTTTCCCAAATCATTCAGCACAAAAACCAAAGTCCCTCTAATTACTAATAAAACCCTCCCCCAACCTACCATCCCTAACTTCATCACTAATACTCTTACACTTAATCATCTGCTACAGCCTACAATTTCTTCTGCTGTCCCTCAAACATCCCAAAGATGTTGTCACCTGAAGGTCTTTGCATGTTCTGCCTCCTTGTCCTGGAAAGCTTTTCCCCAAATACCATTTTGTCTCTGCCTTCAGATTTTTGATCAAATGTCACCTTGTTCCCAAAGTTTTCTCTGACCATGCTATTTAAAGTGCAATGCTCTACTTCACCCCTTGCAATCTCAATGCCTCTGTCCTGCTTTAGTTTTCCTTTGTAGCTGTTATCATCAACTGACATAGAGTTTGCTTATGTATTTTGTCATTTTCTGTCTCCTCACATTAGGAACTAGGGTTCATGAGAGTGGGGGTTTTGTAGGCTTTGGAAATTAGTATTTCTTTAGCAACAAGAACAGTGTATATGGCAGATACTCAATAAATCCATGCTTTAAAAAGTAACAGTGTATCATGATAAAAATACATAGGCACATGAATGAAATATAAATACAATGGAATCCATCTCCGATATGTTCTCCAATGATCTTTACCTGCTGCTAAAGAATTAGTGTAGTCCTCCTCTCCATTGTATCAGGGTTAATCTGTGTAACCAATAGATTATGTAATGTTGTGTGACCTCTGAGACTAGATTGTAAAAAATAGTACAGTTTCTATTTTGTTCTCTTGGATCACTGACTCTGAGGGAAGCCAGTGACAATGGGGACACTCAGCAGCCCTGTGGAGTGGGTCATGTGGCATATAACTAAGACTTCCATCCAGCCAATAACATTTTGCCAGCCATGTGAGTGAGTCATGCTGGAAACGGATTTGCCAGCCCCAGTAAAAGCTTCAAATGGTTACAGATCTGGCCAACATCTTTTTTTTTTTTTTTTGAGACAGAGTCTCGCTGTCGCCCAGGCTGGAGTGCAGTGGCGTGATCTCGGCTCACTGCAGGCTCTGCCCCCGCGGGGTTCACGCCATTCTCCTGCCTCAGCCCCCCGAGTAGCTAGGACTACAGGCGCCCGCCACCTCGCCCGGCTAATTTTTTGTATTTTTAGTAGAGACGGGGTTTCACCATGTTAGGCAGGATGGTCTCGATCTTCTGACCTCGTGATCCACCCACCTCGGCCTCCCAAAGTGCTGGGATTACAGACATGAGCCACCGCGCCCAGCCAATCTGGCCAACATCTTAACTACAACTTAACGAGAGACTCCAAGCCAGGACCACCAAGATAAGCTGTTCCCAAATTCCTAACACAGAGACTGTATGAGATTAAAAAGAAGTTTATTGTTGCTCTAAGCCACTAATTTTGACTAATTTGTTATACAGAAATAGTAATTAATATGGATTTTTGTACCTAAATTTTATAAATGTAATGCTGTAACAAAAATCAAAATGTGGGAGAAACTTTGGAATTCTTAGGATCCAGAAGAATTTTAAGGAGAACATTAAGTGAAAAACTAAAGGACTTTGAAGAGACTGATAGCAGAAACCCAATGTCCTTTGAGGAGGCTGCCATTAAGAGCTTAATGAAAAGTAAGAAAAATTTTATTGGACATGAAAGAAAGGGAATCCTTGTTATGTAGTGGGAAAAAGTTTAGCAGTGCTGTCACCTGTGATAATATTAAAAGAAGGAAATTCACCTATTGAATTGGTGACTCTAAGGAGATTTCCAGGCAGAGAACTGAAGGTGCCCTCTGGTTAAGTCTTGCTTTAAAATGTGAGTGGAGACAAATAAGCTAAAATAATAGCTCTTAATTTAAAGTAAAACCCAGGAATTTCTGGATTGGAAAATTTCTAGCCTTTCTGGATGTCAACTGATACTAATATTTAGCAATGACTTCTGGGCAAAGATGAAACCCTTTCTTTTCTCAGGGAATCATGGTATAAAGATGAAACATACAATGTGACTGTAAAATATTTTCTTGAAGACTCAGAAAGATCCAAGGCAGTGTCTCCTTAGAGAATTGTTGAGTCAAACAACAGGGCTTCTAACAAGCTTAGGAGTGATATCCCTGAGAAGTCCCAGCAGAAGCCCAAGACATAGAAATGCTTATCTCAAAGAGATTTGTAAATGTGGCCTTTGACTAATGTAGTAAGCATCAATAATATTTAAAGGAGATCCACAAAATTTTAAGAGAATAGTATTAGCAAAACTATCTCTAGCATGAACTAAAAGAGACAAGGACAATAAAAATGAAAAGGACATTTGACCCCAAAATTTATGGGAAGGAAGAAGTGTGAAAAAACTACTGAAGTATAAACATGGGCTATCTTTCATAGAAAATGAAGGATGCCTCAAAGGGCAAAACCATGATCCCAGAAGGGCAGGAACCATGGAGAACTATTCTCAGGCCTTCACTCCCAATCAAGAAACTACCAGAACATGTGCTGACAAATTTCAGAATTGTTGTGTGCCAATGACTCCTGTGTGACTCTCTTTCTCTCCTACATGGTTATTTTATTCCTAGGCTACCACTGTAGATTGAGTTTATTGGAGAAGCATATAACTTATTTCTTTAGTTCACAGGCTTTCAGATCAAGAGTAACTGTGCTCAAATAATTGGAATTGAAGAGCATTATCTGCACATGGACCTGATTTGGATAATGAGAGTCTGGACTTTGAGCTGATGCTCTGATGAGATGAGAGTTTTGGAGAGCTTGAAAGGGGATGGGTATATTTTGCGTGTTAGAGGGCATAAATCATTGACAGCCAGAAGGTGGACTGTGATAGGTAATCTCTGATGGCCATCAATGATTCTTTCTTCCTGGAAATTATGCTCTGTGTTGTCAGCCTTCTTCCAAAATGAATGCGGCTTAACTATGTAACTAATGGGATTTTTTAAAGGATGGTATGTGACTTCAGTGGCTAAGTTTTTAAAAATTTGTAGCTTCTACAGGGATGCCCTTTCTCACCACTCCTGTTCAACATAGTGTTTGAAGTTCTGGCCAGGGCAATCAGGCAGGAGAAAGAAATAAAGGGTATTCAATTAGGAAAAGAGGAAGTCAAATTGTACCTGTTTGCAGATGACATGATTGTATATTTAGAAAACCCCGTCATCTCAGCTCCAAATCTCCTTAAGCTGATAAGCAACTTCAGCAAAGTCTCAGGATACAAAATCAATGTGCAAAAATCACAAGCATTCCTATACACCAATAACAGACAGAGAGTCAAATCATGAGTGAACTCCCATTCACAATTGCTTCAAAGAGAATAAAATACCTAGGAATCCAAATTACAAGGGATGTGAAGGACCTCTTCAAGGAGAACTACAAACCACTGCTCAATGAAATAAAAGAGGACACAAACAAATGGAAGAACATTCCATGCTCATGGATAGGAAGAATCAATATTGTGAAAATGGCCATACTGCCCAAGGTAATTTATAGATTCAATGCCATCCCCATTAAGCTACAAATGACTTTCTTCACAGAATTGGAAAAAACTACTTTAAAGTTCATATGGAACCAAAAAAGAGCCTGTATTGCCAAGACAATCCTAAGCCAAAAGAACAAAGCTGGAGGCATCACACTACCTGACTTCAAACTATACTACAAGGCTACAGTAACCAAAACAGCATGGTACTGGTACCAAAACAGAGATATAGACCAATGGAACAGAACAGAGCCCTCAGAAATAATACCACACATCTACAACCATCTGATCTTTGACAAACCTGACAAAAACAAGAAATGGGGAAAAGATTCCCTATTTAATAAATGGTGCTGGGAAAACTGGCTAGCCATATGTAGAAAGCTGAAACTGGATCCCTTCCTTACACCTTATACAAAAATTAATTCAAGATGGATTAAAGACTTACATGTTAGACCTAAAACCATAAAAACCCTAAAAGAAAACCTAGGCAATACCATTCAGTACATAGGCATGGGCAAGGATTTCATGACTAAAATACCAAAAGCAATGGCAACAAAAGCCAAAATTGACAAATGGGATTTAATTAAACTAAAGAGCTTCTGCACAGTGAAAGAAACTACCATCAGAGTGAACAGGCAACCTACAGAATGGGAGAAAATTTTTGCAATCTACCCATCTGACAAAGGGCTAATATTCAGAATCTACAAAGAGCTTAAACAAATTTACACGAAAAAAATCAAACAACCCCATCAAAAAGTGGGCCAAGGATATGAACAGACACTTCTCAAAAGAAGACATTTATGCAGCCCACAGACACATGCAAAAATGCTCATCATCACTGGCCATCAGAGAAATGCAAATCAAAACCACAATGAGATACCATCTCACACCAGTTAGAATGGTGATCATTAAAAAGTCAGGAAACAATAGGTGCTGGAGACGATGTGGAGAAATAGGAACACTTTTACACTGTTGGTGGGACTGTAAACTAGTTCAACTAGCCATCTTTGAAAACAATCTACTACAAGTAGAATTTGCCCCATTCTCACCTTTTAATTAGTAGATTATCATGTCATCATAATCATCATTTTGTACTAAGACAAATGATGAAATTAAAACCAAATCACTTTAAAGAAATACTTAGCATTCTGAGGAACACATTTATGATGAATATATCACTTTTTTCTGGCTTTGGCTTAAAGCAAGTTACATAGTTGGGATTCTATTGGATTCTTTCTTGCTCCCTGGTTCCAAAAGACACCATAGTAATACTCCATACTCTTATAGCTTCAGGCTACTTGCTGTAAGAGATAAAAAACTGTTTTCCCACTTTCAAATCACTCACCACTCTCAGTACTTTACTTATGACACCAGATATATGGGGAGTTTTCCCCACACACTAAGAAATTCTCCAATGAGCACTAACTGGGTTTCCTACAATTTAACTCAATCCTGACACTATGTATCTGGAGTTAGGGTCAGAACCCACGGGTAAAGGGCTCAGTCCCGTAAGAGTGCCCCCCACCCCTCAAAGACATCAATCACATGTAATAGGTTGTCACATATACTTCTGACTGACCAGTTATAAATCAGGGTTCCCATATCCTGTTCTCATATTTGAAGAATTTGCTAGAATGACTCATGGAACTCAGAGAAATACTTACATTTACTGGTTAATTATAAAGGATATTACAAATGATACAGAGGAACAGCCAGATGAAGAGGTATATAGAGCCAGGTATGAGGGAAGGGGTGAGGAGTTTCCATACTGTCTCTGAGGGCACCATCCTCCAGGCACCTCCATGTGTTTAACAATCCAGACATTCTCTACATTCTGTCCTTTTTTTTTTGAGACAGAGTCTCGCTCTGTCACCCAGGCTGGAGTGCAGTGGTGCAATCTCGGTTCACTGCAAGCTCCACCTCCCAGGTTCATGCCATTCTATTGCCTCAGCCTGCCGAGTAGCTAGGACTACAGGCGTCCGCCACCATGCCTGGCTAATTTTTTGTATATATATATATATATATATATATATATTTTTTTTTTTTTTTTTTTTTTTTAGTAGAGAAGGGGTTTCACCATGTTAGCCAGGATGGTCTCGATCTCCTGACCTTCTGATCCACCCATCTCAGCTTCCCAAAGTGCTGGGATTACAGGCGTGAGTCACTGTGCCCAGCCTGTCCTTCTGTTTTTTTATGAAGGCTTCATTATGCAGGCATGACTGATTACCATTGGCCATTGGTAATTAAGTCAATCTTCAGCCCTTCTTCCCTCCCTGAAAATCAGGGTGGGGTGGGGCTGAAAGTTCTAACCCTCCATTCACATGGTTTGTTCCCCTGGCAATCAGCCCTGATCCTGAGGTGATCCTGAAGCCCACTGAGTTGCCTCATTAGAACAAAAGATACTCATATCAAAAGATGCTCCTAAAAGGGATTTAGAAACTCTGCACTACATGCTTCTATCACTCAGAGAATTACAAAGTTCTTAGGCGCTCTATGTCAGAAGCCAGGGTCAAAGACAAAATATTTGACAAAAGATTCTCCTAGCATTCCTATCTAAAAAGACTTTCAGTGCTCTACATCAGGAAGTGGGTGCAAAGACCAGTATATATATTTCCTATTATTTTCACATTTGCCTTTAATTAGAATTCTGTATTGCAGAAATTCACACACATACATATGCTCACTATGCTGATATATGTAGAGTCCAATGAGAATAACAATAATTTCAGAAATGTCTGATTGCCAAAATCAGATACTATTTTTCTTAGACTTCAAAAATAGCATTGCCATGATAATCTCTCTTTTCAAAGCATAGCTCTCATGCATTTTGCAAAGTTATTGGTGATCCTTAAACAATCATTAAGTAAGTGACTGAATCTAATGCTAGGTAAATATTTGTCGTTTAGAGTAAGATTGTGGAATAGAAATATCCAGCACTCATTCCCTCACATAAACATCAATTTGAGCAACCAATCATGCATGAAAATATCTTCACAAGATCTAAGAAACCCAGCTGAGAGACTACAGCACATGGCTGAAGCACAGAAATAAGAAAAATGCATTGAAGAGGGTAGGAAGGACATTTTCACATAAACTGCACCACCCCTTCTCTAAGCCCATGCACCACAGTGCAGAGAGAGATTCCCTCCACGTGGAAGAATAAGCATGAATGAGCACTCAATTTTTCCATGGACTCTAGCACCAGGCCTGTCTCAGTGGACTCTAATACCGGGTCAGGTCCTGCAACCCCTGGCTCTAGGCTCAACCTGAAGACCCAGGCTCTTGGACAACCCTAGCATCAGGCCAGCCCCCAGATGTAGATTTCAGCAGACCCAGATCCCAGGCTTGCCCTAGCAGACTTTGCAGCCATGCCACTTCTTACAGACTCAAAACCAGGTTTACCCCTAAGGACCCAGGCACTAGGCCTACCTCAGCACTAAGTTGGCTTCTGCAGACCCTCAGGGCCACCCTCATGGGTCTAGTCACTAGGCCCACTCCAGTGGATTCCAGTGCCAGGTTGGCTCTTGTGGACCCAACACCTGAGGACAGCCCACCTGAGGACTCCAACAGCAAGCACTCCCATAGACTCCACCAGCTGGCCTACCAAGAATTTCTGGACAGGTTAACTGGTGAAGAGTTTTTTATGCTAAAGTCAGTCTGTAAGTATTGGAAGAGATGCCTACTTCTTCAAATACATAGACACCAATACAAGGCCACAAGGATCATGGATTATCAGGGAAACATGACACCACTAAAGGAACAAAGTAAAGCACCAGTAACGGCCATAAAAATGTAGAACTACAAACTGCCCAACAAAGATTGCAAAATATTTATTTTTTAAAAGCTTAGTGAGTTATAAGGGAGCACAAATAAATAGGTAAACAAAATCAGAAAAACAATATATGAACGTAATGAAAAGTTCAACAAAAAGATAGAAATCATTTTTTAAAGTACCAAACGAAAATCCTGGAACTGAAGAATACAATGACTGAATTAACAAATTTCATAGACAGCTTCAACAGCAGACTCAGTTAAGCAGAAGAAAGAATTAGTGAACTGTAAAGGAGTTCATTAGAAATTAGGTAGTCAAAGGAACAAAAAGAAAAAGAATAAAGATGTGTGAAGAAAGTCTATAGGACTTATGGGACACTGCCAAGTAAATCAATATACACATTACAGTAGTCAAAAAAAGGAGAAGAGAAAGAGAAAGGGGAAGAAAGCTTATTTAAAGAAGTAATGACAGAAAACTTCTCAAATCTGGAGAAGAAAACGAACCTACAAATCCATGAAGCCCAAAGAACCCCAAGTAAATTAAGCACAAAGAGATCTTCACCAAGACACATTATAATTACATTCTCAAAAGTCAAAGACAAGGAGAGAATTTTGAAAGCAACAAGAAAAAAGCAACTTGTTACATACAAGGGAACCCACACACAACTATCAGCAGAAACCTTGCAAGCCAGGAGAAAAGGGGATGATATATTCAAAGTCCTAAAGAACAAAAAAGCTGTCAATCAAGAATACTATATCTAGAAAAGTTATCCTTCAGAAATAAAAAAGAGATAAAGACTTTCCTATACCAACAACAACAACAACAGCAAAAACACCTGAAGGAGTTTATTATTACTACACTTACTTTACAGGAAATGCTATAGACAATTCTTCAAGTTAAAATAAAAGGAGACTATCACCAGGAAAAACATGAAAGAATAAAACACTGTAAAGATAAAAAAAAATAAAATAAAATCCAGAATATACTAATATCATATAGGTGGTATGTAAATCACTTTTAACTCTAGTATAAAAGTTAAAAAGCAAAAGTATTAAAAATAACAAAAGCTACAATAATGTATTGATGAATACGTAACATATCGAAGATGTAAATTGTGACTTCAAAAACAAAGTGTAGGGAGAGAAGTTAAAGTGTAGAGTTTTTATATGCAGTAAAAGTTAAGTTGTTATCAGCTTTAAAAAGACTGTTGTAACTAAGATATTTTGCGCAAGCATCATGATAACCATAAAGAAAAAATCTGTAATAGATGTGCAAAAAAATAAAGAAAAGGAATCAAAGCATATCACTACAAAATTTTCTCAAATCACAAGGGAGGACAGCAAGACAGGAAGAAAGCAACAAAGAAACTACAAAACAATCATAAAAGAATTAACAAAATGCCAATAGTAAGTCCTTACATATTAACAATTACTTTAAATGTAAATAAATTAATTTCTTCAATCAAAAGACATACAGTGGCTGGACGGATTAAGAAAAAAAAAACAGTTTCCAACTATACACTGCCTACAGGAAACTCATTTAGGCTTTAAGAACACATATAGGCTGAAAGTAATGGGATGGAAAAGAATATTTCATGCAAATGGCAACCAGAAGAGAGCAAGGTGGCTATACTTACATCAGGCAAAATAGCCTTTAAGTCAAATACGTCACAAGAGACAAAATGACAAAGAGGTCAATTCATCAAGAAGATATAACAATTGTAAATATATATGCATCCAACATTGGAGAACCTAAATATACAAAGTAAATATTAACAGAACTTAGGAAGAGATAGACAGTAATACATAGTTGTAGGGGATTTCTACTTCACTTTCAATAACGGATAGATCATCCAGACAGAAAATCAATAAACAGTGGACTTGAACAACACTATAGATCAAAGGGACCTAGCAGATATACACAGAAGATTCCATCCAACAGCAACGGAATATTCACCAAGACAGTTTCTATGTTGGCCCACAAAACAAGTCTTAACAAATTTAATAAGATTGAAATCATATTGAGTATCTTTTTCAACCACAATGGTATGAACAAGAAATCAATAACATGAGGAAAATTGGAAAATTCACAAATATGTGAAAATTAAACAACACACTCTTGAACAACCAATGAATCAAAGAAGTAACCAAAGGGGAAATTAAAAAATATCTGGAGACAAACAAAAATAGAAATATAACATACCAAAAGTTATTAGATGCAGCAAAAAAGTTCCAAGTGGGAAGATAATAGTAATAAATGTCTACATTAAGAAAAAAGAAAGAATAAAGATCAGATAAAAAATAAATGAATTAGAGACCAGAAAAACAATAAAATAGATCAATAAAACTAGGAGTTGTGTGTTCTTTTAAAGATAAACAAAATTTACAGACCTTCAGCTAGACTTACTAGGAAAAAAAGAGAAGAATCAAATAAAAAAAATTATAGATGAAAAATAAGGCATTACAACTGATACCACAGAAACACACAGAATCATAAAAAAAAAACTACCAACAACAACTATATGCCAACAATTTGGATGCTGTAAAAGAAATAAATTCTTAGAAACATATAACTTACCAAGACTGAATTATATAGAAATAAAAAATATGAACAGAACAATGATAAGTAAGGAGATTGTATCAGTAATCAAAACTCCCAAGAAAGAAAAGCCTAGGACTTGTTGTCTTCATTGGTAAATTCTACCAAACATATGAAAAAGAATTAATGCCATACAGCCATACAAACATATTTAGACTCTCTTCCAAAAAAAAAAAAAAGAATTAATGCCAATCCTTCTCAAATCCTCCCAAAAAATTGAAGAGGAGGGAACACTTTCAAACCCATTTCATGAGGCCAGCATTACCCTGATCTCAAAGACAGACAAGGACACTGCAAGAAAAGAAAATTATTGGCCAATATCCACAATGAACATAGATATGTGAATCCCCACCAGAATACTAGCAAACACATTAAAAGTTTCATACACCCTTATCCCTAGGATACAAGTATAGGGGAGTAATAATATCTCTTCCTTCTTATCCTCTAATTTCATTGCTTATGTCCCCACAACAAAAGAAAGATTAACAAGAGAAAAGCACACCCATTTATTTAATGTATGTTTTATCTGACATGGGGACCTTCATAAGGAAATGGAGATCTGAAGAAACAGTTAAACCTTTGTATATTTTTGCTATGTTTGATGAAGAGTGGATAGTCATTGAGAAATATAGGGAAAAAGAGGTAAGATCTAATGGTAACAAACTAGAGGAAACTTAGTAAGGCCTGCTTGTTTAGATTCTTCTCTGTGACAAATGAAGATAAGGATATTTCTTTCCTCCAGATAAAGAGAGGGCATCTCTCACATAAGGGTCTTAGTAACTACTTCAGGGGAAAGTCAGAAAATCTTTTCTAGGTTTTATAGCTTGCTTCAGGGGAGAAGGATGGGGGACAGTCAGGGAGACCTTCCTACACATGCTGTTTCTCAAATTCTTTCAGCTTAAAATATTCAAAATGTCAAGGTGCCATATTGTTGAGTAGCATGTCCTGAACCCCATCACAATGATAGTACATTATATACAAATCAACAAATGTGGTGCACTGCAGTAACAGCATGAAGAATAAAAATTATATGATCATCTCGATAGATGCAGATAAAACATTTGATAGGATTCACCATCTTTTTATTATAAAAACTCACAACAAATTAGGCATAGTAGGAATTAACTCAACATAATAAAGGGTATATATGACAAGCCCAAAACTAACATCAGAATCAATGGTGAAAAGCTGAAAGCTTTTCCTGTAAGATCAGTAAGATGAAAACAATGCCCACACTTGCCACTTTATTGAACGTAGTACTGGTAGTCCTAGCCACAACATTCAGGCACAAAAATGAAACAAAAGGCATCCAAATATTAAAAGGAAAGGAAGAAATAAAATTGTCTCTGGAGATGGAATAATCTTATATGTAGAAAACTATACCAAAAAATCTATTAGAACTAATAAACTTTATAAAGTTGCAGGATACAAAAATCAGCTGCTTTATTTATTTATTTAAACCTTTGTTTTACATTCAGGGGTAGCTCCTCTCTGCTAGGCAAGTTGTCTCAGCAAGTGTTCACTCCCAGCAGGGAAGGTAGCTCCTCTCTGCAGCTGGTTGCCCCATTGTCTGTTCCAGCTCTCAAAGGAAAGGGTAGCTCCTCTCTGCAGCTGGTTGTCCTGTCATCTGTAGCTCTCAGCAGAGAGGAGGCTCTGGAATGGGTAGCTCCTCTCTGCAGCCAGTCATCCTCTATCTGCTGCTCTCAGCAGAGAAGAGGCCCTGGGGTTGGTAGCTCCTTTCTGCAGCCAGCCATCCTGAAGTCTGCTCAGCTCTGGCTGAGCCTGGGGCTTTTATGGGCCTTGGAGGGGAGGAAGTGCAGGCCAGCTGGTCCATGGGTGACCATGGGCAGTCCTGGAAAAGGCACCACAAGTTCCCACTCTGGTCCATGGGACTGGCATCTTGGCCCCAGCCTTCAGGCCCTCCCTGCCCTCAGCTCCCCTTATAGTTTCCCTCCTATGCTCATAGGCCCCCCAAACCTGGAGGGGGCCAAGGTGGCAGGGGGCTGGTGTGTCAGCACTGCTGTGAGTGTTTGCACACCTGGCTGGGCTGTGACAGTGCCTGGGCTCAGTCTCAACTTTGTTCCGAGATCACAGTGGGTGCTGACAGCAAGGAGAAGCCAGGCAGTGGAAGCAGGCATTTATGAGCCTGTGAGGGTGGAGTGTGGGTCCTTCACGGGCCCCCAAGAGTACAGGGATACCTGGGCCCACAACTGAAATTTGGGCAGCTGCAGCTGTGCCAGGGGCAGGGCTCCTGCCTGCTCCATGGAGCAGGAGGTCTAGGTCTGCAGCTGCAATTTGAACGGCTGCAGCTGCACCTGAGAGAGTGGGACTCCTGCCTGCTCCTGGACCATGAGAGCACAGGGATGCCTGGGTTTACAGCCATGTCTTGGGTGACTACAGTGGCACCCAGAGAACTCCTGCCCCAACTTGAAAGGGATGGGGCTCCCACTTATCCCTGGCTCCTGCCCAATCTGTGGAGCATGGAGCCCCTGCTGCACCTCCCTGCTGCAGCCAGTGTGATGGCAGCAACTGCTCAAGATGGCCCACTGTTGCCATCAATCTCAATTACATGTGGATTCTAAAAAGTCAAATTCATAAAATAGAGATTAGAATGGTGATTTCCAAGGTCTGGAGGGTGGAGAGGGAGGGAAATGGGGGGATGTTGGGCAAAGGGTAAAAGGTTTCAGTTATGCAGGATGAATAAGTTCTAGAGATATTATATACAGCATGGTGATTATAGTTAATATTACTGTAGAATATACATGCAATTTGCTAAGAGAATAGCTCTTAAATGTTCTCACCACATACAAAAAAATGGTAACTTATATGAGATGATGGATATGTTAATTAGCTTGTGGTAATCATTTCACAATATACATGTATATCAAGACATTACATTGTCCACCTTAAATATATACAATTTTTATTTTGTCAATTATATGTCAATAGAGAACCCATACCCCAAAATTTGTGGTTTAGAGTTAGTAAGAATAATGCCAGTGGGTTTTCAGTTCATAAAAGAATGATCTGCTGACAAAAGAATGAGGGGAGCAAGTTTTAGGAGGAGGTGTGTTGACTGAGGAAGTTTCTTCAGAAGGAGCTGCTGTATATTCCATTCTGTTTTTTATTCTCTGTTTGATCTTGCTGTCCTGTGGAACTTTGATGTAACTAGGAAACACATTCCTCAGGTTAAATGGGAATGGGATGGGATGGTCTGTGAATGTGTGGGCACATGGTGCAGGACTGGTGGGCAGCTCTGCCTGTGGCCCCGGTGTGGGATCCACTAGGTGAACCCAGCTGGGCTCCTGAGTCTAGTGGGGACTTGGAGAACCTTTATGTCTAGCTAAGGGATTGTAAATACACCAATCAGCCCTCTGTGTCTAGCTCAAGGTTTGTAAACACACCAATCAGCCCTCTGTGTCTAGCTCAAGGTTTGTAAACACACCAATCAGCACCCTGTCTCTAGCTCAAGGTTTGTAAATGCACCCATCAGTGCTCTGTGTCTAGCTAATCTAGTGGGGACTTGGAGAACTTTTGTGTCTAGCTCAGGGATTGTAAATGCACCAATCAGCACCCTGTCAAAACAGACCAATCAGCTCTCTGTAAAACAGACCAATCAGCTCTCTGTAAAATGGACCAATCAGCAGGATGTGGGTGGGGCCAGATAAGGGAATAAAAGCAGGCTGCCTGAGTCAGCAGTGTCAACCCACCCGGCTCCCCTTCCAGACTGTGGAAGCTTTGTTCTTTTGCTCTTTGCAATAAGTCTTGCTGCTGCTCACTCTTTGGGTCCACACTGCCTTTACGAGCTGTAACACTCACCATGAAGGTCTGCAGCTTCACTCCTGAGGCCAGCGAGACCACGAACCCACCAGAAGGAAGAAATTCTGAACATGTCTGAACATCAGAAGGAACAAACTCTGGACACACCGTCTTTGAGAACCGTAACACTCACCGCACGGGTCCGCGGCTTCATTCTTGAAGTCAGTGAGACCAAGAACCCACCAATTCTGGACACAAATGTACTAGTATGAGGGACATTATTACATTTAAGGAGCCTGCGAACACAGTTCCCAGGCTTTCAGTTTGGCTGTTCTGCACAATTTTTTTTGTTTTTGAGACAGAGTGTCACTATGTTATCCAGGCTGGAGTGCAGTGGCGCAATGTTGGCTCACTGGAAGCTCTGCCTGCTGGGTTCACACCATTCTCCTGCCTCAGTAGCTGGGACTACAGGCACCTGACAGCGTGCGCAGCTAATTTGGTTTTTGTATTTTTAGTAGAGGTGGGGTTTCACCGTGTTAGCCAGGATGGTCTTGATCTCCTGACCTCGTGATCCACCCACCTCGGCCTCCCAAAGTGCTGGGATTACAGGCGTGAGCCACCACCCCCGGCCTCTTCTGCACAATTTTTTAAGTTGGGGGACTCTTTTGAAAGGACTTCAGGCTGAGACTTCTAAAAGCATGTGGTGAAGGGCTGAGGGACAAGACCAGAAGGTGGGTCCTAGCCAAGGCTTTGTACTTGCATTCTTACACTCTCCTGCCATTGTCCCTGTGATGAAATGAGCTTGATACATACAGTTTGCTTGAAAATACACCTCATGGGCCAGGTGCAGTGGCTCACGCCTGTAATACCAACACTCAAGCCTTTGGAAGGCTGAGGCAGGTGGATCACTTTGAGGTCAGGAGTTCGAGACCAGCTTGGGCAACATGGTGAAACCCTGTCTCTACTAAAAACACAGAAATTATCCAGGCATGGTGGCACATTCCTATAATCCCAGCTACTTGGGAGTCTGAGGCAGGAGAATCGCTGGAACCCAGGAGGTGGAGGTTGCAGTGAGCCAAGATCACACCACTGCATTCCAGCCTGGGCGACAGAGTGAGACTCCTTCTCAAAAAATGTTAAAAAGAAAAGAAAAAACACCCCATGAAGTGTCCTATGATCAAATTTCTGAGACAGAGGAGAGATATGGCATGCTCCATTGTGATTAAAAAAAACCTGGCTTGTAACCTTGGCTTCTCCATCTGTCAAGTGATGCTAATCAATGCAGCAATAACTGCACACCTCTCTCACTTCCTCTCTCTTGATCAAGGAAGGCTGTGAGAATTAAGAGTTGATCAGAAAGCAAAGTAACAATGATATGTTACAGAGGAGTGAGCTTGCAATGAGATCTGTGAAATTTGGCAAAACACAGGAAGTGTCCAATTCAGCTAGATTGGATTGGTGCTAAGGCAGTTTGAGCTTGAGGTTATCCAGAATCCCTTATGCTAATGAATGCCAACTACAAGGGGAATCCCTACCTCACCGTTTGCATATAGATTTAGGAGGAAATGCAGATTTGATCATTTGGTTTCTGTGCAATTTTAGAGTCAAAATGAAACTAGAATGTGAATATTAGAGTATGTGAACCTTCTTAGTATAAAGCTGGATTCCCCTCTGACTTCTGTAGAGTTTAGGAAATTGTGCCTTATAATAGCAGCAATCAATAATACATTGTCTTTTCATCAAGTAACAACAATGACTGCTGATGCACAGATCCTAGTGTTCTGTAGAATCTAGCAACCCATTGTTTGGATACAAGGATGCATGAATTAACAATATTCACTGCTCATTTTCTTTGTGTTTGCATTCTAGTCTTCTGGAAATGGATTTACTAAAAAAATACTTTCCAGAAAATGAAGTGTTGATTTTTTTTGTCAGGTAAGAACCATAATACATGTTCATCATTTAAAAAAATTTGGAATAGGGCCGGGTGCAGTGGCTCACGCCTGTAATCTCAGCTGTTTGGGAGGCCTGGGCAACATGGAGAGACCGTCTCTACAAAACATTTAAAAATCAAGTGGGTATTGTAGCAGGCACCTGTAGTCCCAGCTACTTGGGAGGCTGAGGCAGGAGGATCTCTTGAGCCCAGGAGTTTGAGGTTGCAGTGAGCCATGATTGCATCACTGCACTCCAGCCTGGGTGACAGAGAAAGACCCTGCCAAAAAAAAAAAAAAAAAAAAAAAGATGAGAAGCAAGACAGTGCAACCCAAACACAATCATTGTTGACTTGTATACAGTAGAGTCCCTTAACTCATCTCTACTTAAGGAAACCACTAGATTAATTAATACAACCTCTATTCTATCTGCAAAGTCCTCAGTAGGCTCAAGATGTGACACTGGCATTCTCACAGTGCATCTAAACACATCTCCCACCAGTTGTATGGTCTACTTACCAGGAGTCAGTTTTGTTTGTTCCCAGATATGTTTATAAAGTTTGCAGTCAAAAAAATATGTAATTAGGAATTGTGTAAGTGGATGAAAATATAACAAAGAACATTCTCCCCATCATCACCAAATGCTGTCAGATTAGGTATGGACATGCAACTATAAAAGATTGAGAACAAATTGTTAAAATCTAGAAGATTTGTCCTCAGATTGCTTCAAGAGTATCTTTAAGTTCTTGCTCCATTTTAAAGAAACTAGGAAATTGTAGTTGATGCATTAAGGATGTGAGACTGAATTGTTAGGTATGAAATACAAAATGAGCGAAGACGCTCCCAAAAACAAAATAACAAAACAAAAATAAAAACCCAACAACAATAAAACAGTAAATCCATGCAATGTTTAATATGTGCCATGGACTGTTCCAGGCCCTGGAAAAATTTTATTCATTTTATTGTCATAAATAATATTGTCATAATAACTCTATGAAGTAGAAAGTAAGTGGTATTGCTATCCCATTTTACAAATGAGGAAACTGAGGTGCAGCAACATGAAGTTTCTTACCCTGGATTCCCCAGCTGGTAAGTAATAGAGCAGACATTTAAACACAGGCAACCTGGTCCTTAGTCCATGACTTCAGCCATTGCCTTATACTAGCCTTTGATTGTACAGCAATCTTAAATTTTTGAGTAAAAACTCAATTGATATATGTTTGTATCTTTAAAAACAAATTATTTTGGAAATCCTGAAGCCTGTATAGAAGTAGAGAGGAGAGCATGATGAGACCCCACTTACCCACTACTCAACCTCAGCAATTATCAACTCATGGCCAATCTTTTATTGTATCTCTCCTCATTCACCTCCTCCTGGCTCTTGAAATATATTAAAACAAATCTAAGAAATCATATGCTCTCATCCATGAATATTCCAGAATGCATCTTTAAAAGACAAGGACTTCTTTTTACTACACTTGATCTTAGTCAAAAGACCAAGAAGTGATGACAAGGACTTCTTTTAAAAAGCATAGCCATAGCTACAACATCACCATCACACCTTAAAAAAGAGCAAAAATTCCTTAATTTAGTCAAATATCTAGACAGCATTTCAATTTCTCGGATTGTCTCAAAAATGTTTTGAGGGATTTTCTCCCCACATAGAATCCAACTAAGATCACTGTAGTTTTTCTGTTTTCATCTACATGCTCCCTCCCCTCCCTTTTCGCCTTTCAAAGTCAAGAGAAAACAGGTCCTTTGTCCTACCAAGTGTTCCACACTCTGAATTTTGCTGATTTTTATCTCCTTTGATGTCATTTAAACCATTTCTCTGTCTCTCTCCTGCATTTCTTATAAATTGGGAGGCATAAATAGAGGTACAATCTGACTCAGGTTTTGATTTTTTTGTCATTAATACTTCATAGGCAGTGATGTGATAATCCCACCAGGAAGTACATACCGTCTGGTTATGTGTGTTTCTGTAATGTTAATATCTCTTGCCTGATCCTTTATTTTATGGGGATGCTATTCTATTATTCCTGCTTCATTCGTTATGTGGAATATTTCCATTAAAGGAAATTTGTCCTCATCAACTCTTTAGTTACCCTAAGTTTTGCACAGTAAAAGCAGGAAAAATGCTTGGTTATTTTCTGTTTACCAGTTTTCAGAGAAATGAGCTATTTCCTAGCTTCTCTAAAGGTGCCCGATGAGGGTTTTTTTCCTGAGTAATTTTAAACCTGTAACTTCACAAATATTGATGTCCTTCAGTCTACTGCAGTTATTGATGCTTGAACTGTATTATCTTTACCTGGGTAAACAGAACTTCCTCCATTTAGTTATTGGGTACTTTTAACACTGCCCCATCATATTCTAGGCTCACCCTGTTCTATGTAATATATTTAATGATATCTCTCCATATTATCTTTTGTTCTATTTTTCAACTAGCTGATAAACAGCTAGGAGGCGTGGCTGCTAAGGCTTCCTGGATTCATCTTCCAGCTTTTACATTTTCTGCTACATGACTTGGGCAAGTTATTTAACTTAGCTCCGCAACAATTCCTTCATCTATAAAATGGGAATCATAATAATTGTACTTACCATAAGTTGTTGTTAGAAGGATAAACTGAATTAATGAATGTAAAAGCACTGAGCACAGTACCTCACACACAGCAAAAACTCAACAAATAGTAGTTATTTTCATTAGATTTAATGACTGCTTTAGTGTATCCTCTTTCTAAATTTTTCTAAGCATTCACACAGTTGTGATTACAATTTACATTTATTTGCTTCCTGACATTTTTCTTGTAACAACATACACATTATATATGTTCCAACAAACATTTCAGAAACACATTCCAAAAATGCTGTAAAACTCTATTACGTGGGAAATACCATAATTTACCTAACCTACAAGCTCTCCCATAAAGACAGCTAATTTCTGATTTTCCCTAGTATTAATACAAATAATGCAGTCGTGAGTATCTTTGTGGATAGAGGTTTTGTTTTTCTTCTACATTTAGCATTATTTCTTTACTACAAATTTCCAAAAGTGAAATGACTAAGTTTTGACCAAATTTATTTCCCCATGGTTTGTAATCAATTCACATTTACCTTTTTAGTGTGGTCTGAAAAATGTTTATCCACTGCCAATTATTTTTCATGCTCTTTTATACAATCCGATGACAAAATCAAGCCATTGAAATTGGTCAGCCCTATTGAAAAAACAGTGTAATATGGTCACAGTCTCCTAGCAGTCTGTATACAGCAATGTCAGCCTAGCTTCGTGAGTCAAACCAGGGAGATGGGGGGAAATTTTGGCTGCCACAGCCTTGAGTGCGGTGAAAAAAAAAAGAAAAAGAAAACCAGCGCTCTGAGTAATCTAGTAATTGGGTTCTGCCCTCTCATGAGCTGACAGGAGACCACAATCACGTGAAACAACCACCAAAGATGGTAACAGCTCAGCAAGAGTGACTTGGGCTTAACAGGTGCAGAGTCCTGGCTTGGAAAGGGAGCTTGGCTTACCAGGGCTCTGCTGCGCTCTTGAACCTGGCTGCAGAGGCATGAAAGGGGCTGAAATCTGGCCCAACCCCTGCCAAGCAGTGAAGCCTAGTGTGGATATTACCCTTCCAGAAGGATCCTCCCAGAAAGAGCAGATTTCTGCCACTCATCTACCCAGGAGAGGTGCTACTTTCGAATTCACACAGAGGCTGTGTGTGCCACATAGGTTCCTGACATTCCTTTGAGTGAGGAGCCTTGGCCTGACAGGAAGACAGCTAGAGAGTGCTTAACTGTTGCTTCCCCAGAGTCAATTCCTTGTGGAAACTTTCTGTCCCCGCACCTGTGAAATTTGCTTAATGGATTTTGGAGACCTACGGTAAGATGGAAGATGACAGTCCTCAAAGGCCAGGAATCCCAAGGTGTATTACTTGAGCCACTCCTAAACCCAACAAAATTTCCCTTCTAAATTGCTATCCCCTCCCAAGTAAGTATCTTAATTTAGCTAATTTTGTAGCCTAATGGTGAAGCTACAGATGCTAAATGAGAAAAGCCTGGATTAGAATTCTGCCTTCACTAAAATAGTATCTGTGTGATCTCACGTTCCTCCTTATCTGCAGATTCAGGAAATAGAAGCACCTGCTTTCCACTTTTCAGCGTTGTTTTGAGGACTAAGTGAGATACTGTGCATAAAGTATTTGGTGTGTTTTAAGTATTCCATAATGGTGGGCTCTCATTGTTATTGTGCATTTGAGCCACCTTTGCCCCCTACCCCTTGTTTTGGGTAGGGAGTGGGTTTCTTCCTCTTGTGATGGGAATATTTCCATTTATCTGTGTTATAGTCTTGGTTCTGGGGTTTGCATGCTGAGTGTAGCAGGAAGGGAGGAGGAAGCACTTACTTCTAAAGGGCACAGAATAGTTGCCACCTTCGTTAGCTATTCCTTTTCTATTTCCTATTCACCCAAGAGGAATTCCATGTGTCTCCTCAGGCGTCTAGCACTGCCAGCGTGCAAGAGCACACACTTCATTCCCTCCGATTAAAATGAGTAGGCCAAAGGGATGAAATGTTCCTTTCGGCACTCACTCAGGTAAATTGGTTCTCAGTGTTTAAAAGGAGAGAGGGGGAACAAGAATGATGCTCTGTGCCAGAGTTCTGTCTTAAGTGCTTCCAGTCCTCTGGCAAAAGCAGACTGTGCATAGCCCCACCCAGGCTTGAGGAGACTTCTCCCCACAGCATCTGTTTAAAATAAAAATATTGCCGTATGTCAAAGGAAGGTTTGAACCTTCCCACTGCTCCTCTCTCGCTCCTTCTCTCATAATGGAGGTAGAAGATTTAATGACAATGGAACTACCCTTCTGTTCCAAGGAGAGACTAGATTCAAGTCCTGTGATGGGGAGGAAGGACAGGAACCTAGAGGCAGAATATTGAATTCCAGGCCTCGTTATGTCCTTTATTAGCTTTGTGGGCTTGGAATACAGACTTCATCTTCTAGAAAGAAGTAGTCTTAAGCTTAGGGTCCTTGATTGTGTCTTGCTTATGAAGTGTCTTTGCCAAATAATTCAATGTGAATCTAATCAGACCACTAGATCTAACTACCAGTTTACAGAAAATACAGGGAATGGAGGAACATAAATGACACCACAGTGATATAATCAGCAAAATCTAAAAGGTGAGAAATTTACAGGACAAATCACTCTCTTTCTTTTTTTTTTTGTTTGAGACGGAGTCTCGCTCTGTCACCCAGGCTGGAGGGCAGTGGCACGATCTCTGCTCACTGCAAGCTCCGCCTCCCGGGTTCACGCCATTCTCCTGCCTCAGCCTCTCCGTGTAGCTGGGACTACAGGCGCCCGCCACCACGCCCGGCTAATTTTTTTTGTATTTTTAGTAGAGACGCGGTTTCACCGTGGTCTCGATCTCCTGACCTCGTGATCCGCCCGCCTCGGCCTCCCAAAGTGCTGGGATTACAAGCGTGAGCCACCGCGCCCAGCCATCACTCTCTTTCTTAACAAGAGAATGTCAAGGAGACAAGGAGCCCTATATAGCTGATAGAGATTTAAGAGAGTTCATCAAATGCAATGTGTGAACTGTTTTTTCTTCCAATGCAAACAAAGCAACTGTAGAAATACATTTATGGGAAATCTGAGACATTTGAACAGGGTTTGGATGTTTGATGACTTTAAAAATTACTGTTATTTTCTTTGGAAGTAACACTGGTAGTGCCATTGTGAAAGTTCTTGGAGATACATACTGAAGTATGTATGGATAATAACAGAATGATATGATACAGAAATAGTATGTGTGCCATTTACTTCAGAATAATTTAGTAACAGAAGACAGATAGGGAGAGCGATGATGTAATAAGATCTGTCTTGTGTCAATAATTTTTGCAACTGGTCAATGGACTTATGATATATTCTCTCTAATTATAATATTCTCTCATTATAATATTCTCTCTAATTTTGTGTATGTTTAAAATGTTCCATCATAAAAGGTTAAAGAGTATGAAAGAATGTGGGCTTTGGAGTGAGGAAGACTGCCTGGATCTACTCTTATTGGCCCAATTAACCTCTAATTCAGCTCCCTCATGAAGGAAAAAAAAATAGCATCTGCCTCATAGGATTGCTCTAGGTACGAGGAAAACACTTGTCACCATGCCTGGCATGTGATAAGTGACCAGTCAATGTTAGCTCTCATTATTAATAAAACAAGAGATTTGGTTTAGACTCATTATCTTCTGTAGTTCTTTTCAACTCAAAGGGTCTCTGATTTCCAACCTATTTCATCATGTCTTGGGCTATTTATTTTCTCTTCTACTCCACATTCATGTTTCTGGAAACTAACTTCCTCTAATGTTCACCTCCCTTTGCCCAAGGCACCTGGACTCTTCACCTGGGCAGGCAGGTGTCAGTTCCATAAGGCGTGTTGGACTGATTCCTGGATTGGCAGGTGCAGGTTTCTGATTTCTTCACCTGTTCACTCCCTAGCTGGCTCTTTTTCTAGTAGCTTCCTGTTACCCGAAAGGAGAGCTCAAAGCTTCAGGAGGAAGGTAGAAATTGGAGTGGAGAAGGGGATGCAGGATGCAATTACATCCTGACTCTTAGCATGCCTCCCCAGTTTCCCCACCCTGCAGCTGGGCAGTGGACAAGAGTCAGACTCCTGGGTGCCTGGCCCAGCTGTTTCTCCCTGGCAGTGTGGAACTGGGCAAGGCACTTGATTTTGCTCATTTGTAAAATGGGGACAATAATAGCCATGTTTTTGTTAATACAAAGCTAAGAGTGTAAACTCCAGAGCCAGGTTAGAATTTTGGCTCCACCTTGTATTAACGGCGTGATTTTGGATTTCACTGTGACACAGTTTCCTCACTGGAAAGTGAGAATAGTAACAGGATCTACCACATAGGATTATGGTGAGGCTTAAATTGAACAGTGCCTGGCACAGGGAAGGTACTCAGCAAATGCTGGTGGTTGTTACTGTCTTCGTCTGGCCATCCTGTTGCACAAAGCATGTTGGGAGCTCACTCCAGTGCCTGGCACCTCACTCAAGCCCTTCTTTCAGGCCCGTTTTATTTCCAGACCAGCCCAGGCAACCACCCACCAGCAGTTGGGGCCAGCAGGGTGTACAGTGAATGTGTCACAGACCAAGGTCATGCAAGGAGAAACACTGTCACACCCATCCCAGTTTCAGACATTTCCTTTGCCTCAAGGCCCTTTGGACTGTAATCCTTCCAAAGATGAACCTGGGGTGGGGTACGATGGGACACGGAGGAGGGAAGGAAGGACAGCCACGCCCTGTGGGCTTTCACGTCTTGTGTGAAGTAAGAGACTTCCCCCAGGAAGACCAGAGAGGGAGGTGAGGCTGGAGAAATGGAACAAATCACCCCACCCTGGCTACACCCAACTGCTCCTATGGGCACCTTGAGGCCACAAACTGTGGGTCAGGAAGGGGCCCTACCACCTGGTGCCTGGAGCTGGAAGTTACTCCCCTCTTTGGAGCGGCGGTTTAACTCCTTAAAGCTTCTGACTGACTCATTACTCAGCATTGGATGGAGCCCAAGACACGTGGAAAATGAGGATGGAACCCAAGAAAACAAGAAGGACGGGAAACAACAAGGGATTCAAATCACAAAGGCAACAGCCCTGTGAAAAATTTGTCCTGAGCTAAGCCTGGTGGAGGGGCTTGATGTAGGCTAGGGCCACCCAGTGTCCTCCCTCCGAATTACAGGGGTGGGGATGTTTGGTCCCTGGCTCTGTTAAGGCATCAAATCTACTTTATGACTTCAGACCCCATATCATTAATATACGGTCTTCCTCACCCCCTGTCCCCATGACCTCCCCAGAATATAGAATTGTAGGCAGGGAAAGTTGTAAGGACAATTGGGCCCTGTGCTGCCTCCTCTGGGTGTTGAGAAAGATCTGGAATGGAATTAGCTTTGTGGGGATTTCCAGGTGCCGAATCCCTGGAGCATGTTCGAACTGAGCTGGGCTGTTTTCACCTGCCTGATGAGCGGCAGGCCAAGCCACACCCGGTTGTGCCAAGTCATGGGTCCAAAGTGTTTGTCGCAGCATCTCAGCAAAGGCGTCAGGCTGGATTTAACAGAAACAAGGCTAAAATGATCAACAACACCAAAAGCCCAGCTATAGGGAGTGATCTATCTTTCAGCTTAGTATATATTTGAAAATGTAAGATAAAGAAAAATCTTATTTCAGAGTAAAAGGAGTATGTGATTTTGAAGATCTGGGCATTAGGGTCTCAGCTCCAATGGTCAGGGCTGTGCGTGAGGAGAGAGGCTGGTGAGGAGAGCTTTGTCTATAGCACAATAGTTGGAGGGATTTTTTTTCCTGCCTTCGACTTAATACAGACAAAGAAAGGATTTGTTGAAAATGACAGAGCCTACTCTCCATAATGAGAACCATATTATATTTAGTATAGAGAGAATATATGCAACACATTTTAAAGCAGGGGTTTTACACTGCCTCCCTCCTTCCACAATATACTGAAGGAATACAACACTTCCCCAGGCTCCCTGTGGTTTTTTCCTCAACGGTGGAATGGGGATGTGAGGCCAGCGCTTCGGGAGAGGATGCCTGTGGGTCTGAAAAGGAATGATATGAGCTGGATTAGGTCTCCTTGCTTGTAATCCCAGCACTTTGGGAGGCCGAGGTGGGTGGACTATCTGAGGTCAGGAGTTTGAGTCCAGCCTGGCCAACATGGTGAAACCCCATCTCTACCAAAAACACAAAAATTAGCTGGGCAGTAGTGGCACACGCCTGTAATCCCAGCTACTTGGGAGGCTGAGGCAGGAGAATCTCTTGAACCCGGGAGGCAGAGGTTGCCCTGAGCCGAGATCACGCCACTGCGCTCTAGCCTGGGCGACAAGAGTGAAACTCTATCCAAAAAAAAAAAAAGAAAGAAAGAAAAGAAAAGAAAAAGAAAGATATGTTGGGATCCTAACCCCCAGCATCTCAGAATGTGACTTTATTTGCAGATAGGGTCTTTACAGAAGTAATCGAGTTAAAATGAGATCCATAGGGTGGGCCCTAACCCAGTGCGACTGATGACCTTGTAAAAATGCAGAATTTGGTCACAGACACACACAGAGGAAAGACAACGTGAAGAGAAACAGGGAGAAGAGGGCCGTCTACAAGCCAAGGAGAGAGGCTGGAACAGATGTGCCCCTCACAGCTCTCAGAAGAAACCAATCATGCAGACACTTGGGTCTCAGAGTTCTAGGCTCCATTACCATGAGACAATAAATGTCTGCTGTTTAAGCCGCCCAGTTTGTGTTTAAAGGCAGCCCTGGCAAACGAATACCAGGGACAACAGTGATTCTGCAATGCACACTGTCCCCCAACCTGCCAGCCCTCTCCTTGGGACCTGTCATGTCAACAGCATGGAGACTGCAGGGCCCCAGGTCTGTCTCCAGTTCCCCCGCATGAACCACTGTGGTACACCCATAATCGGAGGGTGGGGAGACAGTCTGTGCTGGTCTGATCTGTGTCTTTTCGAGTCCAGAGCAGCTTCTAGATAGCGTTTTCCCTGTGAATCGATTGGCTGCCTCAGTCAGTGGTTGGCAGAAAATCCCAGGCTTCCCTTGGCTACAGCCACGTCTGGTTCCGGTTTCATGAGGGACCTAGGTTTATGGGGCAAACTGATCCCACTGGAGCCTCCATGGCTAGAACTCTCGGGTTCTCTGTCACAGCTGAGCTGTCTGGAGATCAATTCTGCAATCCCTGCGGTTCCCAGGTAAGAGGGGATGGTTTAGCAAAGCCCACCACCACTTCCAGAAAACCAATTCAAAACGCACTAGATACACTCTCTTTATTGTAAGACTACAAAGAAATAAAAACAAGAATACACGTTTTGTACTTTGTATTTTCATAAAGAAACATAGGTAGGGTTAAAAAAAAAGTAATAAAAATGATTTACCAACAAGGGAGAAAAGGAAGAGGAGAGATTGGATTAAGGGAAAGAAGTGGCAGCGAGTGTACTTCTCAGGTATACTATATTTTAGAATTTTGGCTTTTGAGTCATGTAAGTGAAAGACCCACTCAAATAAAATTTTAACTTAAAAACTGTACTATTCATGAAAAGGGGCCCAGAGTCCCATTTTTGCATTGGAAACACATCCTAGACAATTTATCCAAAGGTAGCTTGCTTTAAATGTTATGTTACCCTATTTTAATAATGGCGGCAGTCTATTTGTTTAGCATGAACGAGGGCCTGTAGAACCTGTTGGTAATAGTG
Organism: Hylobates moloch; assembly: GCF_009828535.3. Lineage (NCBI taxonomy): Eukaryota > Metazoa > Chordata > Mammalia > Primates > Hylobatidae > Hylobates > Hylobates moloch. The sequence continues at coordinate 52,794,269 of NW_026652292.1, read as the reverse complement.
CCATAATGGGCATTCAATGATGTAGTGTCATTCACAGGACCTTGATCTCTTAGTCTGGGCTTCCTAGGGAACCAGCTGAGTGGCCTTGGACTCAACCCTGTACCTTTCTGCTCCTCAATTCCTCATCTGTGACACCAGCTTAATTCACCTGTTCTGTGTGCTCATAGGCTGTTATCCGGCTCAACTGTGAAAACGCTTTGAAATCACCATTATCATCATCCTCATGGTGGAGTTATCAGTTGTGCATGTACAACTAGAAGCCATTGTGTCAGAAGCGTTTGAACCAGAGCAACTCCATCTTGAATAGGGGCTGGGTAAAATGAGGCTGAGACCTACTGGGCTGTGTTCCCAGGCAGTTAAGGCATTCTAAGTCGAAGGATAAGATAGGATGTCAGCACAAGACACAGGTCATAAAGACCTTGCTGATAAAACAGGTTGCAGTAAATAAAGAAGCCAGCTAAAACCCACCAAAATCAAGATGGCAATGAGTGTAGGATCCTCACTGCTACACTCCCACCAGCGCCATGACAGTTTACAAATGCCATGGCAACATCAGGAAGTTACCCTATATGCTCTAGAAAGGGGAGGCATAAATAATCCATCCCTTGTTTAGCATATCATCAAGAAATAACCATAAAAATGGGCAACCAGCAGCCCTTGGGGCTGCTCTGTCTATAGAGTAGCTATTCTTTTATTCCTTTCTTGTCTTGTCTTTTTTTCTTTGAGACAGAGTTTGGCTCTGTCACCCAGACTGGAGTGCAGTGGCATGATCTCAGTTCACTGCAACCTCCACCTCCTGGGTTCAAGCGATTCTCCTGCCTCAGCCACCTAGTAGCTGGGATTACAGGCGTGTACCACCATGGCCGACTATTTTGTATTTTTTTTTTTAGTAGAGATGGGTTTCACCATGTTGGCCAGGCTGGTCTCGAACTCTTGACCTCAGATGATCTGCCCGCTTCGGCCTCCCGAAGTGTATTCCTTTACTTTCTTAATAAACTTGCTTTCATTTTCGTCTACGGTCTCACCCTGAATTCTTTCTTGTGTGAGATCCAAGAACCTCTCTTGGGGTCTAGATGGGGACCCCTTTGCTGTAACAAGTGTACAGTTGGAGGCCATTGAAAAACAACCACGCCTAACATGGGACATGATACCATCTTAAGAATATTTGTATTTGTCTCTCTGACACTCTCTGGGGACTAGGGTCACTCAAAGGATGGATGTGGATCTCTTGACTTTCCAGCTCTCGCTTTCACCAGGCATTTTGACAAGGGTCGGAGGGGTCCTTTAACAAGAGGTATAGGCGAAGGAGGTAGGAACTAGTCTCTTCATCTGGACCAGAGAAGGAACTCTGGTTCTACAAACAAATGAAAAGCTTAGGAAGGCCGTATCCTGACAGAATTCACAGGCTTCTAATCCTCTCCCTTCCCTACCTTAAAAACACACAAAATTAAGGAAAAGACAAGAAAGGTGGTAAGATTCTGGAAAGAGCTTTCAAAAATGAGAAAAGAAAAACAAGAGAATAAACAGCACAATGTGTCCTGATATGTTAATATGTTTCCCTTTCGTTTTGCGTTTTTTTTCCCCTTTCCTTCAAAAAAAAAAAAATCTAGGATTTTTGTCTCCTCTAAAGAAGAAATTAGGAAGGAAAATTTGACATAATCTCCAGAGCTGTAAAACTTCTTTGTATGCCGTCACTTGAGTGCTTTTTCTTACATTCCCTTAAGTAGCCAACCTACCATGTGGCGAGTTTGTGAAGCCAGGAAGGGAGGCAGTAACCCGAGAGGCGCTGCAGGGCGGCTCCCCATGGCGAGGGTGGGCAGGCGGAGCCCCAGCTCCTCCCAGCCGGCTGAGCGCTCGGCCCCTCCTATGGCCGCAGGGGAAAAGGAGGAGAGACCTACATTTAAAAAGGCAGGAACCTATCAACTGCAGACTGAGAATTCCCATTCGTGAGGTCAAATCGAGGTCAAGAATTTCCTAACCATCTCTGAAAACCCCCTATTTAGGGGGTCAAGTCAGGCTGGCAACACCCCAAATCATTAACTAAATCTAACTTGATCTTCAAAAACACAGCCTAGGACTGTTTTTCTTTCTTTCTTCTGCCTGAATGTTTCTCAGTGGCATTTCTGTTACTTCCTGTTTGTGACCGGGCTTTCCTTGCCCTACTTCCTTTTTTAGGGGTTTAGGTTGCCTCCACGGCCATTTCCACTTCGATGGATGGAAAAGGGGTGTGTGCGCGTTGGATTGGAAGGGAAACAGCTCACATTTATTTTTATGTTGTTAAACGCTTTTCTCATGCATTCACATACTTTCATTTATGTTCTACAGCCACACTATGAGACCAACAATATGATTATGCCCAAATTACAGATAAAGAAACTGAGGCTCAAAAAGATTAAATAAGATGTCCAAGTTCACTCATCACATAAAGGCACAAAACCCGGATCTGCGTTCCAAGGGTCTGAAATCCAAAGGGGCTTGGGGATTTCACGAGGTCTGAATCTAAAACTGAAGTTCTTTTCATTTATTGAACCCTTAAGGGAGACCTAACTTTAACTTACTTGGCAAAACTTTCTTCAGGGAGGACTTTTATTCAATCTTTATTACAAAGTTTATTCTTCAAATGTAAAGAAAAGACTTAGCTTAGTGCCTTCCCCAGAGCAGTGGGAGAATTATGAAAGACGTACTATTGCTTTTGCTTTTTTTTTTTTTTTTGGCAACCTCTCTGCTCTGCCGTCTTCACCCTGGCCATCCCAGGGCAAGCTGGGGCGTTCATTGTTGCCCCGGAGCCAGGGCTGCACTTCCAGCGTCAGGCAGTAGGGGGAGCATGTGTGCAAGAGGAGGAAAGCGGCTCCAACTCGGGCAGGAAACGTCTGAGACCATGTGTCCTTTCCCGGCTCCGGTTGAAAATTTAATTTTTTTGCTGCCTAAATGCTTAGAACCCATGGCTCCAGGCTTCTCTGCAAAAATTTATGCTTACTGATTTGTAGGGTGGGAAAAACCAGCCTCAGGGAGTTGTAGAAAAAGATTACATGTGTCCACTGGATCAGAGGAAGTAAAAACCTCCACACGGTTGCTGGGGAAGGATCCAGGCCTCCTGGCCCCCGCCCCTGTGAGAGGAGGAGAGGACGCAGAGGCCCGCACTATGGGCCGTCCTGGGTCCAGGCATCCCAGGGCCTCCACCTGAAACCTGCCAGAGAAGACAGGATTTTGTACAGTCCCTAGCAAAAGAATTAGAATGTACACAGCAAATGGGGAGAAACGTTTGTGTTTTTTCATTGTATCCCTGGCTTCTGGAACAGCGCAGGTGGCGGCCTGGCTTCTGGTACTCACACTGACAGAGCCTGTTAACTTAGGCTGCGCTTTGACAAGCGCCTTGAAGTCAGGTGGAAACGAAACAAATGTCCTAAGCTTGGGCTCGTACTAGGTCTGGAATAACTTTGAGTGCTGGCAGGTCACCTCTGCTCTGGGATGGAGCTTTCTCCCATTTCTCCATTACAACTTCAGTTTCTTAACCTGGGAAAGAAAAGTTTCAAAACTGCAGCAGTGGAGAACCCCGAGGGCTGGCTGGCAACAGTGTCATTCAAAGGAAAACAGAAAAGAACCAAAAGCTGATGTTTGCCTGCACTTTGGATTTGGATATAGAAGACAACTGGTATTCTTTTTTTGATGGTGGTTATTTATAGAAAACGTTGGTCTTGGTTCCAAATACACATGAGATTTGTATTCTAATGCACCTGTTCCTGTGATTTTTTTTTTTTTTTTGGTTTAAAATGGTGACTTCCTAGGGTATTTTTCTAGACCAGTAGAAAAGACGTTAACCAAAGTTTCCTGTAAAACTACCATTTAGGCATCTCTGCTTTCATTCTGCTCCGGGGTAAAAACTCCCTTCACTCTGAATAAGTTAGAGAAGTATTCAGAGTAGCCGAGATGGAAATGGACAAGATGTGGACCCACTAAGAGTAGAGGGCAATAATCTTTGGATCTCCACCCCTCACGAGATTTCCCCTAATATAAGATGCTACCTGTGTATTATTGGTATATATCATCATAGAGGTATCTATGTGTCCACAATATAGAGTGATACCTATATAAGGAACTTACAATCTTCTGGTACAGTTCTCACTTCTCATGGCCCAAGAACCCATCAGAAAATTTACCTTTTATTTGCAAACACTCTAGCACAAGTAATTAACAATTAACATTGATTTAGTACCCTCTAGGTGCTAGGCATAGGAAACAAAGATTAAGACCCGCTCTTGAGGCTGGGCATTGTGGCTTATGCCTGTAATCCCAACACTTTGGGAGGCCGTGGCGGGCAGGCGGGGGAGCATCACTTGAGATCAGGAGTTTGAGACCAGCCTGGCCAACAAGCCGAAACCCTGTCTCTACAAAAATACAAAAATTAGCTGGGTATGGTGGTGCACACCTGTAATCCCAGTTACTCCAGAGGCTGAGGCATGAGAATCGGTTGAACCCATGAGATGGAGGTGGCAGTGAGCTAAGATCATGCCACTGCACTCCAGCCTGGGCGACAGAGCTAGATTCTCAAAGAAAGAAAGAAAGACCCACCCTTGAATAACTCACTCTGGTAAGGGAGACATCACATTCTAGGGTATGTGTGTTTCCATATGTAAATGACAGGGAGGAGTGTTTTGAGGAAGGAAGGCTCTCCTTGGATGAGGCAGTAGGTTCAGGGGCTAGGAGCCTCAATACTGGAGTCAGCCTGCCAGGATTGAATCCTGGCTCCACCATTTACTAGCTATGTGACTCTGGGCAAGTTTCCAGACCTAGCTGAGCCCCAGTTTTATTATCTATATACTATGGGGAAAATCATGTTCCCTATTGCCATGGTTTTTTTTTTTTTTTTTTTTTTTTTTTGAGAATTCAGTGGGATGGACCCAGTAAGCACTCAATATGTGTTGGTGATGATAACGGTGATGATGATGGTGGAGGTGGAGGTGGATGAAATAGAGAAGCCTTGACTGAGGAATTCAGCAGGAGAAAGAGGGAACTGTGGAAGAGGGAAGAGCATTCTAGATGAGGCCTGGTATTCTGGGTTTTAATAAGCCCTCTAAGTGATTCTGATGCACACTAGGGTTTAAGAACCACAGAGTCATGGCAAGCTGTGGATTTTAAGAGAATCATATTGCTTAGATTTGAATTTTGGAGAGAACACATTGGTGGCTGGATGAAGGATGCAGTGGACAGAGGAAGATAAGCAGCAGAACAATGAAAGTGAAGTGCCTACTGGGTCCAAGTGAAAGATGATGGGGCCTTGAGCTCAAGTCATTGTGGTGGGAATATGGAGATAGGGGAAGGTGCATGATAGGTCATGGGGGAAAGGGAGGAGAGACAAAGGGAATAGCTACGAGACATTAAAGAGGTAGAATTGACCAGATTTAGCAATTGGGTTTAGAGGTGAGGAAAAGGAGGCAAGGGTGAGTCCAGGAATAGTGGACACAAGACTTTTAGTACCAATGACTAAATAGTGCTTCTGTGGTCTTGATGAAGTTGTTCCTTTGCCCTCTCCCTCCTTCATCAGCTGCCAAGGAGACTGAGGGCACAGATTGGCACCCTTGCAGGAGGTCTGGTTCCCCTCTGGAATGCCCCACTCCTCACAGTGCTCTGCACTCTCTAACCACACCCACCACCTCCCCACTGCCCCCCATGGTCAAGGGAGTGATTCCACCACCCTCCGTTGCTGCCACATAGGCAGATGAGTCACTCTCCCAGAACAGCTGGTGGCCAATATACTTCTCTCTTCCACAGTCTGGGAACCCTTCCAGGGCCTGTCCCATTCCCTGAAAAAAAAAAAAAAAATTTTTTTTTGACCTACCCTTTAATGCAAGCTCTCTTAGCAGAACCAGCCACCCACTTCTCCAGGATCAGAGGATCTCTACTCCAAAATGACACTGAAGTTATTGCTGTGTCTACCCTGGAGCACAGATCATGAATTCATTATGCCTTTACTGTTGCCACATCCTAAAGTAAAAGATGGTAAGAAGAAAAGGGATGATGGCTTCTCTGAGAATGGCATGGCACATCTCCTTCCTCCAAAGCAGTGTTTCTCAAAGTGTAGTCAGTGCACCACCTCCTGCATCAAAACCGCTGGTGGCTTTGGTAAAAATGCAGATTTCTAAGCCCCACCAAATCATGGAGAGTGGGGTGAGGTTAGAAACCAAGAGACACACATTTTTTATAAGCATTCCCAAGTGAGTTTTAAATTACCTGCTGAAAACCAATAATGAAGGTACTAGAATTTCCTTTTGTAGTATTTCTCAACCCACTACATAGCTAGGGTGACTTCACAGTTCTAGGCCTTCCTAGCCTGCTTGGAGGAAGACAGTACTTCCTTTCCTAAGGAAGAATCTTGTAGCGTTTACCAGATCAGTGCTTACTGCTATTCTGTTCATTTCTTCAAGGTATTGCATGGGGTAAGAGGCAGCAAGCAAATTAAGCACATGCACATAAAATAAGTCCAACATAGCTGTTTAAAAAGACAAATTAAATGCATTCTCATCCTCAAAATGATAGTGTTAGGTCACCATTACAATGTTCCTCTGTGTCTGGAGTTGGTTCCTTCTGGTGGGTTCTTGGTCTCGCTGACTTCAGGAATGAAGCCGCGGACCTCATGGTGAGTGTTACAGCTCTTAAAGGTGGTGCGTCCGGAGTTGTTTGTTCCTCCCTGGTGGGTTCGTGGTCTCGCTGACTTCAGGAATGAAGCTGCAAAGCCTCGCGGTGAGTTTTACAGCTCAGACAGGTAGTGCGGACCCAAAGGGCGAGCAGCAGCAAGATTTATTATGACGAGCGAAAGAACAAACCTTCCACACCGTGGAAGTGTGTCCGGAATTGGTGGGTTCTTGGTCTCACTGACTTCAAGAATGAAGCCGCAGACCTTCACGGTGAGTGTTACAGTTATTAAAGGTGATGTGCCTGGAGTTTGTTCCTTCTGATGTTCGCACATGTTCAGAGTTTCTTGCTTATGGTGGGTTCGTGGTCTCACTGGCTTCAGGAATGAAGCTGCAGAACTTCACGGTGAGTGTTACAGGTTATAAAGGCAGTGCAGACCCAAAGAGTAAGCAACAGCAAGATTTATTGCAAAGAGCGAAAGAACAAATCTTCCACAGTGTGGAAGGGGACCCGAGTGGGTTGCTGCTGCCACCTGCCACTGCTGTCTGGGGCAGCCTGTTTTTATTCCCTTAACTGGCCCCACCCACATCCTGCTGATTGGTCCATTTTACAGAGAGCTGATTGGTCTGTTTTACAGAGAGCTGATTGGTCTGTTTTACAGAGAGCTGATTGGTCTATTTTATAGAGAGCTGATTGGTGTGTTTACAAACCTTGAGTTAGGCACAGAGTGCTGATTGGTGTATTTACAATCCCTTAGCTAGACATAAAGGTTCTCCAAGTCCCCACCAGATTAGCCAGATACAGAGTGCTGATTGGTGCATTCACAAACCTTGAGCTAGACACAGAGTGCTGATTGGTTCATTTACAAACCTTGAGCTAGACACAGAGTGCTGATTGGTGTATTTACAATCCCTTAGCTACACATAAATGTTCTCCAAGTCCCCACCAGATTAGCCAGATACAGAGTGCTGATTGTTGCGTTCACAAACCTTGAGCTAGACACAGAGTGCTGATTGGTGCATTTACAAACCTTGGGCTAGACACAGAGCGCTGATTGGTGTATCTACAAGCCCTTAGATAGACATAGAGGTTCTCCAAGTCCCCACTAGATTCAGGAGCCCAGCTGGCTTCACCTAGTGGATCCTGCACCGGGGCCGCAGGCAGAGCTACCTACCAGTTCTGTGTCATGTGCCCGCACTCCTCAGCCCTTGGGCAGTTGATGGGACCATGTGCCGCAGAGCAGGGGGTGGCGCTCGTTTGGGAGGCTCGGGTTGCGCAGGAGCCCACGGTAGCGGGAGGAGGTTCGGGCATGGCAGGCTGCAGGTCCTGAGCCCTGCCCTGCAGGGAGGCAGCTGAGGCCCAGCGAGAATTTGAGTGCAGCACTGGTGGGCCGGCACTGCTGGGGAACCCAGCTACTGGCCGAGGTGCTAAGCCCCTCACTGCCTGGGGCCAGCGGCACCAGCCGGCTGCTCCGAGTGTGGGGCCACCAAGCCCATGCCCAGCTGGAACTCGTGCTGGCCTGCTAGTGCCACATGCAGCCCTCGTTCCCGCCCGTGTCTCTCCCTCCATACCTCCCTGCAAGCAGAGGGAGCCGACTCTGACCTCGGCCAGCCCAGAGAGGAGCTCCAATAGCGCAGCGGCGGGCTGAAGGGCTCCTCAAGCACGGCCAGAGTGGGCACCGAGGCCAAGGAGGTGCCGAGAGCGAGCGAGGGCTGCCAGCATGCTGTCACCTCTCAGAAGGGAACCCAAGCACGTTGCTGCTACTGACTGGGGTGGCCAGCTTTTATTCCCTTATTTGTCCCTGCCCACATCCTGCTGATTGGTCCACTTTACAGGGTGCTGATTGGTCCATTTTACAGAGTGCTGATTGGTGCATTTACAATTCTTTAGCTAGACACAGAGTGCTGATTGGTGCATTTTTATAGAGTGCTGACTGGTGCATTTACAATCCTTTAGGTAGACAGAAAAGTTCTCCAAGTCCCCACTTGACCCAGAAAGTCCAGCTGGCTTCACCTCTCACCTCTTTCAAAAGACAAATAAAATGTGCTCCCAAATTTCAAATAGTGATATCGACTTCCCACTCAAAATATTTTGTTAATTGTTTTCTTGGTTGGAGGAATGGATTTCTTCTAAGTTGGGTCCTCCCTCACCTTTTCCCCGTGTGCCCAATGACTGACCAAGGCCAGCCAAGCAATCTGTGCTGGCTGAACTAGGTTTGTTGCTGTGCAAAGTTAACTAAGCACCTCATCATATTACAGGAAGGCGACATCATCAAGGTGCTTTGAACTCTGAGGAACATAAAAAGGCAATAGACACATAGGTTCAAAAAGGATTCTGAAAAATAAATTAGCTAGGGAGTTCTGAATAATTGGATTTGGTTTACCTGTTCAGCAAGTATTCATTGAGTTCTGAACATAGCATTGAGTTAAGGGCTGAGGAGATGTAAAGGTGGAAAAGCCATGATCCACACCCTTGCAGAGTATGCTGTATGGCTGGCAAGTCAACACATGCACCTCAACATTAAATACCAATACAAGGCAGTAAATGTTAATGAGTGGTTGGACATCAAATGCTAGTGCTGTTCAGAGGAGAGGGAGAGAGATTACCCAGGGCTTGCAGTCAAAGAGGGCCTAAAGCTGCCCTCAAAGTTTGCAGGAGATAAGGAGAGACCGAAAGCATTGATGGAGCTCTTTAGATAGAAACCTAGTGAGCAAAAGGCACAGCTCTGGGAAAGGAAACCATCCATGCTGGGGGTAATTAGCACAGGGATCAGAGTGAAGCCTGGGTGAGGGTTGGAAATGGCAAAAGATGAAGTTCAGGTTTCATTTCTAAACATTTCTCAAGTACTTATAAGGTGTCAGGCACTCTGTTCAGCCCTTGACTGACATTTTCTTGTTTAAGTATAGCAACAACATTAAGGGGTCAGTATTAACTCGTGTTTCATTGTAACATGAGGAGGCTGCAGCTCAGAGAGGTTTGGTAAGTAGCCCAAAGTCACACAGCAAGTAGGTGGAAAAGCCAAAAGGCAAACCCAGTTCTACCTACGTCCAAGTTTGTGTGTTTCTCGGGAGCTCTTTTTGTCCTTTTTTTCACTTCTCCAGATCATACTCCTCTTTGCAGCAGAGGCTTAGCAGAGGGAATAAAGTGAGGCCAGGAGGCAATGTGTCCCATCCTGCCCATGCTGCCCGTAGCCACTGCCTGGCAAGGACCATATTTCTTGTCCCACTCACATGGCCCTGGGCATGGTACCGAAGCCAGGAAGGGGTGGCCAATATCCCTTCTTTGGCCTTCTTGGTCCTTCTGCTTTATGTCTGTATTTTTGATATCTTTGACATGTATTTTCTAAAAAGCAGAAAAATAATAATGGAATTTGACTTGCACTGTGCTGTACACTCTACATGTCATATGGCTCAAGTGAGATTTAAGTTCAACAGTGAATAACAGGAAATTCTCTCAAAATGGATTTTTGTAACGGTTGGTTCATTCCTCTCTTAAAAGAAATCCACAGGTCAGCAGTGTAAGGGCTGTATGATGGCTCCATGAAGCTTCAGAGAGGCCCTGCCTCCTTTCTTCTTAGTCTTCTACCATCTTTATTGTGCTGCCTCTTGGACCAAGATGGCTGCTTGAGCTCCGGCTATCACTTCTGTTCTCTAACCAGCAGGAAAAGGAAGCAGGTAAGACACCATTGCTTTCTCAATTTAAGGGCCTTCCCTAGAAGCTGATCACAGCATTTCCATTTATAAGTCACTGGCCAAAATGTAGTTAAATAGAACAACTGACTGTAAGAATACTTAGAAATACAGTCTTTATTTCAGGCTGCCATGTGCCCAGGTCAAAATCCATTACTAGAAAAGAAAGAGAGAATACATATTTAGGTAGACATGGAACAGTTTCTGCCACAAATCTATTAACTTAGTTGATCTTTATTATCATACAATCCTATGAGTTGGATACAAGTATCCTCACTTTATAGATAAGGAAATTGAGTCCCAGAGAGGTTAACTCGTCGAAGGTCACACAAGCTATTAATGAAGGAGCTGGGACTGAAGTGTATTTATCTGACTCTAAAGATGTTCGGTCCTCACCCCTACACACACCTTAGACACAGAGTGCAAGTATTGAATTGATATTTATGGTTTTTTACTGGGTGCAGGGGGAGTGTTTTTATTTTTCCTAGCTAAGATGTAGGCATACCCTTCATACCTTAATTCAACTGAGAAAGTGTTAACATTTTCCAAAATAAGTGTGATTAGGAAACCAAGGAGAAACAGAAACCACAATGTAATGAAATAGCTGGGCTTAGAGAGCACAGATTTAGTGTCCTGAAATCATGAAGGCCCAGCCAAGGCTGTAGAGGATGCGCAGGCTCACCTTAAAGGGCACACAGACCTCGGTGCCTCTCCTGGCCTTCATCCAGTTGTTCTTAAACTTGCCCAGGGCGAGGCGTATTCATCAACGGATGGTTCCACTAGCTCAGCTTTTGTGATGTTTGGCTTTGATCTAGGCTAGTACCTGGGCCTCCTCTCCCTGCCATCTCATGCCAGCCAGTGGGTCCATCCTGGGGCTGGTTCACTGCATGCTGCAGCCTCTATCTAATGTCCTAAGTGAACCAGCATCAGTCCAGCATCCAGGCCTATAGAAAACCTCCATCATGAAGCTAATTAGCATAGCAAAGGTGAAAGACACACCCCAGCCTGAGGAATGTCAAAGCCTTTTCTCTTCTCAGGTTACAGAAGACTTCTTATTTCTCCAGGTGTTTTCCGCAGATTATTCTGGCACTTCATCTCCAGCCAGAAGAATAATGAACCAAAGAAGTCAGTTTTAGTCCATATAGTACAGTGGTCTCTGCAGAAGGCCGGCTGTCTTATAACTAGACACATTTTTGTTTCTGAGTGATTTTCTGTCTCCCACCCTCTCTCCCTCTTTTTCTCCATCCTGCCCTTCCTCTTTTTCTCCCTTCCTTCCTTCCTTTTACTCCTTCCTTCTTTTTCCTCCCTCTTCTTCCTTCCTCCCTCCTCCCATTCCTTCCACCCTCTTGGTTTCTCTTTTCTTCTCTCTCTTGCTTTCTTGCAGGGTGCATGTGTCTGTGTGTGTGTGTGTACTTGATCTTAGCCAAAAGGCTGAGAACCCGTGTGTGTGAGTATTTCTATAAGAGAGCAGACACAGTGCCTGCACCCAGCCAGGAATGGGATTCAGTGTTTTAAATGATACCCAGCAAAAAAGTCTTCACCTGAACTAGAAAAAGAGAGCGCATTCGGAAAAGCCTTCTCAGGAGACATGGCATGGGGATGCCAAAACAGATAAGCATGGAGACAAGAACTTTTGAAAACAGAACGATTTGTTCTCAGGCTCTTCTATCAAACCACCTGTCTTTTTGCCTGTGTCTAGGAGCCACCACCCTTCTGCAAGGAAATGAACAGCTACTTTGAAGCTAACAAAGCCACCTGAAGATGATCGTGAGCCCTGGTTCTCTTGAACCTGCCTCCCTGGTTAGTTGCATGATTCAGGGTTTGTTTGCCAGAGAAATGAATGATTTAGGATCTTGTGCAGCTATTTTTCTCTTTAGAGAAGTTTTAGGTTTTTGTGCAAAGGAAATGCTCTAGAATGAACTGAGTTCCTCCACATCCCCATTCAGATCTTTCAGACTGGAAAAGTCTTGGCTTGGACCGTACACCTTCCAGCCTCAGACACCAATGCCTTTATCAGGCCCAGCCCCACATAACCCTAAATGTGCAACAAGAAGGCACTGCTGACTTCCTCCTACTCCTCCTCCTTCTGTGTACACAGCCGTTATCCAGCTTGAGTGTCTGTCTGTCTGTTGTACTTGAAAGAAAGATGCTTTGTTCTCACACTTCGAGTTAGAACAACTTTTATCCACACTGACTTGTGAAGGCCCAGGATGCTCCTGTGGGACCTTGTTCACTTTCAGGATTTACATTACAATCCTGAATTCAGCACTCAGAAGAGATGTCACTGATTGTCTGAGAGTAGGCAAAATCCTTTCTCTTTATGAAATGCTCCATAAAAAAACAAAACAAAACCAAACCAGTGTCTGCTTTATAGCTGGAAAGAGTCACGAGTGTATCACGCACCTGCCAGATTTCACTTCTTTTTGGAAAAGATAGTGCATTCCCACATATTATCATGCAGTCTCCCAGAAGGTTTGCCAGGCAGGAAGCAGAATGAATGACACAGATTTTCTTTTCTTATCACCCAGGTAAACTCGTTGCTCCTCATTTTAAAATAATGACTTAAAAAAGATTTTTAAACCATAACTTATAGAAAAAAACCTGACCACTATGGAGGGTTTCATGTTAGATCAGTAAAAGTTAATTACTCTGGTGTGCCACAATGTTCTTAAGCACTTTTTCTACTCAACAGATCCTTATTAAGCATATATTGTAGAAATAAATTTATGATATGCCCTGCTGGAAATGATAGATACACAAGAACTAGGCCTGGGCCTTAGAAGATAGCAATCTGGTAATTATAAATGGTTACTATTCACTGAGCAGGTCATGTGTGCCAAGCAGTTCAGCTACCCTCACAACAGCTGGAAAACCCATCTTTATTCCCAGCAAATTAAGACTCAAATAAATTAGGTAGCTTTCAAAGTCAAAGAGCTAGCAGATTATAAGAGTCAGAATTCAAATCCGGGTGCGGATGACTCCAAAGCTCATTCTGTTTTCCACTACTCTATGCCACCTCTCCATTTAGCCAGGGATGTTTATCAGTCAGGGTCTTATCAGGAGACAGAAACCAGACCCCTTATTTTAAGCTGCTCACTAGGTAACTGAAAGAGTATAAAGAGAGCTCTTAAGGTGTCAAGAAGATAACAACCGCAGGAAGCAGCTACTACCCCTAAGGCTGAGGAAGCAAAAGGGAGAAGTTGCAATGATGAAAACTTAGAATGTAGAGGGTGGGCGCTATGGAGCTGGAGCTTGGGCCTCTGAAGAGTGGATGCCGCTTGCTAGTGCTGATGTCTCTCAGCTCAAAGGAGTCTGAGGCTCAGATCTGAGAAGCCTGCTGTCCACATTTTGGAGGGCAGTGCAACCAAGCTGGTTCTGTAAGTGTTTGGGAAAACTGCCACCTGGATTCTTCCACTGCAATGGGAAGGAACTGCCACTGCCAGAGTGAAGAAGCAGTGCTGTGTGACATTCACAGGACTAGGACGCAGACAGAAAAGAGTAAGTCTCTGCTTCCTTCTTCAGCCTCACAGGCTACCTGTAGCCATTCTGTTGGCAGAGCCTGACACAGTGTCAGCTAGCAAAGCAGAAAGATGGTTTGCATCATAAAACAGAGTCGAGAAGGTAGACTTCGAACTGAATGACAGCTATTTGCTAACTAGCCCAGGAGGCAAGATCAAAGAAAACATCATTGTAGGTATTGCATGATCATGTCTCTGATGACTATATAGATTGTAAATACTCTGGAATTGAGAAACTAGTTAATGGTTGTATGTAAGGCTCTTGCTACTGAACTTGGATATTCTTGGGGGCAGGGACTATGTTCTCTTCATGGCTCTATCTCCAAAACCTTCCTGGCAATAGAAAGATGCTCAGCTGGGGCCAGTTAAAGAAAGGAATAACTCTAATGCTATAAGCTATTATAAGGCTTATGTGTTTTGCTGCTGGAGTTTTGAGATCCAGTCCTGAACCCTAGGGGCTCTTCTATTCCTGACTCAGAAGTGTGGAGGATTAAAGGGACTGGTTGCTCTTAGTGAGAGCAGACTAAAGTGGTCCTTATTAAGGGATGACAGCGTTAGAGTCTGTCCCAAGAAAGGCTGTTCCAGCCCTGGCTGGAAGTGTTCGGGATTGCTTCTCTATGGTGCTGTTTGTCTATTGCATGATGTTTGGTCCTGCCTTCAATACCAGAACCACCTTTTTTCTCTCTGGCTTCTGTCCCTCCCTTGTGTCTCACTATTATTAGGCCTTGGAACATGTGTGTTTGCCTGGAATTGTGGACACAAACACTTCCATAATCACAGCACATGCTTAGAGATCCGGAATAGAGAAAGAGGCAAGAGTCTGGGCCCTTAAGCTCCTGGTAATTACCATGGGTGATGCATGGATTCCTAGAAGCCCAGCATATCAGCTCTGTTAGAGCACTAGAAAGGGACTTAGAAGTCTACTGATTCAACACTCTCATTTTACAGGTACAGACACCGTAACTCAAAGGTAAAGAGTTACAGTTTGGGAATCACCTTTCTCAAACTCTACAGCTAGTAAGCCAGTCCAGAGTATTTTGCACAGTGTCCCATGAGTCCCTGCCCCTCTTTGCTGCACTTTTTTTTTTTTTTTTTTTTTTTAAAAACAGAGTCTCACTCTGTAGCCCAGGCTGGAGTGCAATGGCACGATCTCGGCTCACTGCAACATCTGCCTCCTGGGTACAAGTGATTCTCCTGCCTTAGCCTCCCAAGAAGCTGGGATTACAGGCATGTGCCACCATACCTGGCTAATTTTTGTATTTTTATTAGAGACAGGGTTTTGCCATGTTGGCCAGGCTGATCTTGAACTCCTGACCTCAGGTGATCTGCCCACTTTGGCCTCCCAAAGTGCTAGGATTACAGGTGTGAGCTACCGCGCCTGGCATGCTGCACATTTTTGAATTGAATACAAACATTTCAGTAGAACATACTTGATGTGAGGCACAGAACTTTTGCATATTGTTAGAATCCTGAGTTGAATTAAATTAAATATTTTATTTGGAAAACACTGGGGCATTCTGGATTAGTTTCACCTTAAAGGTTTTATGTAGTATAGTATAATAACATTTTGTTCTAAATACAATCGCTAAATGATGCATTCATATAAATATATAAACATGGATTCATAAAAAAAGAAATATATATAAACATATATAATCTAAAGCCCTTGGAACTAGAGTTTCCTAGTTCATATTTCCAACTATAGGGAAATATTAAAGATAAAGTGGCTTACTAAGGGCTTTTCTATTCAACATGGATGAGCAACAAATTGATACTTGGTGATATTTCCACCGGTGGCCAGTTTGTTCCACTGTTTCATTCCATCCATTTAAATCAGTAATCCTTACAGCCACACTGCTCCCGGCACTGAGACAAGCAGAAGCGACCGGCAGAGAGGAGGGGAAGGTCATCGGAAGTCTCTCAAGGCCCTGAGAACAGCTGGTCAGCATCATAACCTCCCCACTCCTTACCCCCTGTTACTCAGGTCCCTCCCCAGAACTCTCCTGACCTGGCCAAATTTAACTTTGAGTTAACCTTGCCATTGCAAGCACAGTGTCTTCTGTCCAGATACACCACACAGTTTATGGAAAAGTCATGGAAAGGCAAGACTGAATGAGGAAATTTCTGTTTTTCTAGAAGGTTTTCTTGAGCCCTTTGCGAGAATTCATTTCCACTCTCCCTGGATGGGTATGATCGCGGGATAATGGATGCAGGAAACTTGTCAAACATCCTATTTGAAAACCTATGCTTTATTCTATTGTTTGGATGCCTCATGAATTTCTCTTCATTATTTTCATCATCACTCTTCCTTTAAAAAGAAAATTATTATAAAGAACTCTGACATGAACATCTGTGAATATACCCTTTTCTTTATTAGGAAAGGTTCCCAGAAGTGAGACTTTTGAATCAAAACATGTGAAGATTTCTAAGTCCCTCTCTCAATATTGCAAAATTTCTTTCCCAGAAGCGGGTTCTGTTATCACAGTTCCTCTTGTAGTGTATAAAAGTATCAGTTTCACACATGCTTGCAGACCTGGACTATTTTCTCTTTTTATTTTAAAGAACTGATTTGATGTAAAAAAAAAAAAAGCATATGATTGTTATTTTTCTTTATGTATGTGTTCGATCATTAATAAGGTTGAACATTTTAATTAAATATATGTTAGCCACAAGAGCAGAGACTATTTTGCTTATTGCTTGATCCCTAATAGTGCCTGATACATGGGAGACATCCAATAAATATTTTCTAAAATGAAATTTTAAATTATGGCCTTTGCTCATTTTTCCATTGGGAAATAATGTTTTTAATGACAAGATATTTGAAAATAATAGGATTCTATGCTGGGAAGACTAAGAGTTTATTAATCTGATTATGATAAGTAGCATACAAATTAAGCTTTCACATGAGTGAATTGGTTTACCTTCCTAATTTGGGGAGATTGATATAGTCTCAAGCACAAAATTGTGAAAAGAAGTCACTAAAATGAGTTTTTATTCTGGCTTGACCAAGAATTGACTATGTGATTTTGCATAAGTTCTGTATGTTTTCAGTGCCTCATCCACAAGGCAGAGTAATATAAAACAAAAGTCAATGGATTTGTCCTCTTTTATTTTACAAAACCACCGGGATGATATAAAGGAATAATTCTAGGTAATAACTAAAGATAAAACATTTGAAATGCAAAACGTCATATGCAAATACAAGTGCAAAGTATTAGTATTTCGCTTGCAGAGTTCCTGTCACAGGGCTCATTTTCTTTAACTTGGTATCTGGTATGTAGTAAGTGTACAATACGTTACTTCCAAAGTTCTTGCTTTTACTCTATGATTCTGAAATGCCTCATAGGTTGAAAAATAAAGCAGTTATGAAAAGTAATTACTGCTTCTATATTTGAATTAAAATTTGCTTACAAAGAATTAATTCAGAATAAAGCTTTCCTTCCAACTTTCCTCCCAAAGAAAGCTTTAATATGATACACAGAACTGTTCATAATATTTAGTAGGAAAATAACCACCAAAATGAAAGAGGATAATCCAGGTAGTGAAATCCTGATTTGCTCAATGTTTATTAGTGTACGTAGCTAATTTGAAACAATCCAAATTCTCAACTATAGAAATGGAAAAGCACATTACATTTATCTTAACATGATAGAATGCTACTTAGGCAATGATGGAAAATATATAGTCTATGTCATTATATGGAAATGTGCATAGAAAGTACTGGCACGCAAGAAATAGAACACAAAACAATGCACACCCCCAGATTACAGCCATATGAAAACATATGAATACATATTTTTAAAGATGGGAAAAGAATGAGGAAAACAAGATGTGTGTGCTTATTAAGTCCTCACTTTCCCCCCAAAAAATTGCCTAGCTCTGTCACTTCTTTAAAGTCAAAAAATTCCCATGAGTTTCATGCATAGCTTGACAGTCTTATACTATAACATGATGGCTTCAAAATGTGAGTTGTTTCATAAATAAGCCAAAAGATTCTCCACAAAAGACACATCATCTGTTCGGGCTTGTCCATTGCTTGACTTTTCCTTGACTAAATAATGATTAATAGGTTACATAAACAATGTGCCAGGTACCTGTATTTGTTTTTGGATGGAGAAATTATTTATAGTTGTGTAAAGACAGTATGGCTGTCTGGTATTTCTATGGGATTGACTTCATCTCAAAAAGAAATGAAGTTTTGTAAGAAAAAGAGAAAGTATTTTTTAAAAAATCTGTGCAATTATTTCTGGAGTTGGCTTCTGTAAGGTAAAAGAAGAGATAAAATCTTTGCAGGTAGCCTGAAAAAAGAGGAAAATAAGACACTGAAAATGTAAGATGAATTTCTGAACTTTGTGGGAGGAACCTTCACATAAACCACAAAGAGTTGGCTTTTGACTAAGTTCCCAAAAGAAAAAGTCAGTTTCCTGTTTGCTTGGGGTTATATTTTAAAGTCTTTTTTGGTCTTGGTTGGATAGTTGTTGAGAACATATGGAAAAAGTCTTGGCAATACCCCCATCATCCCCAAAGAATTGCAAAGAACTATGCAAAAATGAAAATGGTGCAGAAATCATTTCAATCAACAAAGACTACATTCCATTTGATATCAAAACTTTCTCTGGAGGTGATTTACAACCACAGTACTGGTAAAATAATGGATGCTGAGTAGCATTTTACAAAGTTTGGGAAAGGAAGTAAAGACTCCTGAGATAATGCAACTGGAGAAATTGTGCATGTGTGTGCACACGTGTGCACAAACACACACCATGCAAACACATACACCATGCAAACACACACACACTTCTATGATTTGAATATTTGTCCCCTTCAAAACTCATTTTGAAATTTAATCTGCAGGCCAGGCACGGTGGCTCACACCTGTAATCCCAGCACTTTGGGAGGCCAAGGCGGATGAATCATGAGGTCAGGAGATCGAGACCACGTGGCGAACACAGTGAAACCCCGTCTCTACTAAAAATACAAAAAAAAATTACCTGGGCGTGGTGGCGGGAGCCTGTAGTCCCAGCTACTTGGGAGGCTGAGGCAGGAGAATAGCGTGAACCCAGGAGGCAGAGCTTGCAGTGAGCTGAGATTGCGCTACTGCACTCCAGCCTGGGCGACAGAGGAAGACTTTGTCTCAAAAAAAGAAAGAAAGAAAGAAAGATTTAATTTGCAACGTGGCACTATTGAGAGGTGAGGTCTTTAAGAAGTGGTTGAGTCATGAGGGCAGAGCCTTCATGAATGGATTAATTCATCCATGGATTCATGAGTTCATAGATTATCATGGGAGTGGGATTGGTGGCTTTATAAACAGAGGAAGAGAGACCTAAGAAGGCATACTCAGCCCCCTCACCACGTGCTGCCCTGCATTGACTTGGGACTCTGCAGAGAGTCCCCACCAGTAAGAAGGCCCTCACCAGATGCAGCGTCTTGACCTTGGACTTCTCAGCTTCCATAACAATAAGAAATAAGTTATTTTCCCTTATAAATTGCCCAGTTTCAGGTATTCTATAGTAAGCCATAGAAAACAGACTAAGATACACACAAATATGCCAAATTCTGTTATCTAAGATTAAATTTGACCAGGTAGTAATAGTGGTAGTGATGATAGAAATAACAGCCAAAATTTTTTTCAACACACTGAGTCAATAATTGCATAATACTTTAAATGTATTATCTTATTTAATCCTAGCAACATTAGATGCTTGGAAAAATGAGGTAAATTGTTTAAAATCCCCAGCTAGTAGGCACTATATCCAGAATTTTTTTTTTTTTTTTTGACAGGGTCTCACTCTGTCACCCAGGCTGGAGTGCAGTGATGTGATCTTGGCTCACTGCAACCTCTGCCTCCTGGGCTCAAGCTATTCTCCTGCCTCAGCCCGCCCAAGTAGCTGGCATTATAGGTGCGAACCACCATGCCTGGCTAATTTTTGTATTTTTTGTGGAGATGGGGTTTCACCATGTTGCCCAGTCTGGTCTCAAACTCCTGAGCTCAAGCCATCCACTCACCTCAGCTATATCTTGGATTTAAACACAATTTTGTCCTATTTCCAGTGGCCGAGCAGTTAATTACTAGGATATACTACCTAACCTTGATGCCATAATGATAGACTTTGGTCAACCTGAATTTTTTTTTTAATCACATAACTCATGTGTTCATGCATCATTATCTATGGATTAGTAAATGAATACATGCTGTGAAATAATGAAATCATTGTATGATTTTACATACAACAAATGTCTCATGATATGACCATCTAGTAGAGAGTTTTGGGAAGCAATCCATGTCAGTCCATGTCAGGACTTAGCCCTCAAGTAAGCTAAAGCTCTCTGAATTATGCATTATTTTTATCTTTGCAGTTTCCTGTGATTGATAAAACTATAGATAAATTGATCAAGAATAAAAGAGCAAGGACACATATTGTGAATATCAGGAGCTAAAAAGGGAATACCAGTAGAGAACCTATGGACATGAAAAGAATAAAAGGAATATTTCAGAGAAAATTTTGCAATACATTTGACAATGTAGAACAAAAATATTTTTTTGGAAATACAGCTTTCCCAAACTGACACATGATATAATAGAAAAATCTGAATAGCTTTGTCAATTAAAGAAATTAAATTTTTATCTAAAATCTTTACAACAAGAAAACTCCAGGTCCAGATGGTTTTGCTGGTGAATTGTATCAAATATTTAAGGAAGAAATAACACCAATTTTAAATAAATTCTTTTCAAAAACTTGTTTTATGAGACAAGCATACCCTGATATCAACACCTGATTTTAAAAACATGAGAAACAGGCTGGGTGTGGTGGCTTATGCCTGTATCCCTACACTTTGGGAGGCCAAGGGGAAGATCACTTGAGCCCAGGAGTTTGAGACCAGCCCGAGCAACATGATAAAATCCCATCTCTACAAAAAAATACAAAAATTAGCTGGGTGTTGTGGCATGCATCTGTAGTCCCAGCCACTTGGGGAGGCTGAGGTGAGAGGACTACTTGAGCCCCAGAAGGTCTAGGCTACAGTGAGCTATGATCACATCACTTCACTTCACTCCAGACTGGGCAACAGAGCAAGACACTGTCTCAAAAAAAAAAAAAAACCCAAACAACAACAACAAAAACAAAACAAACAAAATCTCTGAAAACCCCATGAGAAACAAAATTAAATTACTGACAGATATCCTTTGTAAACATTCTTAACAGCATATTGAAAAAGTTAATTCCATAATATATAAAAAAGAATAATACATTAAGACCAAGGTGGGTTTGTTCTAGGAATGCAAGGTTGGTTTACCTTTTTAAAATCAATTTAATTCACCATATTAACAAAGTAAAGGAGAAAAGTCATCAATAGATGCAGAAAAATCATTTAACAAAAGTCACACCCATTTATGTTAACAAAACAAAACAAAAAACCTCTCAGAAAATTAGTAATAGATAAACAGATAAAGGCATCTACAAAACAACCTATAGGCAGTTTCATGCCTACTGAAAACTTCCCCCCTAAGATCAGCAAAAATGCAAAATTTTTTTTTGAGCCTTGCTCTGTCGCCCAGGCTGGGGTGCATAGGTGCATGGCATGATGCAGCCTCGGCTCACTGCAACCTCTGTCTCCCGGCTTCAAGCAATTCTCATGCCTCAGCCTCCCAATTAGCTGTGATTATAGATGTGTGATATCGGGGGAACCAGCCCCCAATATTTCAGCATAGGCTCTTTTCTGTTTTCCGTAAGTGTCAGCCAGTCTGAGAAATAAAGAGAAAGAGTACAAAGAGAGGAATTTTACAGCTGGGCCTCTGGGGGTGACATCACGTATTGGTAGGACCATGATGATGACCTGAGCCGCAAAACCAGCAAGTTTTTATTAGGGATTTTAAAAGGGGAGGGGGTGTACGAACAGGGAGTAGGTCACAAGGATCACATGCTTCAAAGGGCAATAAAGATCACAAGGCAAAGACAAAATTAGAATCACTGATGAGGGTCTATGTCCCACTGTGCACATACTGTCTTGATAAACATCTTAACAGGAAACAGGGTTTGAGAGCAGAGAACTGGTCTGACTAGAATTTACCAGGCTGGAATTTCCCAATCCTAGTAAGCCTGAGGGTACTGCAGGAGACCAGGGCATATTTCAGTCCTTATCTCAACTGCATAAGACAGACCTTCCCAGAGCAGCTGCTTATAGACCTCCCCCCAGGAATGCATTCCTTCCCCAGGGTATCAATTATTAATATTTCTTTCTGGGAAAAGAATTCAGTGATATCTCTCCTACTCACACGTCCGTTTATAGGCTCTCTGCAAGAAGAAAAATATGGCTCTATTCTTCCCAACCCCACAGGCAGTCAGACTTTATGGTTATCTTCCCTTGTTCCCTCAAAATCACTGTTATTCTGTTCTTTTCAAGGTGCACTAATTTCATATTGTTCAAACATACATGTTTTACAGTCAATTTATACAATGGTGGTCCTGAGGTGACTTACCATCTCAGCTTACGAAGATAACATGATTAAGAGGTTAAAGACAGACATAAGAAATTATGAGTATTATTAGGGAAGTGATAAATGTCCATGAAATCTTAACGATCTATGTTCAGAGATTGCAGTAAAGACAAGCGTAAGAAATTATGAAAGTATTAATTTTGGGAACTGATAAATGTCCATGAAATCTTCACAATTTATGTTCTTTTGCCTCAGCTCCAGCCGGTCCCTCTGTTCGGGGTCCCTGACTTCCTGCAACAGTATGAGCCACACAGCTAAGCTGTTTTTTTCTTTTATTTTCTTTTCTTTTTAAAGTAGAAATGGGGTTTTGCCATGTTGGCAAGGCTGGTCTCAAACTCCTGGCCTCAAGAGATCCTCCTGCCTCTGCCTCCCAAAGTGCTGGGAGTACAGGCATGAACCACTGTGCCCAGCTGATTGGTCTTAAAACTGAATCAGCATAGTACTGGAGGTTGAAGTCAGTGCAATTTGGCAATGAAAAAAATAAAGTACATACAAATAAGAAAGGAAGAATTAAAAATTATTATATTTGCAGATTACTTGAATGTTCACAATTAAATCCTCAGGAATCTCCAAAACGACTACTGGAACTAAGAGACAGATTTAGTTACAGGGATGGATTTAGTTTGTACCAGGATGCAAAAACCAATGTGGTTTCATATATCAAAAGCAGATAAATGAAAATAAAAGTTTTAAAATTCTGTTTTCAATAGTTTAAAAAACATGTTCAAAAAAAAGAGTTCAAGAACACTCAAGAATAAATTTGGCAAAAGATACACATGATCTGCACTGAAAAACTAAAACACTGCTGAGAATAATTAAAGATCCAAATAACTGTAGCGATATATCATGTCAATGGATTAGAAGATTCAATAATGTTAAGATACCAACTTTTCCTAAATTGCTCTAGTGATATAATTCAATTCAAATCATAATCCCACTTGGAGTTTTGCAAACATTGGCAAGCTATTTCTAAAATTTACATAGAAATTCCAAAGACCTACAATATTAAAAGAAATTTTGAAAAAGAATAAATTTAGAGAACTTTAATTACCTGATGTTAAGATGTTTTTTAAAACTATGATAATCAAGACAGGGTGGTACTGGGACAAATAAATTAGTGAAAAAGAATAGAGATCTCAGAAATGGACCAACACTTATGGGTCATTCGATTTTTTAAAAAGATGCTAAAACAATACAATGAGGAAAGAAAAATATTTTCAATAAATTATGTTTACAAAACTGAGCATGAGAAAGTTTTTAAACTTCTGCTCATTAAAGATATTTTTTAAGTGAACGAAAATGACACATTCCAAGAAAAAATTCACGGTACATGCATATGACAAAACAATTCACCACATGCATATGTATCCAAAATACATAAAGAGCTTTTTCAACTCAGCAGTAAGACAAACATTACTTCCTGAGCTCCGCCTCCTGTCAGATCAGCCATGGCATTAGATTCTCATAAGAGCATGAACCCTATAGTGAACTGCACATATGAGGGATCCAGGTTGCATGCTCCTTATGAGAATCTAATGCCTGATGACCCGTCACTGTCTTCCATCACTCCCAGATGGGACCATCTAGTTGCAGGAAAACAAGCTCAAGGCTCCCACTGATTCTACATTATGGTGAGTTGTTGCATATTACAATGATTCAAGGGCATTACATTTTTTGTGCACTTTATTTCTATATAATGTAGAAACCAGTTGCTAGTGCCAAAAAGGTTGGGGACCACTGCTCTAGGGGACCAAGAGATATGAAAGTGTATGTCCGCACACACAACGACAAGCCCAACTTGTACCAGCAGCTTTGTTCACAATAGTTCCAAACTGGAGATAATCTGTCTATCAACAGGAAAACAGATAAATAAAGTTGGTATATTCATGCAAAGAAATACTACAATGTAATAAAAATGAAACATACTACAAATAAGCAATTATATAGATGAATCTCAAAAGCGTTATGCTGAGTAAAAAAGCCTTACACAGAAACATATGTGCACTATGATTCTATTTATATGAAGTTCTGGAGTAGGTAAAACAAAACTATGGTGAAAAGAAATCCAAACAATGATTGCCTGGGATTGGGGAGTACAGGCAGGAATTGACTGGAAAGGGACAAGATGTAATTTTCTGGAGCGATGGTAGTGTTCTTTATCTTGATAATTTATTCAGATACACAGGTACAGGCACTTGTCAAAACTAATCAAAGGAACACTTAAGATGTATGTTTATTTCAACATACATACGTCTTACAGAAAACAGCCATAAAGAACTGTAAATAAATATAGAACCTTAGCTAATTATATGTATGCTGAAGTATTTAAAACAATGTGCACTAGCATTTGCAACTTACTTTGAATTTTACCAAAATACTAAACTGGACTGATGAATGGTGAGAGGGATGAGTAGATGGATAGTTATGTGAAAAAGCAAATATAGAAAGTCTTAATTGTAGAATATAGAGATGGATGTGTAGGTATTTACTGTAAAACTCTTTCTCTGTATGTCTACAGATTTTAATAATAAAACCTTGAAGGGAAAAAGGGAAATTCTTCTTCCTTCTGCATGGGACACACTAGCAATGAGAATCTAGGAAAGCTTATAAAGCCCTTCCCATATGTCACTGTTCCAGCATTCAGGTGGCCACATCTTCCCAACTCCAACATAGTACATACTTTTTTTTTTTTTTTTGAGATGGAGTCTTGCTCTGTTGCCCAGGCTGGAGTACAGTGATACGATCTTGGCTCACTGCAACCTCCACCTCCAAGGTTCAAGCAATTCTTGTGCCTCAGCCTCCCAAGTAGCTGGGATTACAGGTTTGTGCCACCACCCCCAGCTAATTTTTGTATTCTTAGTAAAGACGGGATTTCACCATATTGGCCAGGCCAGCCTCAAACTCCTGACCTCAAGTGATCTGCCTGCCTCGCCCTCCCAAACTGCTGGGATTATAGGTGTGAGCTACCACGCCCAGGCTGTACTTTTTACAAACAAACTTCAAACAAAGATTTCTGCAAGCCAGTTGTAAGTTAGAAACAATATCATTAACCTTCTCAAAAAATGATATTTTGTCCCTGGTAGGACAGATATTAAATGTTTCATGCCATTAATGTGAAACTATTCGTATTAGCAATATCTTTAGAAATTTTCCTTAGTTGGAACTCAATTGTATGGCTGGTTATAATTAGAGCAGCTTGGTACTTAAGACAATAAATCACAAAAATCAAGTCATGACTAAAGATATGACTTACCAAAATACCACTAGCGTTTGAGAAACTTAGGCACTGTAACAGTTTTAATATACACTTGACCCTTGAACAACATTGGTTTGAACTGTGCAGGTCAACGTACATGTGGATTTTTTTCAATAAATGTATTAAAAAGTTGTATGGATATTTGTGACAATTTGAAAAACTTGTAGAGTAACTACCACCCATGAGACAGCAAGACCAACCCCTCTTCTTTCTCCTCCTTCTCAGCCTGCAGAGGATGAACACTTCATGATGATCCACTTCCAGTTAATAAATAGTAAATATATGTTCTCTTCCTTATGATCTTCTTAATAATATTTTCCTTTTGGCTCACTTTATTATAAGAATGCAGTATACAATGTATACAGTCTACATGTATGTTATAGGTATGCAGTATACAATACATATACAAAATACAGCTGTTTATGTTATCAGCAAGGCTTCTGGTCAACAGCAGGCTATTAGTAGTTAAGTTTTTGGAGAGTCAAAAGTTATATGTGGATTTTCGACTGTGTGGTGGGTTGGCTCCCCTAATCCCCTTATTGTTCAAGGGTTGACTGTATGATGTGTGTATATATTTAATTCTTTTATCAATTAGAAATAAATAAAGCATTAACTTCCATGGTGAGATTAGATTTTTATAACAATGTAGCAAATTAACTGTTCATTGTGCCGATGTAATTTTCAGAAGTGAGCTCTTAAATACTAAATAGCTCCAGGTTGTTTAAAAGCCATATATAATTCTCATACTCACAAATGAAATCATATTATACTCACAAAATGAATAGGCTTTAAGGTAAAAGGTGATGACAATTGCAAAGCACTTTACCAAATGGGAGACCTAAATGGTTATTAATTAGAGTAAGTCATTGTTTGACACTTTCTTTATTCTGCTCCTTTTAGATCTTTAAATTTATTGCTTTCCAATTATACAATTTATAGGGGAGAGTGCAGCTCAGCTCTTCTGCTAAAACATTCAACGTGATTTGAAAGGCAGAGGAGAGACACGATGGACTAATAGGCCACTTTGTCTTTTAGCGAATACAAGAACAGATGAATACTGTGTGAAACTAATTGTATTTGAAAGGACTACCTATTGCAGAATGCTAAGTAGTTTTTTTATAACCTTTGCTCCCTTCTTTGTGATAGGCAAGACTATCAAAGAGACATCATAGCATCTTAATGCCTCCTGACATGTCTGACTCTTGTAAGAAAAATGCTAGCCATATCAACCCTGGTGATGAAGAGAGTCTTTCCTTGAATTTCACCCATCTATGTAATTTTTCACTGATTCTAAGTAGGAAAAATGTTGTGCTGCTCATGGAAGATGTGTGGACTAGAAAGAAAAGGATCTGGGGAAATAGGCAAAAGAGTTTACAAATCAGTTTTCCAAGGGATAGGGTAGGAGGTGAGGGAGATGGTCAGAGATGCAGCTTTGCTTGCCACCTCTCCAGTGTTGAAAATGCTTCTATGTGTCAGTGGCTTCAGATGGGCTCCTGGCTCTGCTCCCATGGCTTGGAGGAACACTCTCCCAAGACAATCTCCATAGGTACAGGTACTAGTGACAATTTAAGAGGATATTAACTACCCAGCACATCAATATTATATTTATATATTATCAAATGATATGCTAACATGTTCTAAGCATATTCTGTGTATAAGTCATTATGGAGGACTGACAGATAGGGAGAGGCTCTATCTTTCTTTTGCATAAGGCAGAACCTCTTCCCCAAGGAGTTTATAAACTGAGAGTATGGATAGAGAGCATATATATGTATAGTCTACATTCTGACAATTTGGGGACCTGAATACCTTACTGCCTGAAAATCTGAGATACAGAACAGACAAATGACTCATCACAGTAAGCAGTGTCAGGACAGCATAAAATTGAACTGCTGTGGCCCTCTAGTTTATTAGATATTATTTTAATAGAACAATGAGCTCTATTGTTACTCTATTGTCTTTAATGTAAAGCAAAGTATAAACTATCAATTGATCCAAGGGGGAGTCACTGAGTAATAAAATGCTAGAACAGGAGGAAAAGTAACTAAAATATCACCTAGTATAGCAAGTTTTTTAGAAGTTGATGTAGCTTCCAAGGGTTTCTCTGAGGTGAAGGAGAGAAGGAGAAATAACAGGGCTGTGGGACCTTCCCCTTTCACCCTGTTCTGCCCTTCAGCTTCCACTACGACAGTTTGCTTATGATCTGTTTGTAGATTATGGTTTTATCTATGGTTAGCTAATGTAAAAAGCATGTCCTGTTGAATAGAAAGAAGGAATGAATGGAAGAGGAAGGAAAAAGGAAGGAAGGATGGAAGGAAGGAAGGTAGAAAAGGAAAAAGAAAGAAAGGAAATAAGGAAGGAAGACAGGAGGGGAGAAAGGGGGGAAGGAGAAAGAGAAGAAGGGAAGAAGGAAGGAAAGAAGGAAGAAAGAAAGGAAAGCCACTGATCTAAGTCAGCTCTCCTATTGGGTCTGAGGGCAGACAGGTTAAATAACTAACCCAAGGCTATCACTAACTCAGGATTAGCAAGTCTCTGTTTCCTGACCAGGGCACTTGCAGTTGTGTCATGCAGATGCATTACCATCTGTGACACATGCTCTGGGCGCCTATCCAATAGCCACCCCTGCCCTGCCCTCCATGCCCCTTTCCTTTTATTCCTTTCCATCAGTACCCTGTATTAATCAGGTATGGGGTATCCATGTGTTTCAGGGAAGGTTGAGTCCCTCCCAAGCTCCAGGGATTAAGATTAGGGTGTAGTGGATTGTAGATATCTGTCATGGGTATGGCTGCTCATCATCTTTTGGATAACTTTTTTATATTTGGGGGAAATTGGGACATGCCACATACATGGTGGAATTATAAATTCTGGTTTGTTCATGGATAATCCAGAATAGAAATTCACAGACTCCCTTGCAGCTAAGACACAATACAGACTCCATCTCTCAGATGCACCTGTATAAGTCTTCAGTTGAGAAGGGAGCAGTGCGGGGAAACAGACTCTGTTTGGCATTTCCATCTTTTACAGGCTTAAAGGAGTAATCAAGGTGTCTGGCTTTCAAGGGCTGCTGCATCAGAAGCATCAGTTTATCTGTGGTCTCAAAGATGAATTCCTAGTGCAGAAGAGGCACAGGTTGGGGGCAGCAGTTTCCTCTGGTGCTCAGTGGGTGGAATCACTGGGGCTGCCTCCTCAGTAGGCCAGTTCTCAGTCATCGTTTAGAGACTTTGTTGATGGAAGTCTACCTTCCAGCAAAGTGTTCAGGCCTGATGTGGTTATGCTTTGTGTCCCCATCCAAATCTCATCTTGAATTGTAATCCTCATAATCCCCACATGTCAAGGGTGGGACCAGGTGGAGGTAATTGTATCATGGAGATGGTTTCCCCCAAGCTGTTCTCATGATAGTGAGTTCTCATGATATCTGATGGTTTTATAAGCATCTGGCATTTCCCCTGCTTGTACTTCTCCTTGCTGCCACCTTGTGAAGCAGGTACCTTGCTTCCCTTTCTCCTTCTGCCACAAATGTAAGTTTCCTGAGGCCTCCCCAGTCATGCTGAACTGTGAGTCAGTTAAATCTCCTTCCTTTATAAATTATGCAGTTCCAGACAGCTTTTTATAGCAGTATGAAAACAGACTAATACAAGGCCTTTCTCCAAATAATGAGAGCTATCTAGTATTTGTTTAATATTTATACTGTATTATAGAAACTTTAAAAGCTACATAAAATTAGAAAGTGTCATAAAATAAGCCCCATATACTCATTTCCATCTTCAAAAATTATCAACAATTTTGTCATTCATGCTTTATCTAGTCCCTTTCACTACTTTTTTGCTTATTTTAAAGCAAATACCAGGCATCATGCCATTTCACCAATAAATATCTTACCATGCCATTTTAAACACACAAATTAACAGTATCCAGTGTTCTTGATATTATCTAATATCCATTCTATGTTTTATTTTCCCTGATTTTCTTTTTTTTTTGAGAGATGGAGTCTTGCTCTGTCACCCAGGCTGGAGTAGAGTGGTGTGATCTCAGCTTTCTGCAACCTCTGCCTCCTAGGTTCAAGCTATTTGCCTGCCTCAGTTTCCCAAGTAGCTGGGACTACAGGTATGCGCCACCACACCCAGATAATTTTTGTATTTTTTGGTAGAGACAGGGTTTCACTATATGTTGGCCAGGCTGGTCTCGAACTCCTGACCTCAGGTGATCTGCCCACCTTTGCCTTCCAAAGTGCTGAGATTACAGGCATGAGCCACCACGCCAGGCCTGATTGTCTTAAATATGTCTTTTTATAGTTGTCTGGCTTGATCCAAAAAGGTTCACATTGTGTTTGATGGTGACGTCTCTTAATTCTCTCTTATTCTAATAGTTGCCTTCCCTTTTTTTCTGAAACCATTGATTTGTTGGAAAAACCAGATGATTTGCTCTGTAGAATGTACTATATCCCAGATTTAGAGAGTTTTCCCCTTGCACTGATGCTTAGCTAGTTCCTCTACCCACAGCATTTCCTTTAAACTGGTAATTGGATCTGAAGACTTGACAAGATTCAGGTTCAATTTTATGTTTCGGCAAGAATACTTTCTAGGAAGTGCTAAGTACTTGTATTGCCTCGTATCACAAGATGAACATTGGTGGGTCTTCCTTTTAGTGCTGCTAACACTGATTAGTGGGCTTTGGCCACTATCTTTTAAAGAAAACTGTCTTTATCAGCTAGAATCAGTTTCTGAGGTCTACAGTGAAGAGATCTGACTAATTTATGTGGTGATTCCCTTCCTGAAAAGGTACATGAGTACATTCTGGCCATTGAGAAGTGATGAGAAGTTTGCTGGGAAACTTTTACAAAGGCCTCCCTCACCCTTAGAGTGTGCCCAAGGAGAGGAATTCTCTCTTCTAAACTTTGGATATTGTTGCATGAAGATACGACATTTGCAGCTGCTATGGCCATCATGCAACCATGAGGGGGACACACTGAGGACAAAGGCTAAAGCATAGGGGATGGCAGAGCCAAAGAGTGAAGAACTGAGGGTACATGAAGATGTCATTAGGCATCCAACTTAATCCAGGAACTGCACTTCTCCAAAACTTCTTATGTAAGGTAAATATTTATTCAAGGGTTCTCACTTGGTTTTAATGACATGGCACTTGTATTAATCTGTTCTCATGCTGCTAATAAAGACATACCTAAGACTGGGTAATTTAAAAAGAAAAAGAGGTTTAATGGACTCACAGTTCCACTTGGTGGGGCAGGCCTCACAATCATGGTGGAAGGCAAAGGAGTAGCAAAGTCACATCTTACGTGGTGGCAGGCAAGACAGAGAGCATGTGCAGAGGAACTCCCCTTTATAAAACCATCAGATCTTGTAAGACTCACTCTCATGAGGACAGCATGAGAAAGACTTGCCCTCATGATTCAGTTACCTCCCATTGGGTCCCTCCCACAACAGGTGGGAATTATGGGAGCTACAATTCCAGATTTGAGTGGGGACACAGCCAAACCATATCACTGCTCATAGATAATGTTTGCATGATGATAACGTTTGCATGTCGATAATGTTTGCATGTCACACTGGCATATGTGCACTGTGGAAGTTTATACTGTACAATTAAGTTAGGAAAAGTAAAATGCAAATTACTAAGGAATATTTAGAATACAGAATTTATATAAAATTTCCAAATAAAATTTCAAAAATTTCAAGTTTCCTTAATGAGGAACTTGAGCTGCTTGCGTCTGTGAATACAACATAACAAAATCAGAGATTTATGCTTGAAATGGCTACCTGAAATTACTGATGAAAATTTTTGATGATGATAGCTTCAAATACTTGAATATGACTGTCAACAAGAAACTGCAAAAGTAAGAAGTTAAACATTTAAAAACTATTAAAATATATAATTGTTGAAATATATTTGACAAGTTCAATAACTAATTTTTCTCTCATTAATTTAATGCTAAAATTTCTTATATTAATGCAAATGAATTTCTCATCTCATGTAATTTTTTACATTAAATATGTCAAAACAGTTTAAAATTCTAATTTATAGATTCACTGTTAAAATAGGGACACTGCAGCTAGCTCAGATGCCACTAAATGGTAATATCAGCTATAAAAGGACATAAGTGTCTAATGTACATAAAGGCAAATGTTAGCACCACCATCTGGAGTTGTGCCTGCCAGGAGTATCTGCATCACCCTGTACTCCACTCCCCAAAGCTTGGACTCCATGCCACATTCTTTAGGAACCTAGAACATGAAAATTCCCAGCAGCATCACTGGAGAAGTCCATGTCTTGGTACAACGCCTCCTTGGCTACACTTAACATGTTGTGGTGGAGGTCTAGAAACCATTCCCACTTAGGCCACCCTGTGATAAGCCCCCAAAAGGCTGCTTGTAGTAGGAGTCAACCTGCCCAAGGATTCTATCATCTGGCTACCCAACGATGAGAGATCATGTTCTCACAGCACAGGGTACCATAGCAGACTGTAGCCTTCTCTTTATACCATCTTGAGGTGAGTCTTTTTGTATTTGCAGCCTAAAGCATACTAGCTGGTATAACAGTACATAAATTATGTTCAGGTTACAATGCCTTAATTATATTTTACTTGTGAAAGAAGCATACGGTATGCCATTCCTAATTCATAGGGCAGTTAAATTTTAGAGATGAGTACGATGAAGGTCATATCCTCTACAAAAAGAAGGAATCTAATAGAGCAGATGTTGCTGGTGCCTGTGCCACCTTTCCTCAGCCCACCTCTGACTGAAACTGAAGATGTGGTGGACATTGAAATATGAGTTTTGGGCCAGGCATGGTGGCTCACACCTGTAATCCCAGAACTTTGGGAGGATGAGGCAGGAGGATCACTTGGGTACAAGAGTTTGAGACCAGCCTGGGCAACATAGTGAGACACTGTCTCTAAAAAAAAAATTAGCTGGGCCTGTTGGCATATGCCTGTAGTCCCAGCTACTTGGGAGGCTGAGGTGGGAGAATTGCTTGAACCCAAGAGGTTGAGGCTATAGTGAGGTGTGATTGTGCCACTGCATACCAACCTGGGCAACAGAGTGAGACCCTGTTACAAAAATAAAATAAAATAAAAAGTTAAAAAGACATGAGCTCAGTCTTATCACCTGTTGCCAGCACCCCATCTTAAGAATATTCTGCTGTAGCATCTTCTCCCAGGCAGGCACAGGTTAGCAAGTGTGAGAGAATTAACGTCCCCAAAGACAGTCCTCATTTCGTGGAGAGAGGAAGCTAAGGGGATGTTCCAGCCTCCAGTCTTTCAGGAGGATGATTTGGGGAGGGTTTTCTCTATATTTTTCCAGAGTCTTGGGGAATCACGCCTCCATTGCCCACAGTAGTGACTTTGATCTTCACTTTGCGTCCTCATTGTGGCTTTTCCTTCAGTGTGTCTCTCTCATTCTCCCTGCTCACTCATGCCTACTTCCTGGGATCACTTCCCAAGTAAACCATCTAGACCCAAGATCTTATTCCAGACTCTTTAGAAGAACCCACACCAAGAAATCTAACATTTAAATCATTTCCATGTAAGTTAGAATATTGTTGAATAAATTGACTTAAGTTTATGGGTCTTTCAAAAACAAAATTTGATATTTGATGATGATACTCAGCTCTTAAACATCAAACAGACATTAATTGTATGGATTATCCTAAAGCAGGAACCCCACTGTGACTCCAATCACAATCTAAAACCCTGCATGATATCTCATTAACAATGCATGCATCCCCCAACATCAAGCTGACAGCATTCCTAAAAATAGTTTTTAAATTGACTGTTTGCAACTTCATGTATTTTCTAAGAGAAAATATTGCATTTTCCAATAGATACTGTTCCAAATGGCAAAGCATAGCCCCAATGCAAAGAATTATCCACTCATGTTCTGCTTTGCCAAGGAAGGGGTGAAACAGGAGGGATTGGGCTTTGGGAGTTCTCCATGGCAGAGGTGGCTATGCTTCAAGGTGCATCAGGAGCAAGAGGGACAGAGAGAGCCAATGTCAGAGGACAATAAATGATAGTGATGTCCAGAAGCTATGGAAGGGAAAATAAGTCTATAAATAACTGTACTGGGTTAGATAGCCCCCCACCATCCCAGAATTCATGTCTGTCCAGAACCTTAGAATGTGACCTTATCTGGAGACAATGCTTTTGCACATGTAATTCCTTAAATTATGATGAAGTTTGGGGGCAGGACAAGATGGCCAAATAGACACAGCCAGGAAGAGCTTCTCCCACCAAGAGAGACCAGAATATCAAGTGAGCCAGCATATTCCAAACAGATCTTTTGAGAGAATGCATTCAGAGTGGATGGAGAGACTACACGGACACCAGGGCTGAAGTGGGAGGAAGCTAGGAACACTGCATGGGGTTGCCAATCACTGAGACTCATTTCTGGCCCTAAATGGCTCCTGAGGAAGGGGTGAGTGAGGTAACTGCAGAGCAGCCCACTCTCACCATGGACCTCTGGGATCTAGTTGTGGGAGATCCCATGGCCTCATGGACATTTGAGTTGGCAGAGAGAATTACCTGATGAGTTGGTAGAGACAGAGCACAATTCTCTATGGAGCCCAGGGAGTTTGGCACAGGGACAGGTACAAAGGAACATGATCATAGGCACCCATCCCCAAAGGCTCTTCACACTCCTCCAGGTGGTTCTGACCTTTGCTAACTGCCAGATCTAGAGAGAGTAGGGCTATTTTTTCCATGGGACTGGAGCAAGTCTGATCTGCACACCACCCCATCCACCAGCCTGCTTGCTTTCAAACAACCACACTAGCTCCCCAGCAATGGGTCTTAACCAGATGACATGACTTAAATGCCAGACATAGAATTCAGAATCTGCATGGCAAGGAAGCTCAATGAGATACAGGAGAAGGTTGAAACCCAATCCAAAGGAAACAGTAAAACAATCCCAAAGTTGAAAGATGACACAGCCATTTTAAGAAAGAACAAAACTGAACTTTTGGAATTTAAAAATTTGTTACAGGAATTTCATAATACAATTGGAAGTATTAACAACAGAGTAGACAAAGTTGAAGAAAGAATCTCAGAGCTCAAAGACCGTTCCTTTGAATCAATGCAAACAAATATAAAGAAAAAAAAATTTTTAAATGAACAAAACCTCTGAGAAATATGGGATTATGTAAAGAGACCAAACCTATGACTCATTGGCATCCCAGAAAGAGAGGGAGAGAGAGCAAGCAACTTGGAAAACATATTTGAGGATATTGTCCATGAAAATTTCCCCAGCGTTGCTAGAGAAGTGGACATGCAAATCCCAGAACTTTAGACAACCCTAGCAAGATACTATATGAGACGACCATCCCCAAGACACATAGTCATCAGACTCTCCTAGGTCGATGTGAAATAAAAAAAATATTAAAAGCAGCTAGAGAGAAGGGTTAGGTCATGTACAAAAAGGGAATCCCATCAGGCTAACAGCAGACTTTCAACAGAAACCATGTAAGCCACAAGAGATTAGTGACCTATATTCAGCATCCTTAAAGAAAAGAAATTCCAACCAAGAATTTCATATCCAGCCAAACTAAGCTTCATAAGAGAAGAAGAAATAAAACCTTTTTCAGATAAACAAATGCTCAGGGAGTTTGTTACTACAAAACTTGCCCTACAAGAGGTCGTTAAGGGAGTGCTAAACATTGAAATAAAAGAAAGATACATTCCACCACAAAAACACACTTCAGCATATAGCCCACTGACATTATAAAACAACTACACTATCAAGTCTATGTAAAAACCAGCTAACAACACAACTGATCCCACAGAAATACAAAAAATACTCGGAGACTATTACAAACACCTTTATGCACACAAACTAGAAAACCTAGAAGAAATGGATAAATTCCGCCCCCCCTCAAATAAAAACAACCTCCCAAGATTGAAACAGGAAGAAATTGAAACCCTAAACAGACCAATATTGAGTTCCAAAATTGAATCAGTAATTTTAAAAAGTACCAATAAAAAAATGCCCTGTACCAGATGGATTCATAGCCAAATTCTATTAGAGGTACAAAAAGAGCTAGTACCAATCCTACAGAAATTATTCTAAAAAATCGAGAAGGAGGGACTCCTCCTTAACTCATTCTATAAAGCCAGCATCATTCCGATATGAAAACCTGACAAAGACACAACAAAGAAAAGAAAATTTCAGGCCAATATCCCTGATGAACATAAAGGCAACAATTCTTAAACAAAATACTTGCAAACTAAATCCAACAGCACATCAAAAAGTTAATTGACCATGATCAAGTAGGCTTCATTCCTGGGATGCAAGGTTGGTTTAACATACGTAAATCAATAAAGTTGATTTACTACATACAAGAATTAAAAACAAAAACCATATGATCAGTGTAATAAATGAAGAAAACTCTTTGGATAAAATCTGACATTGCTTCATGTTAAAAAAACCCTCAACAAATTAGGCATTGAAGGAACATACCTCAAAATAATAAGAGCCATCTATGGCAAATCCATAGCCAACATCATACTGAGTGGTGGAACATCATACTGAACGCTGGAAGCATTCCCCTTGAGAACTGGAAGGAGACAAGAATGTCAACTCTTATTATCACTCCTATTTAACCCAGTACTGGAAGTCCTAGCCAGAGCAGTCAGGCAAGAGAAAGAAAGATAAAACATCCAAATAGGAAAAGAAGAAATCAAATTATGTCTCTTTACAGATAATATGATTCCTATACCTAGAAAACCCTAAAGACTCCACCAAAAGGCCTCTAGAACTGATAAATGGCTTCAGTAAAGTTCCAGGATACAAAATCAATGTACAAAAATCAGTGCATTTCTATACACCAATAGCATTCAACCTGACAGCTAAATCAAGAATGCAATTCCATTTACAATAGCCACAAAAAAATACCTGGGAATATAACTAACCAAGGAGGCAAAAGATCTCTACAACAAGAATTACAAAACACTTCTAAGAGAAATCAGACAACAACACAAACAATGAAAAAACATCCCATGCTCATGAGTTGGAAGAATCAATATTGTTAAAATGGCCATAGTGCCCAGAGGAATTTATGATGTCAATAATATTCTTATCAAGCTACCAACATAATTTTTCACAGAATTAGAAAAAACTATTCTAAAATTCATATGGAATCAAAAAAGAGCCCAAGTAGCCAACATAATTCTAAGCAGGAAGAGTAAAGACAGAGGCATCATACTATCTGACTTCAAACTATACTACAAGGCTAGAATAACCAAAACAGCATGGTGATGGCATAAAAACAGACACATAGACCAAAAGAACAGGATAGATAACCCAGAAATAAGGCTGCACACCTACAGCCGTCTAATCTCTGACAAAGTCAACAATAACAAGCAATGGTGAAAGGACTCCCTGCCTATTCAATAAATGGTGCTGGGATAGCTGGATAGCCATATGCAGAAGATTGAAACTAGACCCCTGCCTTTACCATATATGAAAATTAACTCAAGATGGATTAGAGATTTAAATATAAGACCTAAAACTATAGTAATTCTAGAAAAAACCTTAGGAAACACCATTCTGGACATCAGCCTTGGCAAAGAATTTATGAGTAAGTCCACAAAATCGTTTGCAACATAAATAAAAACTGACAAGTAGGCCTAATTAAACTAAAGAGCTTCTGCACAGCAAAGGAAACTATTAACGGAGTAAACAGACAACCTACAAAATGGTAGAAAATATTCTCAAACTATGCATCCAACAAAGGTGTAATCCAGAATCTATAAGGAACTT
The DNA here is from genome assembly GCF_009828535.3 of Hylobates moloch. NCBI lineage: Eukaryota > Metazoa > Chordata > Mammalia > Primates > Hylobatidae > Hylobates > Hylobates moloch. The sequence goes on along the minus strand of NW_026652292.1, from coordinate 52,756,914 downwards.
AAACAATTGAACAAGCAAAAAACAAATAACCCTGTTAAAAAATGGGCATAAAACATGAACAGACACTTCTCAAAAGAAGACATACAATCAGGCAACAAACTTGAAAAAATGTTCAACATCACTAATCATTAGAGAAATGCAAATCAAAACCAAAATGAGATACTATCTTACACCAGTCAGAATGGCTATTATTAAAAAGTCAAATTACAGGTGTTGCCAGGGCTGCAGAGAAAGGTGAACACTTATACACTGTTGGTGGGAATGTAAATTAGTTCATCCACTGTGGAAAGCATTTGGGAGACTTCTCAAAGAACTAAAAACAGAACTCCCATTCCACCCAGCAATCCCATTACTAGGTATATACCCAAAGGAAAACAAATCATTCTACCAAAAAGTCATATGCACTTGCATGTTCATCACAGCACCATTCACACTAGCAAAGACATGGAATCAACCTAGATGCCCATCAGTGATGGACTAGATAAAGAAAATAGTATGTATATACTATGGAATACTATGCAACCATGAAAAAGGACAAAATCGTATCTTTGTAGCAACATGGATGCTCCAGCTGGACACTAACATCATAAGTGAATTAACACGGGAGCAGAAAACCAAATACCACATGTTCTTACATACATATGGGAGCTAAACATTGAATGCACATGGACACAAAGATGAAAACAATACACATTGGGGATTACTAGAGGGAGGGGGCGAGTGTTGAAAAACTATCAGATACTATGCTCACTACGTGGGTGACAGGATCAAAGAAGATGAAGTCTTCCTGCATCAGGGTGGGCTCTAAATCCAATAACTGGTGTCCCTATAAGACACAAAGAAAGGAATAAGGGAATGTGAGGATGGAGGCAGGGATTGGAGTGATGCAGCTAAAAGCCAAGGAACACCAAAAATATCTGGAAGCCACTAGAAGCTGAAATGAGCAGCTTTGGAGGGAGTAGGGCCAACACCTCGTCTTCAGATTCTAGCCTCCTGAACTACAGAAGAATAAATTTCTATTGTTTTAAGGCACAAAGTTTGTGGTAATTTGTCATGGCAACTCTAGGAAACTAATCCAATAGCTTAAAAACAAAAAACAAACAAACAAAAAAACCCTGGGAGCTGGGTCTTGGATCAAAAAAGATTAATCATTTGTTTTCAAATATCAATTCCTGTCCCCTCTGTTCTCAGGGAATTTTATAACCAGTTTCTTATTTCTGTAGCTGCCAAGAGACTAGAACAGAAGAGAATCTCTGGTTTTACATTAAAATGTTGTGAGATGTAACGTAAAGTAATGTGATATGATGTAATGTCATATCCTAAAGTCAAGGTTAAATTCCACCTAAATGCTTCTAGTAAGGGGAACGATGAAGCTTTACTGAGTGCTTCCTGTGTGAACAGAACTGTGTAACTCATTAACCTTCACAACAACCTTATGATAGGGTAGGTGCTATTATTATTATTATTATTATTATTATTATTATTGGAGATGGAGTCTTGCTCTGTCGCCCAGGCTGGAGTACAGTGGTGCAATCTCTGCTCACTGCAAACACCGCCTCCTGGGTTCAAGCAATTCTCCTGCCTTGGCCTCCCAATTAGCTGGGACTACAGGTGCACACCCAATGCCTGGCTAATTTTTTGTATTTTAGTAGAGACGGGGTTTCACCGTGTTGCCCAGGCTGTTCTCGATCTCCTGAGCTCAGGCAATCCGCCCGCCTTGGCCTCCCAAAGTGAGTCACCGTGCCCAGCTCAGGTCCTATTATTATTACCATTTGACAGACGAGGACACTGAACCTTGTCTCCAAAGGCACATGGCTGGTAAATGTCCAAAGACAGGGTTTGACCAAGAAACTGACTCCAGAGCCTGTGCTCCTAACCACTAGGTTACCTATATGCCTTGTAAACATGGGAATGCCACTCAAAATGATTCTTTAAAAAACAACAAAAAACTATTCTTTCTGTTTGCTGCAATATAATATGGGCAAATTAAGACCTGGGAAAAAATCTCAATTCATAAAGCGGCAGAGCAGGCACATATGCATAGAAAACTATCCACAAGAGGCTTGGCGCGGTGGCTCACGCTTGTAATCCCAGCACTTTGGGAGGCCAAGGCGGGTGGATCACGAGGTCAGGAGATCAAGACCACGGTGAAACCCTGTCTCTACTAAAAATACAAAAAATTAGCTGGGCGTGGTGGCGGGCGCCTGTAGTCCCAGCTACTCGGGGAGGCTGAGGCAGGAGAATGGCGTGAACCGGGGAGGCGGAGCTTGCCGTGAGCCAAGATTGCGCCACTGCACTCCAGCCTGGGCGACACAGCGAGACACCGTCTCAAAAAAAAAAAAAAAAAAGAAAACTATCCACAAGAAAATTAATCAGCAGAAGTATATCATGTCTTAATTTTTTAAAAAGCAATATTTTTCATTTTTCAACATTGTGGTGCTGCTGCCATTACACACACACAGCCCTCCAAAAAGAATCTTGACCTAAACTTTATAACTTATACAAAAATGAATTCACAATGAGTCATAGATTTATGCATTCAAATGTAAAATGTAAAACAATACTACTTTTAGAAGGAAACAGGATATAGGAAAGGAATTTATTTTTTTATTACCATTCTTTTTCTTTTTTTGGACATACAAAAAGCTGTACAAAATGATTCTTTTATGCAGATAAAAATATTCCAGCCACTCTCTTCACTTCTCACATCCTTACACAGTGGGCTTGAGCATATCTCAAATGAGCTCATTTGAGTAGTAGATCATTTGATCCCAACTCAAGTCTTGGTGTCCAGTTAACCTTTTTTGAGACCCTTGTATGTACTCTGCCATGACATTGTCTTCCTTAAGGTGCATGGGTTAGGTGACACATCAAATCATTTTTACCTTTAAGGAATTAAGACGAATATTTGTGAAGCAAACTTGCCAGGGCCACCCTTCTGGTTTTCCTAACTTTCCTAACTTTTAAAAATCCTTCACTGTTTCCCTTTCATCTACAGGATAAAATTCAAACTCCTTGGTATGTTTTACACCAGAGGTTGGTAAACTTTTTCTGTAAAGGATCAGTGAGTATATATTTTAGGCTGGCCATAGGATTTCTGTCCACTGCTCACCTTTGTAGTAAAGAATGAGGAAGCAGGCCGGGCATGGTGGCTCATGCCTGTAATCCCAGCACTTTGGGAGGCCAAGACGGGTGGATCACCTGAGGTCAGGAGTTCAAGACCAGCCTGGCTAACATGGTGAAACCCTGTCTCCACTAAAAATACAAAAAATTAGCTGGGTGTGGTGGTGTGCACCTGTAGTCCCAGCTACTTGGGAAGCTGAGGCAGGAGAATTGCTTGAACCTGGGAGGCGGAGGTTGCAGTGAGCCAAGATTGCACCACTGCACTCTAGCCTGGGCAACAGAGTGAGACTCTGTATAAAAAAAAAAAAAAAAAAAAAAAACCCACCACCACCACCACCAAAAAGAATGAGGAAGCCGCCATAAACAATATGTAAAAGAATGGACACAGCTGTGTTTAAATAAAGCTTTATTTACAAAAACAAGTACGGAGCCAGATTTGACTTGAGGGCCATAGTTTGCCTACCCCTGCAGTTCTTCAAAAGCTGCTGCACCCTAAATTATATACTCCATCTAGTCACACTGAAGTTCTTATACTTTTCAAACTCAAGTGCTCTTTTAATTATTTGAGGCTCTGCATAGTCTATATGTTTTGTTTGCATGCTTTTCTGCATCTTTTCTCACTCCATTATGAGGTTAGGAAACTCCCATGGAGAGCAGACAATTCCGTGTGAGCTACTGGCAACACTTATCCCATTGCATTGTAACTACTCATTAATTAACCTGTAATTAACCATCGATGTGATCACAGCTTACAGATCATAGTACCGCAAGGAACATACATGCTTGCTGCATACTTCTAGCCAGTGCTGTGTCACTTTATATTACATCAGTCATACCCTGGTGTAGTGTGTCTGTTTCTGCTTGCATATTTTCTTTGAAAATAGAGGCTTCATGTTAGCCACCATAGAAGACTTTACAACACGCACATGCGTGTTTCTCTCCTCTGCCCTAGGCTACCTCCTTATTCGGACATATTTCCTATAGATCTGATGTTTTGTTTGCATTTTGCTATTTTATGTGGGCATTGCTTAAAAGCTACCTCAAACATTTGTATAACAAGGCAGGATTCATTCATTCATTGCTTCATCTGCAAATAAGTCATTATTTCCCCTTGATCACTTTTTGTACTTCTTCAAAGTAGAAACACTCTGTATTTTTACCTAGAACCCAGTGATGTACTTAGTATATTGATGACATTATTTCAGGAATAATTGTGAAATAAAATGAATAATAATAGCCAGAAGAGAAATGGATAAATAATAACATTTGCTAATTTGAGGCTTATCTATATATTATTAAATCCAAAGGTAACAGCTATAATTGCATAGAACTTACACTAATACAAGTTTTTTGAGGAAACGCATTTTATCTCTGACATGTTTGAAGACTGTTCATCGTGTGGTGATAATAAAAAGTAACCATCTCTTAATTGGCTTTATTATCGTTTTCAAATTCTCCACAGAAAATGTACACCTACTCCCCCCCACTACACACACAGGCATGGGTGCGCACACACACACACATACACACCAGATATACAGAAACATCATTGCTAGAACCTAAACTGGTGGATTAAAACTTCATATTTGGAAATTTCAAGTTAAAAATACAGCAAAGTGGTATCCACATTGCTTTCTGGAATTCATTTTTCCTTTATGTTTTAATAAATAAATGTCTCCTCACATAACAGCTAACCATCTTCAAGTGTCACTTTTTCAACCCTTCGGTATGCTTATACACTTAGATTGACTTTGTGGAGTGTCAGAAATGTTCTAATGTTACAGTTCAGCTCTAGACTTGGATGCTTGATCCTTGTTCAGGTAAGATGGCTTTCTGAATTCAGAAGAACAATGAGATATATAGATCAAAACAAATCGGCACTCAAAAACCACTCTTTAAATGAGTCATGGGAAATAAAGCTTGTTGACTAGAACTTGCTTTATTAAGACTGAAATTAAGACTTATATCCAGAAGTAGGTTTGATGAGAGCCACTAGAACTGGCATGCTTTGAGAATGACAGCAGAACAACCTTTGTGTTTATCTTGCAAAGCAACTGAACTTCAGTTAAATGGAAGCCAAAGAGGGATGCAGAATTTGTTCATCTGAATATCTGAGGTTCGGAAAAAATCTCCTTCCTGTTTGAACCATATCAGTTCATTTTCTAGCCCTGGTACATATAAAGGACCTATGCCACGATTAACATTCAAGAACTGCTTAGCCCTCCAGCATGTTCATGTCAACACCTGTAGAATACTGTAAATGAGGAGGGGGTGCAGATTCAATTCAAAGCAATTCAGTATGTTTCCCAAGGATCTGTTATGACTAGACTGAATGTGTTGATGTGACCTACTCTAGGACAGATTTTATTTATTGCTTACCTATTGGCTTTCGTTCCATTAAAAAAAAATCTAGATCATGGCTTCCCTGGTTGTCATTTGCTTCTTTCTTTCTCCTCTAGACAACAGTCCAGATAACTATGTGCTCAGGTAAGTTGGTTTCATTTAATTGCACCAGAAAGTGGAGGCAATTGTAGTCATTTTATATAACTTTTGCATCTAAAGAAGCCATTTAGAAATATTCGGGTACAAATCCTACAGGCCATCCCACTCTGCGCAAATTGAACCTTCGTGAGATTCTCATGCTCCCAAGCTTTAATGGATACAGTTGAGGATCACATGCTCTCAGTAGGCCCAGAAGGATCATTGAAATTGGGCTGTAGTAAACACCTCTTGTTAGTGTTAGAGGTACCCTCATCCTGACCCAGTGAGCCTTCCCCACTGGCCTCTCTTCTCCAGCAGATAACAAGATGTGGCATGCACAATGGAAGCTTCCTTTTCTCTTGGCAGATCCTGAATGGAGCCAAGGGGAACAGTTGCAAAACAGAAAATTGACTATGATGGAAGACTCTTTGGTGCTACATCTGATATGATTAACAATTTATTTTGGCAACACCCGGGATGGGTTTCATATGGTTTTCCTGAATTCAACAGGACTCCTGCCAGCAGAATCAGGAACACTAAGAAATAATCCAGGCTGAGGGAGAAAAAAAAACAACATGCCATCTTGCAAAGTGTTTCATAGCGTTGACTCTGTGATCTGGAAAACAGCCATTGCTCTCAATCCCTCTGTTTCCAACTGCTCATCAACTATTGTCTTCCCAGTCTTGGGTTGATAGATGGGCTTATAATTAGCAGGGTAGATGGCCTGGAGGAGAAACCACTGTAAGAAGGGAGATGAAAGATGTGGCAGCCAAATATTTTTCAATACACAACTATTCTTAAAATATGGGTGTTCTATCCAAGTTATCATCTTTAAGAAACACAATTGCTACATATTGTGGACTTTCAGAGTTAACTGCTCTTACAGGAATCTACTTTTAGGCTGAAAGAAAGACTATTCTGCTATACAGAAATGCTTCTCTCCCAGAATTGAAGCTTCCATCTCTGCAGAAGGACTTCTACTAACATAATAGTCTTGGGTTTTCTCTGCTTTCCATCCTTTATTCTTCCTCAGGGTGGGTTTGATGCAGGACCTGGGCATGCATTCCTGAGCTTCTTCCTCTTCTATTTCTCCTGGGAGTGAGCCCACCTGCAGAGAAAATAAGTCTCCATGGGAGAAACCTTCAGGGGAGACCTGGCCATGACTAGATGTGTGTCTACAGTAGGAAGCCCACCTGCTTGTACCTATAAGGCACGTTCTAAAATATTAGCATTAGGAAGCCACTTATTTGTACCTATTAGCCATGTTCATAATATTAACATAATCAATAATAAGAGTGATGTTTGGGTTCTATTTATTTCTCAATTGGTTCAAAATATAGGCAAGGGCTAGGCACAGTGGCCCACGCCTGTAATCCCAGCACTTTGGGAGGCCAAGGTAGGTGGATCACCTGAGGTCAGGAGTTTGAGACCAGCCTGGCCAACATGGTGAAATTCTGCCTCCGCTAAAAATACAAAAATTAGCCAGGCATGGTGGTGTGTGCCTGTAGTCCCAGCTATTTGGGAGGCTGAGGCATGAGAATCGCTTGAACCCAGGAGGCAGAGGTTGCAGTGAGCCGAGATTGTGCCGTTGCACTCCAGCCTGGGTGACAGAGACAGACTCTGTCTCTAAAAACAAAACAAAACAAAAACATAGGCAAGGAAGAGAGGTGTTAATTAGTGGTTCCTGCTCTGATTAGAATATTTGTCTCCTCCAAAACTCACGTTGAATTTCAATCCCCAGTGTGGCAGTGTTGAGAAATGTGGCCTTTAAGAGGTGATCGAATCATAAGGGCTCTGTCCTTGTGAATGAATTAATTCATTGATAGATTGGACTAATGGGTTAATGGACTCATGGGTTAACATGGGAGGGGAACTGGTGACTTTATAGGAAGAAGAGAGGCCTGAGTGAGGATGTTAGCACGCCCAGCCCCCTTGCCACGTGATGCCCTGAGCCACGTCAGGACTCTTCAGAGATCTTCCCCCAGCAAGAGGGTGCTCACTAGATATGACCCCTCAACCTCAGACGTCTCAACCTCCATAACAGTAAGAAACAAATTTGTTTTCCTTATAAATTACTCGGCTTCAAATATTCTGTTGTAAGCAACAGAAAACAGACTAATATAGGCCCCCCACAAGCCTCAACAGATGCTCAGCCAGTAGCGGGTTTCATCTGATAGGAAATATGTTTTCACATTGTTTTCTACTTTACCTTTCACGTTAGCATTTCCTTCACCTTGCACTGGATTAAAAGAAACATCTTGGTATTCAGCTTTGGACTTATGTAAACAAATAGGCTGCAGAATCATATGACTGTGACATGGGACATCATTTGGCCTTGACATTTTGCCTTAGGCCTTGCACACTCCTCTTCATTCACTCAGAGGTCCAAGACTGTCCACGTTTCCTTTTGTTCTTCCTGTGGTGTACATTCTCAGGATTGTATTAGAGAATATTAAAGTGTCTAAGCCTGGAACAGTGGCAAACACCTGTAATCCCGGCTATTCCAGAGGCTGAGGTGGGAGGATCACTTGAGCTGAGGAGTTGGAGGCTGCAGTGTGCTGTGATTGAGCCTGTGAATAGCCACCGTACTCCAGTAGGGCAACAGAGTGAGACCCCACCTCTAAAAAAAGGGGGAAAAAAATAAATAAAAGCTTCTTTATCTGGATAGCAGTTAGATGGACTTGAAATTGGCAATGAGACTCTGCTTTGATCTTTAATTGCGAGGTCAGTCAAGAAGGGCATGGCCGCGATTAAATTGAATATTAAAACTAGAGAGGAGAGAGACGCCAAGAAAGGAAAGTCACCTTCTAACCCCCTTGATCTGCAGCTAAGAAGTTTGTAAATCAGTATTTGCGGAAGAATATAGTTGAGAGTTTACAGTATCAATGAGATACCAATAAATTAGGACATGTGTCCATGACCATAACACACAATCGATAAAGTAAGGCCCTAACTTTAACTGTTCCCAAACTTTTTCATCCACATTATCAGATTTGATCCTTGCTCTGTGAGGTAGATAATATCATCCCCATTTTAAGAGTTTGGCAAACTGAGGCCCAGTGGGATAGAGTAATTTGCTCAAATTTCTCCAGCGTGTTAAAATCAGATTCAAACTGAAGGAGGTCAGGAAACGCCACCACAAAATACATTTTGGTATGCCGATTACTTTGAACTGGAGGGCACTTGGAGAACAGTGGTGCAGGCAGAGGTCTTCTCTGAGCTCCCCTTATCTGCCTAAAGACAGATCCTCCAAAAGGAACGCAACCGTTACTTCCTCTCTCTGGGAATCTTATCAACCAGGTAAGATTAATTTCAATCACAAGAAAAGAGACTACAGATTAACTCCATGCCCTGACGATAGACTGTTCTTCTGAGGGGTGCAGAGGCTTGTAATCTGCATGACAAGACAAGCTTTATTCACCTTGTATTTCCTGCCCTCACCTTCCCATTCCTTGTGTCTCCACCACCCAGTAGAAGCCCCAAGCCTCTATTCCTTTCTGTAGCTCTGGATACTATATAAGTTTCAATCATCTGATCCTTCTTTGAAACTCATATTTTGTAGAACTCCCATGTGTATGTATGTAATTAACTGTGGTTTTCCTTCTGTCAATCTGTCACATGTCAATTTAGTTTGTAGCCCAGCCAAGGAACCTCATTCCTTGTGTCTCCACTACCCCCTAGAAGCCCCAAGCCTCTATTCTTTTCTGTAGTTCTGGATGCTATATAAGCATCAATCATCTGACCCTTCTTCGAGACATATTTTGTAGATCTCCCATGGGTATGCACATAATTAAATATGGTTTTCCTTCTGTTAATCTGTCATATGTCCATTTAATTTGTAGCCCAGCCAAGGAAACCAAAAGAGAGAAATTTTTCACTCCCCTACAAAACCTGTGTTTTCTGACTCGAAGTACGGTGGTCTTTTTACTCTGTTACTACTGCCTCTCAGCCTATATACTTGAGAATAAACTGAAACATTAATATATTTTAAAAGAAGTAGATAAAACAGCTGGGCTTGACATAATTGAATTTTCTTATTGAATGTATGGTGGACAACATAATGGATTTCATGACATGATTTGAAAGGTAACTAACACTCCTTTGGTTCTGTGATGCACAATGATAAAAAAAGTAATGCAGGCCAGGTGTGGTGGCTCATGCCTGTAATCCCAACACCTTGGGAGGCTGAGGCAGGCAGATGACCTGAGGCCAGGAGTTCGAGACCAGCCTGGCCAACATGCTGAAACCCCATCTCTACTAAAAATACAAAAAATTAGCCAGGAGTGGTGATGGGCACCTGTAGTCTCAGCTACTTGGCATACTGAGGCAGGAGAATAGCTTGAACCCGGGAGGCAGAGGTGCAGTAAGTCAAGATTGCGCCACTACACTCCAGCCTGGCTGACAGAGCGAGACCCTGTCTCAAAAAAAAAAAAAAAAAAAAGGAAAAGAAAATAATGGTGATGTAGTATCATTTGAAAGACATTAGGGCTTACTTCATAAATCTTTGTCATTCACATTTGCAAATTATACTGTTGAGGATATGTCTGTGTTGTGCATGGGTAGCTGAAACCTGATATTGGCCACGTTCCATTTCATCTACATGTAAGTGGGGATTAGGACATTTGACCCCAATAAATGGAATCTTAGTACTCTAGGGTACACAGAGGATATTCCAGAACCTTCGGTATCTTAAGTGAAGAATTGTTTGTCTGAACTCTAATGAAAGAGAGAATGAGGTTTTGAGTGATACTGACTAGGTGGAGGCCTGGAAAATAACTTGGTGGTTGTTGGTAATGAAGAGGAGGCCCAGCCTTAGGTACCAGAATGTCAGCAGGTACCCATAGCTAACACCTAATTAACTCCACATCTGTCCTCTGTTGTTCCTGGCCCTCTGCCCTTAATCCCACAATGCCTGAGGCTCTCCTTTCTGCATACCCCCAGCATCTTAAACAACCCAGGCTCTCTCTGCTCTCCCCTGTTCGTGCATCCTGAAAGTCCAAGTCTACCCTAAAACCCATGCACCAGCACCATCTCCTCATGGGACTGAGGACAGGACCTTCCAAGGGGGTAGTAATAGCCCCTGAAATGTACGTAACTCTCGATGCCTTGTAAAGCCCTTTCATATATAATAGCTTATTTAATATTCACAATTTATCCATGAAGCGGGCCAGGAATATTCTGATTCTGTTTTACGGACGTGAAAGTTGAGGTTCTCAGAAGTAAGGTAAGTGGCAGAACCACCACCATCTACCACATCTTTAGGATCCTTTCTCCTCTACAGTGATTCATAAACCTCTGTACCAAAGGCTCTTAAATGTCCATGGGAATAACTCCACACTGATGATAAAATAAATTCCCCTCATTGTAAAGCAATTTTTAAAAAACCCATAAAATCATATTAAGTCTATTGAAGCTAACACTGTATTCAAATGCAATAAAATAACTATATAAATGCTTTGCTTAAAAGGACAGCACCCTAATTAAGAAGATTGTTAAAAGGATGGAGCATATGAATACATCTATTACACAGGATTTACTAGAACTCATTGTACCCACAGCAATAAAGTGGGACCAGCTGTTGCCTGGAACATGGAAAGAGCCTTATGAAGTAGAAACTGGATATTATAGTGATTCTTCTTAAAAATGAAGGTGCTTGCACATTCTCTGGATTCCTTCTTACATTTTATTTCATTCAAGGTGTATTTTGTATATTTCATGCATCTTCTGTGTCCCAGCTTCTGCATTTGTGGGCAAGCTATCCTTGAATATCCATTTCATGCTTGAATTTGCAGGGCTAAAGACTCTTTGCAGCATTGGCTTTTTCTGCCTCTGTAAAATGACATCTTTGTTTGAAAAGCCTTTTTGTTTTTGATGGCTACAAATCCAAGAGATTCCATTTCCAAAAGTCCACTGCCTGTCTGCATTTTTGGGTGTGGGATTCATGATGCCTGTAAAGTGTTCTTCCTTTGTTAACACTCCTTTTGCTGTCTCCGACTTGAGCTGACACTTGGCTCCATGCCATGGTCATGGGCTCTTGTGCCTCTGCTCTGTTAGTGAGGCATCTTGTCAACATGGTGGGCCAGCAAACATCCTGGTGAGATTTCATGCATTCCCTCTCTATGACATTAGGATGGTGGATGAAAAAGGTAGAAGATAGGTCTGTGCTGGGACTGAGTGCATGGTGGTAAAGGTTGAGTATTACAATCCACACAGCAAGACAAGGCTGTCATCCCACCTACTTTAAGAAGCAATCCCCAATGGGCCAACAGTCACTAGTTTCCCCAGAGGAGTCATCTCAGCACTTTGAGATCCAGTTTGTTTTACGGTACTCTCCATGTTGCGCTTTGGGTAAAACAGCGTTTTTCTTCTGGTTATATCATGTCTGGGTGTGGAAAGGGGAGTCACTGACTCTGGCTTCACGCTTGGGGTACTATCTCAGGTTCAGCATAGAAAAAAGAAAACCATTACAAATATAATATTCCAAGCAGAAAGAGATTGGCTTCATCTAGGAAATTCAGTGCTCACAACATTTTAGAAGAGGAGTAGTAAAAATCAGCTTCTGGTGTTTTGGTTTCAAGATCAACCACTGTTGCTATAAGCTAGAGGTCACAAAACCTGAGCTCCTGCCACCTCTGTTCCAGACACTGGTGACCAGAGAGTGGATTGCAGAGCCCAGTTGTTGCTACTTGCTTTTGTTGGCACATTCTTGTCTGCTGTCACAGCTGTGGGAAAACAGTCTCCACCTCTCCTCTGCCTTCCAAATGGCATGAAAGTTCATTTCACTGGCAGAATTTAAATCTCACCCAGAACCCTGGCTGCCTTCCAGACCCTCGGAGGAAACACAAATGAGGGTAGAGTAGATGTCTACTGTCAACAGATAATATCTAGTATGGCACTTTGGTTGCTGTTTAGTGACCTTTTTTTTTTTTTTCTTTTTCCCATAGGAGGATAAGGTGAGATTCCTTCACAAATGGTGGCTCCAACTGGAATTCATTGTCCCAAATTCTGAGAACTCCTGAGGAAAGATCCAAAAGTAATACGGCTCAAGATTTTTGAACTGCCCAGGCCCTATTCAGGCTCTTGGATGGCTTGCCCATCTCAACGGTTTGTTCTCTGCAACAATGTTCAATATGGTGCAGGCAAAGAAACAGCATTTGGAATCATAAGACGAGGGTTTGCATTTCACCTCTACCTCTTTCTAGATCAAAGGCATTTCACTGGCAGAACTGAAATCTCACTCAGAACCCTGGCTGCCTTCCAGATGCTAGGAGGGTAGGAGTAGATGTTTACTGTCAGCAATATCTAGTGTGGGACTTTGGTTGCTTTTGGGTAGTCCAACCTTTCGGCTTTCCTGAGCCACATTGGAAGAAGAAGAATTGCCTTGGGCCACACATAAAATACACTAACATTAATGATAGCTGATGAGCAAAAAAGACCTCATAATGTTTTAAGAATATTTACAAATTTGTGTTGGGCAGCATTCAAAGCCATCCTGGCTACATGTGGCCTGTGGGCCATGGGTTGGACAAGCTTGTTCTAGATGTTCATTTATTATTTCTGAGCCTCAGTTTCTCATTCAAACTATGAAGAAAATGATGGGATTATTGCTAGAATCCAGGGGAAGAATGGATTTGTAAACTGTAAAGCTTGTTGTGGAGACTGGGAGTGCAAGTGGATGATAGGTCTCAGCTGTATCCCTGACCTGATGTGGCTCTTAGCCTAAGAAAGTCATCTCATCCAAGGGCTTGCCCTCTTTCTGGGGCAGCCTGTATTCAATGACCAGGGATAAGAGAAGGGATGCAAATATCCCAGTCCCCTAAAGGGCCCTCCAGCTCTTGAGCTCCCCATGGTATCAGATGAGGATTCTACTGGAACGTCATCACAGTTCAAGTTCTCTCTCTGCCCTCTCCTGTGTCCCTTTCCCTGTGATCCAGGGGACAGATGTTGATCCAGAGGACACTCCTCCCAAAACCTCCTTGCACACAAATTTCTGTCTGAGAGTCTGTTTCCTGGGAAACCCAAACATCAACACTGGCTTAGCAGAAAAGGAATTTATTAAAGGATAATAAGTAGCTCATAGGATCTCTAGGAAGGCCAGCAAGCCAGGCGTGGAGAATGCGTTCTAAGAAACAAAGCCTCAGATCACTCCCTAAGACAGCTCCCTGGGAAATCTACAGAGAAAGATGGGACTCATAAAGTGGGGGAAATCTTCAAATGTAGGAAGGAGATTCAGATACTGGAATCAACAACAAAAGAAAAGGCAAATGCCTGGGAAGCCTCATTTTGATGTTAGTTATGGAAATATTTGGTAATGGATCCTTGCAAAAGTGCAATTATACTTTGTTAGAGGTCTTTGTGGGGGTCATAATCTTAACCATAGTCAATTTACCAGTTCAGTAGAAGAGCTGCTTTTGGTTGGAGAATGGTGCACTGCCTTTGGAAGCAGAAAGTCTGGACCAAGAATAGGTGCACAGTAAATAATCAAAAAATGAATCCTAAATACTTGGTTTCCCTAGGGTTCAGACCCACCCTTTTCTTTTCTGTACAACTCTGCTATTAGTTGATCTTTCTCAGTCCCCTGGCTTCAATACCATCTTGATGATGGTGAATGCAACATTCATAGCACCAGCCTTAACCTCTCTGGTGAACTTCAGATTTATAGATTCAAACCTCTCCCCTTTAATACCTGAAAGACATTAATTAAACCAAAACAGAAATCTTCACTCTGCCCCTAAATCTGCCTCCCCTACCACTCTTTCATTTCAGAAATTCACACTGCCCTGAGTCAGGCTGGGGATTCTTGCTCCCTTCCTGTGGCTAATAAGCCCTACTTGAAAAGATTCTCTAAATTCATTCACTTTTCTCCTTCTGCATTATGCCCTCCTGAGTCACCAGCCACTATCACACTTGCACTATTACATCAGGCTCTGCATGAACTCCCTGCTTCCACTTCCCCATTTAATCCATCCTTTACCAAGAGTGTCACGTAATCCACCTTCGACTCTAAGTGGATTTAGAATAAAATCTAAATTCCCAGCTGTCTACGATGAGTACTCACAAACCCAGTGCTCCAGCACTGACCTGGCCTCCCCCTGCCACCCCATCCCACCTCTCTGAACTCAATCTTCTACAGTGCTCCCTCTGTCCATTATCCTGTTCCAATCACACCCACCCCTTTTAGCTATGGGGCCTTTAGCTACAGGGCCTTCTGTGCTCAGAAGGTGCTGCCTTCAGATTGTACGAGGCTGGCTCCATCTTTCAATCAAGCCTCAACTCAAATGGCCTCCTGGAGAGACCTTGCTCATCACCCAATTTAAAATAGCCACTTTCTCTCCCGTCACTTTCTATTAGATCACTCTATTATATTTTCTTCACAGCATTTACTACCATTTAAAACTATCTGAATGTTGATTTATTGTCCTCCTCCACTTAAATACAAACTTTTTGAAAACTCCAACTGTGTCTCTCTTATTCATGCTGCAGCCCAAGTGTCTAGATCAGTACCTGGCATGTAGGAGGCATTCCATACATATTTCTAGAAGGAATTAACCTTATTCATCAACCTGTCTTATCTACAAAAATCTAGAGTGGGACTTTTTAACGTGGGTCCATGTACCCCTCACCTGTGAAGAGAATTCAGGGACCTTGTGAACTTAGACGGGAAAAAAAATCACATGTTTATTTCACTAATTCCTAACTGAACCTAAACCACAGTAGTATTAGCAGTACGCATGATTTTATTGTCAGTGTAAATCATAGGCACTTTCACATGACATTATGATATGTATCAGATATGTCAAGATACCATTTATATTCATTGCTACTTCAAAATTGTGACAGTTATTAGGTTCACTGCTAGATTGATATTTAATGCATTAATAAAGAACAATATAGAGTATTATACTATGAGAACTTTCTAATTAATTTTAAAAATCTAATAAAAAACAAAGAACAATACAAATATTAAATTAATTGATTTCCATTGTAATCCTATATATTTTATTTTATGCATTTAAAAACATTGATCTGGCTGAGTGCAGTGGCTCATGCTTGTAATCCCAGTACTTTGGGAGGCCAAGGTAGATTGCTTAAGCTCAGGAGTTCAAGACCAGCCTGGGCAACATGGCAAAACCTCATCTCTACAAAAAATACAAAAAGTTAGCTAGGTGTGGTTGCGTTTGTCTGTGGTCCTAGCTACTCAGGAGGCTGAGGTGGGAGGATTGCATGAGCCTGGGAGGCAGTGGTTGCAGTGAGCCGTGATTGCGCCACGGCATTCCAACCTGGGTGACAGAGAGAGACCTCCTCCCCGCAAAATAATAATAATAATAATTTTAAAAACTCACAATCTGAGGAGGTATCTATGGGCCTTGCCAGATCACCAAAACAGGGCACGTAAAAGGTTAATGTATAGAACCGAACTGTCAAATATGGTAGCCACTATCCACATGTACTTTTAAAAGTTATTATTATTATTTTAGAGACAAGGTCTCACTACATGACTTTATTATCAATATAAATCATATAATCAATATAAATCAATCACCCAAGTTGGAGTGTGGCGATCACAGCTCACTGCAGCCTTGAACTCCTGGGCTCAGGCAATCCTCTTGCCTCAGCCTGCCAGGTAGCTGGGACTACAGCCTTGTACCACTATGCCCTGCTCATTTATTTTATATTTTAGTTTTTTGTAGAGACAGGGGTCTCACTATGGTGCCCAGGCTGCTCTTGAACTTCTGGTCTCAAGGGATCCTCCCAACTTGACTTCTTAAAGCACTCGGATTATAGACATGAGCCACCATACCCAGCTCGCATGCAGTTATTTAAATTTAACTTTAAATTAATTAAAATTAAATAAAATTCAAAATTTCAGTCTTGAGTAACACCAGTCACATTTCCAGTGCTCGATAACCACAAGTGGCTAGTGGCTACCATGGAGGGCAGGGCAGATTCAGCATATGCCCATCATATTCTGGAGCTCAGTGCTTAATTTCTGATTTGTCTTTTTACTGCCATAATTTGTCTCTTCTCAATGCCCAATACTATAGACTACATATTCAAACAGTAATATTAGGGATGGGGTGGGGACAAAGTGACTTTATCTTAAGATTCTTGCTGCTTTCCTTTTTCATCTAAACCTTTACTCCATCTCCAGTCCCTGACCTTTCCCTGATTCTGAGAGTGGAGCCAGCCAAGGCAGTCCAGCAACGCTGTACCTCCTTTGCATCCTTCTCAGGCTTCTATCTTGGTCCAGACCAGAGGATATAACTAAGAATATCAAAGACAGGGTGAAGAAGCTCAGACTAGGACAAACGGGGCCATAGGCTCTGTTCTCAAGAGCCCTGCTGTACCTGTCGCCTGGCCCTAGAGGGAAGAATGTCCATGCTAGGGTATATTGTGGATCTGTCCACCAAGCTGGGGCCTGAAAAGGAATCCCAGCTAGATCCCAGCTAGTCCAGAGTGCCAGAGAGGGCTGAGGTGGAACTGAGTCAGCCGGGAGGATCTTGAACCCTGTCCAAGCCAGGAGAAAACAGACCACAAGTGCCCCAGCTGCATACGTCAGCAGGACACTTCCTCTGAGCAGCCTGTGTGAATAGCCGTCCAATCACACCCACAAATGCCAGCTAGCTCACAGCTATGCACTAGCACAATTTGAGGGGCCTCCCTCTCTCCTACTGGCCCAAAGTGCCTTCCTTCCACATTCCCAGATACCATCTTAGACAGAACCAGGAAGAATATTGTAAATTGGAAAAAATGACTCACTCAAAAGAGACTGCTTACTGGAATAGCCTGAGTATACCAGATTGGTCTAAAATTCAGTTTACCAGAATCTCTCATTAGTCAGTGGTGTGGGGGTTAGGAAACATTTAAAGACCATAAAATTATAGAGCTACACTTTCTTTGCACATCTGAGCCTAGAGTGAGTAAGTCTGAGACTGAACTCTACCTGTCCTGAATCATGCAGACTGCTTTGCTGGGCAAAATATGGCCCTAAACATCTTCTGGCACTTGGTAAATTAGTTTCTTGTAAGTCTTCCTTAGCTAAAGGGAGTGGGGAGTTTTCAACTACTGGAGTTGTATTCCAACATCATTGTACTCTTTTCACCTTCCTGGGCTCCTACGGCAAGATAGCCCAGTAGCCCCTGGTTTTCCAGTCCCCCAACACTGCTTCTGGCCAGCCTTACCTCTGTGATGCTGGACGCTGATGGGGCCAGTGTCCTGCTTCTTCAAAACAGGGCAAGCAAAATGCTTTGTCTGTGGGTGCTGGAGATAAAGATGGAGATAATCATCAAAGTCTTGCTTCTCCTTGCTAGCGATGGAGCGTAAGTGTGTGTAGGAAGGAGGTGATTGGAGAATAGAATCAGTAGAAAATAGAGCACATTGCTTAAGGAGAGGTCTACTGGCTTGGAAAAACCTAGAGCATTTGAAAATTTCAGCTCAGTTCCTTTCCGAGGTGGAGTACTACTGGCTTTCTTTCCAAGTCTAACTCATTAGGCATCAAAACTCAAGTTAATTGGCTAGTAGTTTTAATTGTGTGTGTATATATGTTCTGCTTTGCACTGGATTGGAGTATCCTTCCAAAATTTATGTTCACCCAGAATCTCAGAATGTGATGTTATTTGGAAACAGGGTCTTTGCAGATGCAATTAGTTAAGATGAGGTCATACTGGGTTAGTACTCCCTAAATTCCATATGACTGCATCCTTATTATAAGAAGAGAAGACGCACATGCACGCACCTACACAGACACACACAAAAATACACATACGCACAGAATGCACGTGATGATAAAGGCAGAGAATGCAGTGATGTGTCTACAAGCCAAGGAATGCCAGCCACCACCAGAAGTTAGGAAGAGGCAAAGAAGGATTTCCCTAGTTTCAGAGGGTGGATGATTTCAGATTTCTAGCCCGCAGAAATTTGAGACGATAAATTCCTGTTGTTTTAAGGCACCTAGTTTGTGGAACTTTGTTACAGCAGCCCTGAGAAACTCACACATGCTTATAAGGGGTCAGAATGATAGAACACTTAAATAAGCCCAGGCTAAATGGGAACACCAGTCTTCAACAATAACACCTTCTAACATTTAAAGGGGCCCAAGTGTAAAGTCTACAGCAATTGTTACTAGAAGGTCCAGCCTGCCCCTGCCCTATTCTGCAGCTCTCCTACCCCATTCCCAGTCCAAGACCCTTTAATCCAAGCATATTATTTCCCCTCCTTAGTTCCTTTCACCTCTCCTCTCCAAGGAGAGCACAACACCCAAAACGGTGTTTCCGGCCAGGTCCACTCTGCACTGCCAGTCCCCTGGGGAATGTAATTCCTCTACTTCCTTTCAGGGTTTCTCAGGCTAATCTGCCTGCCAGACAGCTTCCTTGCCTTAGAGAATGGGCGGGTGGGGGTGGGTGGGGTGGGGTGGGGTGGCGGAAGTTAAGCAGGAAGGGGAAGAAGACAATCTCTGACCACCACCCAGGAAACATTTTTATCCAACCATCACCATCTTCACTGTGACTAAAAAATTATCTTTTTTGTTTCCTTTGAAGGAATAATTTAATTGATGAAGCAGATACACAGAACTCAAGCCTTCAGAAACCTCTGCAGTATTCATTGAATGAGAAGCTCACACTCCTTCTCGGTCATCTATTACTCATTCATGGACCATCACAGTTTGCTTTCCTCTAACTGAAGGTCTAGGAAGGAAATCAGTTGGAATTGGAGAAGGGGACTAAAGATTAAATACTGAAAGAGGAATTTTCTCCCCTTCTCTTCTCTCACCTCCAAGTGTTTGATGCTATGTCAAATAATGTTAATTACAAACAGTAACATGAAGGTGCATCAAATGCACAATGTTTTCCTGAGAAAATGTATTATAGCTACTTTACAACTCAGGCTATAATTAAGTGGACTAAAGAGGAATGTATGAAATACAGAGTATGAACTTTCCTTAGAGGTTTAAAAAGAGAAAAACGCAGATATCGGTAGGGACCTCCTTTAGGATTCCTTTTGAATAACATGATTCATATTACTTTTTTAAAAGAATATTTTTAACTGCCTGGCTCCCTTTGTATTTTTTAGAAGGCCATGGAGACGTATGGCTAGGTCTTGGAGAGACATAGTAATTAGAGACATAAGAATAGCTAGCACAATTTCTCATATGGAAAACGTCTCAACTGTGGTCATCACGACATGGGTTTGGGAATACGCCACCTCATTCCACAAGACAAAGCTGGGAGAAAATATCTTAGTCATAGGGATGTGGAAGTGAATTCCCCAAAAAACAAAACACATGCTCCTCTGTACACCTTTGAAAATACCACATTTATCATAGGCCACATTTTATTTATAGAATACTGTGTTATCTACCGCCACCTGAAATGAGAGACCTAGGATAAATATTTTTTGGTCAACGAGTTTTGGATTTTACATTTTCCCAAGTTTTCAACTTCCTTGATTACTCACATGGAAAGCATTCTAAGGAGAGAGATTTCAGAGTTGTTTACTATGATGAACAGACTTTAAGTAGCCTCATGATCCTCATCTCTTGGAATTCACATCCTTGTCTTGTTTTGTTTTGTTTTGTTTTGTTTTGTTTGAGATGGAGTCTCGCTCTGTCACCCAGGCTGGATTGCAGTGGCGGGATCTCGGCTCACTGTAAGCTCTGCCCCCTGGGTTCATGCCATTCTCCTGCCTCAGCCTCCCGAGTAGCTGGGACTACAGGGGCCTGCCATCACGCCCAGCTAATTTTTTTGTATTTTTAGTAGAGATGGGGTTTCACCGTGTTAGTCAGGATGGCCTCGATTTCCTGACCTCGTGATTCACCCGTCTCGGCCTCCCAAAGTGCTGGGATTACAGGCGTGAGCCACCGCGCCCAGCCACATCCTTGTATAATTGTATAATTCCCTCTCTTTGAGCATAGTTAGGCCCTGTGACTTGCTCTTAACCAGTAGAATATGGCAAAACTGGTGGGATATCACTCCTCTAATCACATTACATTATGTAAGACTGTCTTGTTAGCAGACATGCTATAGTGTCTTGTTTTCCTTGATGAGTTTGAGGAATCAAGTTCCCATGAGTTGTATAGCTGCAAGAAAGTGAATAACGACTAAGTAAATAAACTAAATAAGCTTGGAAGCACACAATTCCCCAGTTGAACCTCCAGATGAGAACCTAGCCATGGATGATACCTTTATTGCAGCCTTTTAGAGGACCAAGATTAGCTGTGCTGGGAACTCTGACATAGTAAATATGTGTTGTTTTAAATCACTAAGTTTGTGGTAATTTGTTATGTAGCCATAATTTTTTAAAAATGGATACACTTGCTTTTGCTAACTTACTTTTCTGACCCAGTATTCTTGTACTGAGTTTATCTCTCCACAAGTTTGAAAACTCTTGGTCTTTTGTTGTTTTCATGATCAATATATATTACATCCACCTAAACAAGGATACTCTTTTCTTTATTGTAGAAGTAACTTAGGTCACAGCATTAAAGAAGAGCCTTGTACAAGTAAACAGTATTTCTCCTTCTGCCCATATTTCAAGCCATCTTGTGATTTTCAGTGGCAAGTAATTCTCACACTCCTCCTTAGAATGGAGATTGAACTTTGTTCAAAAACCCAATCTGACTGCTGGTGGGACTGTAAATTGATTGAAACTTTCTGGAGGGCATGGTTGTAATACATATCTAAGCTCTAAGCATATGCATGCTGTTTGGTTTAAAATTCCCTTTCTCGAAATTTATCTCAAGAATATAGTCAGAGAAGCGTTCAAAGAAGTATGATAAGGATGTGCACTACAGCATTGGGTTATTATTATTATTGTATAAATTTAAGGGATACAAGTGCAATTTTGTTACATAGCTATATTGTGTAGTGATGAAGTCTGGGTTTTTAGTGTATCCATAACCCAAATAATGTACATTGTATCCATTAAGTAATTTTTCCATCATCCATTCCCCCTCAACCCCTCACCCTTCAGAGTTTCCACTGTCTATCGTTTTATACTTTATGTTCATGTGTACCCATTTTTAGCTTCCACTTATAAGTGATAACATGTGATATTTATCTTTCTGTGTCTGAGTTGTTTCACTTAAGATAATGGCCTTAGTTCCATCCATGCTGCTGCAAAAGATATGAGTTCATTCCTTTTTATGGGTGAATTGTATCTCATTGTGTATATATGCCACATTTTCTTTATCCAGCCATCCACTGATTGACACTTAGATTGACTCCATACCTTTGTTATTGTGAATAGTGCTGTGATGAACATATGAGTGCACGTATCTTTTTGATATAATGATTTCTTTTCCTTTGGGTAGATACCCAGTAGTGGGATTGATGGAACAAATGGTAGTACTATTTGTAGTTCTTTGAGAAATCCCCATACTTTTTTCCATAGAGATTGTGCTAATTTATATTCCCAACAGTGTATAAACGTTCCTTTTTCTCCATATCCTTGCCAACATCTGTTTTTTTTTCTTTTTAGTAATAGCCGTACTAACTGGAATAAGATGATATCTCATTGTGGTTTAAATTTGCTGTTCTTATGGCATTGTTTATGACAGTAAAAAATTAAAACTTGAAGACAACCAAAATGGATAGAATAGGCAGTAGGTATTATAACTTAGAAACTATCAACACAATGGAATACCATGTAGCCATTTAAAACCATGCTGCAGTAGCTGGGGCATGGTGGCATGCACCTGTAGTACTCCCTACTCGGGAGGCTGAGGTAGGAAGATCACTTGAGTCAGGAGCTTGAGGTTACAGTGAGCTGTGATCATGCCACTTCATTCCAGCCTGGGCAATAGAGCAAGATCCTGCCTCAAAAAAAAAACTGAAAAAAGAGGGAAAAATAATAACACCTATCTAGTGAGGTGGTTGGGACAGTGACATGAAAGAAAAATTTGCTGCTGATATATAATTTTGGTCACAGGACAATGTAAGCAAAACAAAAAAGAATCTATGAGAGAATGCGTAATATGTCCCCCATTTATGTGGTGTATATACGTGTGTAAAATATACATACGCATTGAAAATAAAACTACTGTCCAAATGTTAACAGTGATTACACCTGAGTAGCAAAATCATGCATAATTTTATTTATTAATTTCCTTGTTATATCTTCTGATGTCTTTACAATGTTCACACATAATTTATGCAATTAACAAATTCCTAATGTGGATTTAGCTTTTCTTAAAAAATGATGCTCCCTGTTTCTAATTCCCAGTCCCTAGGTGAGCTGGGTCTTGCTGTTGGCCCAGAGACCCCATGAATCAGCTGTCTGATATTGAGAAAGTGGTCTGGGCATACCGGGTCTCTATCCTCCCTCTTCCCTTCCCCCGAGAGCTTGCCACATGCATAGGCATCCAGGTATCTCCCAGTCTTTTCCCCCAAGCTCCCCCAACTGACTCATACTTCAACAACCACACAAGCTGAAAAGATCATTTTACCACAGCAGTGCGTTTATATCAGTCCCAAAATGCTGTACAACAGGGTCTAAACTTTTTTTTTTTTTTTTTTTTGAGACAGAGTCTCGCTGTCGCCCAGGCTGGAGTGCAGTGGTGCGATCTCGGCTCACTGCAGGCTCCGCCCCCCGGGGTTCACGCCATTCTCCTGCCTCAGCCTCCTGAGTAGCTGGGATTACAGGCGCCCGCCACCACGCCTGGCTAATTTTTTATATTTTTAGTAGAGAAGGTCTAAACGTAATCATCCAAAACTACCCTTGTGCTGGATGTTGGTGACAGAAATTGCTTTGTAGAAATGTTTAAATGCTCAAGGAGTAGAAGGCTGTGAAACCACAATTGTTTGTCCTGTAAACATTTATTAGATTACTACTGTCATCTGTGGAAAAACATTTATAAAAAAATACACACATTCTGTATTTTTATTGTTCATCTTGAAAATAAAGTTAAGTTGTGTTTAATGTGTTTCAGTTTTTGCTTTTATTTTTATCTTCTAGATTCTTCCTTGAAGTGTTTTAAGAGTGAAAAGAGATGCAGACAGTGTAGGAGAGAAAGGTTAGGATGGTCCAGAAAAGGAGAAGTGTAGAGCACAAGAGTTTGGGAATTTAGGGTGACTGGATATCTGCCATGAGCCAGGGTCTGGGCCAGGTGCTCGGATACACTCCCCATTCATGAAAAAGGCCTCGGGAAGGCTTAGAAAAGATCAAAGACAACAGAGAGAAGGATTAGGGCAAAAAAAGAAGATAGTAAAAGGGCAGCAAATGGAGACCTTCTAAGTCCATACGCATTTGGAAGTCACTAAATAGGAATACTTTGGAAAGCCAGAAAGGGAGAGAAAAAGCCAAAAAGGAGGGACTCCCTTGTGAGGTTCCTTTTCCCAGTCCAGGATCACAAATGGGCCCATTTGTTGGGAGGTCAAATGCACAGTCTGTGTTCTTGTTGAAATGGGGCATGGGGCTGAAATTATGCAGGAACTGGGGTAAGGTGAGGGTAAGGAAGAGATTAAGAAGAGAGAAAAAAAGTTATTATTTATAGGTAGTAGCCTAACTGCGTGAGGAAGAGAAAGAAGGGATGGGGAAGACTATAGTAATTCCTTTATATGATTGTGAAATCTCCCTTAGTACTTACACCAATAGTAGCAGCCACACTATCAACATTTGTTAGCTTCTTGATACCCAATTCTCACAGGGTGAAGAGAAAAGGGCCAGGTGACACCATTCACACAGGGAGTTTTGTTACAGAAGAGGAACCGGAACTTAGGGAACCTGAATCTTTTGTAATAGCAGTAAAAATTCTGCCCTTTGCCTGGAGACGGAGAGACTATTTCCTCTTCCAAGGCTGTTCACTATACAAACATTCCTGAAAAGATATTTCAGAGCAAAGATACTCAGTGTCTCTGCTTACAAGATGTGTAGAAACTAGAGAAACTCACGGAAAATTGTCTCCCAACAAGTTTCTTTCCCAATACACACAACATGATGGCATGCTTGTTCTGGAATCGGCTGATTATAGAGTCCAGAACTCAAAATAAAGAAAATAAAGAAGGTCATTTTAAAAAAACTATAAAGTAGTCAGAGTTAATCTTTACTTTCCCTCTGACCTTTCCAGAATTTCTTCAAATGATTCCTAACTCATTTGGCAGTTGAGTGAAGCCCAAGCTTCTACCTTCCTCCCTTTACCCCTCTCAAAGCTCATCTCTGAGTCGTATTCTCTTTTGATTCCATCACGAGATCTCTCAACAAACTTATTTTTATTTACCAAACACAAATCCATGCTCTGTTTTAAGCATTTTACTAATATTAACACATTTAATCTTTTAACATCCTATAAGGTGGGTACTATTACAATACCCATTCTTCAGATGAGAATATTGTGCCAAGTAATGGTTATTCTAATATGATACACATACTTTTGTGAAAATAAGCAGTCATTGCTAAAGTTTTAAATGATTCTAGACATTTTTTGTTGTTGTTGTTTTATTTTTGTTTTTGTTTTGAGATGGAGTCTCACTCTGTTGCCTAGGTTGGAGTATAGTGGTGTAATCTTGGCTCACTGCAACCTCCTCCTTCCAGGTTCAAGCGATTTGCCTGCCTCAGCCTCCCGAGTAGCTGGAACTACAGGCACCCCCCACCACACCCGACTAATCTTTTGTTTTTTTCTTTTTTTAGTAGAGGCAAAGGTTTCACCATGTTGGACAGGCTGATCTCAAAATGTTTAAAGGACTTGTGAGGAAAACAAGAAGTGACCCGAGCTACTATTATTTAGTAGTATAGTCATGCGTCTCTTAATGATGGGGATACATTCTGAGAAACACATTGTTAGGCCTTTTCATCTTTATGCAAACATCACTGAGTGTACTTACATAAACCTAGATGGCATAGCCTACTATACACCTTGGTTATATGATAGAGCCTATTGCTCCTAGGCTACAAACCTAGACAGCATGTTACTGTACTGCATATTGTAGGAAATTGTAACACAATGCTAAGTATTTGTGTATCTAAACACAGAAAAAGTACAATAAAACATGGTATAAAAGATTTTTTAAATGGTGCACCTGTATAGGCACTTACCATGAATGGAGCTTGCAGGACTGAAAGTTGCTCTAGGTGGGTCAGTGAGTGAGTGGTGAGTGAATGTGAAGGTTTAAGACACTACTGTACACTCCTGTAGACTTTATAACACTGTATGCTTAGGCCACACTAAATATATTTTTAAAAATTAAATGATTGCGCTACCACAGTATGTCATCTACAAAGTCACTAGGCAATAGGAATTTTCAGCTTCATTATCATCTTATGGGACCACCGGGACCACTATGGTATATACAGTCCATTGTTGATCAAAATGTCATTATGCAACGCATGACCGTACTTTATTAGGAGAAATTTCAGGACTATGGAGGATACTTTGGGGAAAGGAACCTATTCACCTCCCCTTCAATCACTCTCCCAGAATTATCAAACATGGTGAGGTGCAGGGAGTTTTCAGAACTACCTGGTTCAGATTCACTTTCAGCAATTAGTTGGTTATTTTTCCACAGCCGGAACCACATTTAGTTCACTGCTGTATCCCTCGTGTCGAGCCAAGGGCCCAGTTCCTCATGGGGGCTCAGAAGTGTGTTGAATAATTGACTGAGTGAGTGAATGAATGAATAGGAACCAGAAACTTCATGGGTCACTTCGGTAGGGAAGTGCTCCTGGATTAGAATCACCAGATTTAAACACATCTTAAATCCAAGGATGAATCTATGTCTCAGAGCAAAAAGGGCAGAAGTTAAACCAGGCATACAAGATGATAGAAGAAACTAGAAACAAATGGATATTTTTAAAATAATTTGATTGGAAATAACAACAACAGGGGATTAGACAGAGGAATGAAGATGAAGTTGAAGGCAAACAGGAATTCCTTTGGCCAACCCGAATAAATTGAACATAAGTAAAAAGGCAATAGGCAAAACTAGCAGGCAGCCAGAAATGTTAGGTGCTCCAGTTCTAAGAAGTAAGTGGAGAAGGAAGTTGATAGAAAGTAGGGAAAGAATATTAATAATGATAATGGTTACCATTTATAGATAATATTCTGTTCCAAGCAGGATTCTCACTGCTTTGTGTTTACTAATTCACTTCAGCACAACTCTTTAACTTAGATTCTATTATTATTATCATCACTATTTTGCAAATGATAAAACTGAGTAACAGAGAGGTTAAGTAACTTGTTCAAGGTCACACATCTTGGAAGTAGCCAAGCTGATGTTTGAACCTAGGCAATTTGCTCAGAATCTGCACCATTCACAAATTACTATTCATCACCTCTCCTATAGCACAGACTGCCTCTACGTTAGGGCAGCAGCCATGTCAAAAAAAAAAAAAAATTCAACAATCTAAGTTTTTTACAACATATGTTTCTTATGCAAAAGGCCTCCACCAGGACTCCTTAACCAGATTGCATCTCTCCTCAAGCCCTTCCCATGTAGAGATTCTGTAGCCACCATCTTGCTAAGGGCTGGTTGAGAGTTAAAGACCACCTGAGACCCTTCAGAACAGAAAGCAATTCAACTGTTCAAAAACTAGTGATTCCTTAAAAATTAAACATGGTAGGGAAAAAATTAAGGTGTTGGGGAGAAGTTCCAGATTACCAGTGACTAAAGAGACATTACTACCAATACAATGCAGATACTTCTTTTTTTTTAAAACAGCTATAAGAGATAATTGGAGAACAGTTAAGAAATGACTATGATTATGAATTGGATAATTGATAATAGCAAGGGAATTATTGTTAATTTTCTCAGCTCTGATAATGCTAATGTGGTCATGCAGGAAATGTCCTACAATCTTCGGAGATGCACCGGGAAGCTTTTAGGGCCAAAGTGTCATGATTTCTGAAACCAATTTTCAAATGGTTCAGAAAGAAAAATAGAAAGATTGGTTTGTAAGTTAAACATGGCAAATGTTAACAATTGTTGAATCTGAATCTGGTGGAGGCTAGACAGCTGTGCACTGAAATATTCTTTCAGGTTTTCTGCATGTAATTTTCATAATAATAAGTTTTGGGTGAAAGAGCCTGGGGTGAGGAGACAGTGATTGCTTACAGATTGGCCAAAGAAGGCCGGGAACTTGGCCAATGTGAGGGCCTTCAGGGATGAGTTAAAAAGCTTGGTCTTGACCACATGGGGTTGAATGCAAATTCTTTCTCAATGAAACAGAAATACAGAACTGGACCAAGGACTCAAGGACTGGATGGGAGATTTGGCAGTCCTTCCAATAAAGTTAGCAGTGGCAGCTGTAGTGGTGATAAAATCGCCTGGACTCTGCTGTAAAGTCAAGAAGACCAAGCTAAAGTTCCATGCGGAATATGCGTGGTCCAGTGATTTTCTGTGAATAGCTGGGACCTGTCTGCCAGGGTTGAAACCCTCACTCAATGGCTCACTAGTCCAGTGACCTTGGACAAGTCACTTAACATTTCTGACACTCAGTTTCCTCTGCTAGTACTCATGTCCTGGAATTGTTATGTGTGGAGATTAAATAGGACAACATATGTAAAATGCTTAGCACAAGATATGGCCCACAGTGAGCACTCAACAAACATTGCTGTCATTTTCACTGCACAGGAGAAGGATAGGGTAAACGAGAAGGCTTGTTTGCCACTGATTGTAGCAGAAAAAACAGCCCAACCCACATATTCTGCCACTTTGTTTACAATTACATGTATGTTCGGGTTATTTAATTTCTTTCTTTTAAGTGAAATTGTGTGGCCCGGGGTTAGCAGGGATGCTAATGAAGTTAAACAACGGAGGAGATTACGCCCTAGCATGGAAAATAAACATTGACGTCCCTGCTTCAGCGTTTATCTTCAATGATACCTCATCTTTGCCTGGGTAATTATCTCTCGACAGCAGACAGTTCTCCAGCAGCAACGGATAATTCCATTAACATTACCACTTAAACACAGCCTTTCCAGGCTGCTCAGGTCCCCTGGCTGCTTGCTAAGCCTTAGGGGCCTCATATCATTCTGGAATTAAAATGAGAGAGTAAATTATTCAAGCACATTTGGTTTTTTTCTGAGCAAACCTCTGCACATCTTTGACTCATCATTTCCCCCCAAAAGTATTGCTGCTGAGAATATTAATCGTAGCAACTCAGTGGTAGCTTTATTATGAAATTTGAGGGTTGGTGATAGTGGAACACTGCTAGTCCTTGGTGAGCTGGTTTCTAATTGTCTGAGGATGAGAAATAGGTGATAAAGTGTGGGGTGGCCTCCTCTTAAAGGGAAAAGTAAGTTTCATATTTTCTGGAGACTTCTAAATGCCACAAAAGAATTCTGGCAGAAAGAAAAAAGAAAAAATCCAGATCATGTGTATACTTAGGCATGGTGATGACCCAGAGACCAGGCAAAACAAAAGAAGCAAATTTCATGAGAAAATCCAGCTAAAATTTCATTATTTAAAATGAGTGCGTACTCTCTGTCTAGGTGTCTGTTCCCCAGCCCTGTCTTTGACTGGTCTCATTGCTGGGTGGCATCTTTAACACAGAGTGTGCAAGAGCCATTGGCAGCAATCTCCTGTGTGGCTGGAGCCTAGCAGTTTACAAGGAGCTTCCCTACACATTGTATCACAATGACCTTGCCACATTAGTGGTGCACACCCTGTTCCATGTCACAGGTGAGGGCCCTGAGGCCTACAGAGGTAAAATCACCTTCCCGACATTGCATGTCAAATATGGTGGAGGGAGGACTTGAATAGAAGTCTTTGGAGTCGGAAGATCCTACATGGCTTCTCGAGAGAAGGGAAAATGTTTATTATTCCATTTTCCTGTGCAGAAAGGGCTTCAGCCTTTCTGTCATGCTAATGATCTATCTTCTTTCAAAGATAGGAAATCAGGGTGTCTGCAGAGCACATATTTTCCCACTGGGCTGACCCCAAGTTGATCTTTATACTCCTCTCCACTATCTGTTAATTCCTTGTGTCTGGGTTCCAATGGAAGTGTGGACAGAAAGAATGAATGAAGTGAGATAACAGTTGCCTCTCTCACAAAGCTAACACATAGTAGGCTCTCGAAAAAGGCTTCTTGTAATTAAAAAGCAATATTTATTTACTAGCTCTGGCAGCAGATTTGGTCAGCAAAGAGGTCAAAGGGTTGACTTGAATTAGGTTTGAAGGTTGGCTGGAATTCAATTACCCATGACCCTCTAGTCTCTCCTGCCAGCCATGATTAATGGAGGCTGGCTAAAGTAGGATGGGGTTAGTAACACTGAAATCAACCTTTTTTGGAGAATAAAGATGCTGAAATTATCTAAGGAGGATTCTCAAGCCAGATGAGATTTCTTAGGTGGGAAATAACCTTGTGATTTAGCCCAATAACATCAGGGATCAGATCCAGAGAAGAAGGACTTGCACAATAAAGCTGGGAAATCCTTGCTCCTAATTTTTTATCACAATCACAGGGGCCTTGTTGCCCTGCCTGACATGGATAAATTATCATCAAGGGCTGTGGATGGTTTGGATCTCGATTTTTAAACATCTTACTTGTGGATATTTGGGGCATACGTTAGGGAAAAAGGTCAATTAAAAATCAGGTAACTGCATCATTTAAAATAAGAAGAGACTCTACCCCGATCATCACCACTTTCCTTTTTCCCAATACAGATTTTTCCCTCTCGGCTTCACCCTAATGTTGATCTAATTGCCTTCTCACAATACATGAAGGCCTTGAAAACTCAGGATTCAGCTACAGGTTTCTTTTTATTTATTTTTATTTTTATTTTTGAGACGGAGTCTTGCTGTGTCGCCCAGGCTGGAGTGCAGTGGCGCAATCTCTGCTCACTGCAAGCTCCGCCTCCCAGGTTCACGACATTATCCTGCCTCAGCCTTTCTGAGTAGCTGGGACTACAGGCGCCCGCCTCCACGCCCAGCTAATTTTTTTGTATTTTTAGTGGAGCCGGGGTTTAACCGTGATCTCGATCTCCTGACCTCGTGATCCACCCGCCTCGGCCTCCCAAAGTGCTGGGATTACAAGCGTGAGCCACCGTGCCTGGCCGGTTTCTTTTTATATTAAAACGTTCTTTTGGAGCTGATCTCTTAGAAGATATTTTGAAAATATGATGATAATAACAGTTTCTTGTTTGCTTGTTTGCTGTTATTATTTACTAACTTTTTTGAATAAATTTTCAACTTTTTCCAGTCCTTTTGCTTTTGTCTAGCAATGTCTTATGTAATAGGTAGGGGAAGCTCAAGGAGACACAACATGTATTTTTCCTTTCTGTTATTGTTCTAAGTCTGCACCTCAATTTCTGTCTTGCTTTGTTTTCAGAGCTAAAGTTCTGTAGCCTATCCTAATTTGCAAGGCTGGCTTATGAGACAAGTTAAGGAATCATTAAGGCACCTACCCTTTGCATCTTCATTGGCCAAGTAGCTTAATTAACTTAGTTGAAATGCAGTCTAGTATTATGAGAGCAATTGCATTTGTGTATCTTAATAACTTACCTGTCCTCATGCAATAGTCCATATCCCTCTAATAAAAATATATACATATACATGCGCTTTGACGTATTGATATTCAAGCTCACAAAATAAGCTCAAACTTGAAAAAGATCCAGACTACGGCAACGTTTATTATTTTTAGAGCATTACCTAGTCATTTTGATTAATTCGTTTGGATTGCTTTTTCCTGCAGCTCCCCAGGGAGAGGTGGGAGGAAAAGGCGGTAAAAACATAAATTTTCTTTGGTGATGAGTTCGCATGTTTAGAACTGTAACATGGCAAATCATTGTGAAATCTTCTAATGGATGCCTGTCTCATGCCAAATAAGCCCAGTACCCAAAGCACATAAAGAAATAATTGAAAGACACTGGACTGAATCCAAAAGGTTGTGGCTAATGTTTCACCTAATCTCTCTCCCAGGTCTCTCCTGCCTACTGCCAGCCCTACCCACAAGATGTGAACTTCAGAGCCTTCTTGCAACTGCTTCTTGGCTATTTGCACCCTCTAACCCTCTGGCAGAAGAATGAGGACTATTATGAAGCCAAAAGCATAAAAGGGGAAAAGATTAGCCTACGGAGTAGGAAGATTGGCTTGTTGGAAGCCAGCACATGTCTTCCCCTGAAAGAGTTAATTTGCCTCCAATGGGGGTAGGGACTGACCTGGGAGGGGCCTCAGCCTACATAGGACAGGCCCAAAGGCCCCAGTGGGGCTGAAGGTGACACTGGGTCAGATCCCTGGGATTCAGCAACTTGAGGTGGGAGTGTCTATAAGCTGGAAACAAAAGTTTCAAAGAAAAAAAAAAAGCTCATTTTGTTTTCAGTTCGTTTTATCTTGGCTCTATCTCAGGCACCACTGACTTCAGACCTTTCAAAGCTAAGGGTGGGGTAGGGTGGGGCTTAGTGATTTTTTTCTTAAAGAGAAAGAACAGGGAATGTGCCTTGAATATTCACAATTTGCTTGAACATGATCATAGTCATTAATAAAAACATTGAGCAATATTTGCTTCTATGTCTTTGGAACTGGCAGCATTGACAGATCAGAGAACAGAAAGGAATTCTGCGGTTACTCGTGGAGGAATTTGGACCTGTGAGGTATTCATGATGTTAATTATTTATAATTTCAGTTGGTTTAGGCCAGGCTTTGAGCTTCAAGATAATGTGCCCAGAATTGGCAAGAAAAATGGTCATTTTTTGCTAGTAATTACTGGCTTTGAGCTTCAGCTATTTTAGAAGGATACACAGAGATCTTTAGATCATGTATTCCTGACTTAAGCAAGGAAGGAAGGAAGGAAAGAAGGGAGGGAGGGGAAGAGGAGGAATAGGAAGAAGAAAAGAAAAGAAAGAAGGAAGGAAGGAAAAAGGAAGGCAGGAAGGCAGGCAGGAACGAAGAAAGAAAGGAAGAAAAGAGACAAAAAAAAATTTTTTTTAAAGACCAACTCACAAAACCTCAGAATTTAACTAAGTTCCAGGCCTGAAATTTATTTTTTTGAACAATAGAGATACACTATACTGTAAGAAAACACAACATGTAAAAATTCAAACTTGCCAAACTAAACAGAGAGAAATTAAACATTTTACAGGAAAATTTGCTACTAGGGCCTGTTAAATAAAAGTGCCCTCAGTATCTTTAAACTAGAGATTGATGTATACTTTAACCTTTTAGAACCACGTAAAGTGAAGTCTCCTGTGTAAACATCATTCTTAATGTGGAATATCCACACTTGAAAGTCACACATTGCTGGGGTTCAACCTCAGCTTCACCACTCATAGCGTGTGACTGTGGCCAAGTTACTTCACCTCTCTGAGACTCAGTTTCCCCATCTGTAAAATGAGGGCAGTGATAGCACCTGCCTGATTAGACTTAACTGAGCTGCTACACAGAAAGCCATTAGGAAGTCCTGCCACTCAGCAGGTGTTTCATGGCTCTTAGCTTCCTAAGCCTTCTCTTTCCTTCCTACTTCTGGGAGCACGTGGTTCAGCCAGCATGGAACAAAAGAAAATTTGACCCTCTTTGTAGCTTTAGATGCCTCAGCTTTATGCTAAGTAAGTTGTAACCTCAAACAAATGGGGCCCAGACAGCTTATGGCTGTTTCTGCCTTTCTCATATTTATTTATTTTTTAAACAAATACTTGTATAATGCTTACTATGTGATAGGCATATTCTAAGCACTTGGCAAATACCAACTCATCCAATCTTTTATAACAACCCTATGAAATATATACTATTATTTATTATTCCCATCTTACATTTGAGGAAGCAGAAACGCAGAGAGCTTAAGTAACTCGTCCAAGGACCATAACAGGTACCTGCACAGCCAGGAACTGAACCCAGACAATCTAGTCCATTCCCTCAGTAGGTCTCATGGGTATGTTATTTATTTGGAAGGCCTGCTGAGACCAAAGCAGCCAAATGAAATACCAGGGCCAGTTCTGCACAGACTAAAAAATAACAGCAGGACCAGAAGTACTGAAGTTGCAAAAGCCTCTGCTGGTAAGCTTTCACTGCCAGAACCTCAGACTAGAGAGATCTAGATGAGGTTGACTGAACAAGCAAGCTGATTTCCAGTCCTTTGGCACACTGCCCTCTCTCCACTCCTACCACATAAGAGGGTGCAGCCTCCTCTCAGGTTTCTTCATTCTTCCTCACTCCCTTGGCTCAGTGAATGTGAAATTGCTGGCTGTTGCAGCCTAAGTGGGTGGAAGGGTGGCTGGAGGAAGGAGAGCATTAAAGTAGTCAAAGAAAAAAAAAGAAACAACTTGTTTTAACATTTTAATAACTCTAATTTTTAAAATTATCAAAGCAATGCCTTTTTTTTTTTTTTTTTTTTTTTGACAGAGTCTCACTCTGTCACCCAAGCTGGAGTGCGGTGGCACGATCTCGGCTCACTGCAACCTCCACCTCCCGGGTTCAAGTGATTCTCCTGCCTCAGCCTCCCAGCGATACCTCTTTACAGCAGACATTGTAAAGTGGCTGACTCAGCCCCAGTTCCTAACACACACATGCACACCCCCATCCCTCCTTCCACTTTCCAGCTGGGGATGGCCATATGACACAAATCTGGCCAGTTAACATTAACTCTGTGATGGCATTCTCGTTCGTGTTTTCCTGAGACAGTCCTTCCTGTTTCTTTCCTCTCTCTTTGAATGAATATGTGATAACTGGTGGGTACAATGACCACATGAAGGCCATGAAAGAAAAGCCATAAACATTTCAGACATTGGTCTTGGCATTGTTGAGCTGCTGAACCACTATTGTTTGAATTTTTGTTACTTACAGCCAAGGACAATCTTATGTTTACAAAGTTCACTATTTTAAAAAGTTAGAAAGTACGGGAAAAATAATAAGAATGGGGGAAAATAGCACCTGTAATCCTACCATCCAGAAATAACCAAAATCAATATTTCAACTTATAGTCCTTCAATTTTTCCTCTTTTTTATTGTTTTACAAAAATTTGGAGTAACGCTCCAGAAATAGTTTTGTAACTGATTATTTTACTTACCAATGTGCTATGGCCATTTTTCTATATCAATTATTCATCTACCCATCATTGCATGGATGTTCCAAGGTTTATCTAGCCAATTCCCTATTGTCAAATATTTGTTATTTTCCATTTTTAACCATGGTAAACAATAATAGTGTGAACTTGTTTGTAGATGCATCTTTATCTGATTATTTCCTTAGGATAAATTCCTAAAATTGCAGTGAATTGCTGGATTAAAGGGAATGCACATTTTATAGGCTTTACGGACCTATAGATAAAATGCCCTTCATAAAGGTTTTACCAGATTTTCTGCATTCACTTATATTGTGTGCCTTTTTGTTATATCGTTATCAACACTGGGATTTAAAAATGTCTGTCAGCTCAATGCGCAATGTATAGATTAATTTAAACTAATTTAATAATTTATTGTTTGACATTGTATTCGTCCATTTTCACATTGCTGATAAAGACATACCCAAGACTGGGCAATTTACAAAAGAAAGAGGTTTAATTGAACTTACAGTTCCACATGGCTGGGGAAGCCTCACAATCATGGTGGAAGGCAAGGAGGAGCTAGTCATATCTTACATGGATGGCAGCAAGCAAAAAAATCTTGTGCAGCAAAACTCCCTTCTAAAATAACTATCAGCTCTTGTGAGACTTACTATCAGGAGAACACCAGGGGAAAGATGATTCAATTACCTCCCACTGTCCCCATGATTCAATTACCTCCCACTGGACTCCTCCCACAACACGTGGGAATTCGAGATGAGATTTGGGTGGGGATACAGCCAAACCATATCAGACGTATTTCCATGACATCATTTCCCATTTTCAATTCTATGAATTACCTATTATGTGCCAAACACTCGTCTAGGTAGTTTGCATATTCCTGTTTCTAAAGTCTTCACAAACCATTATCTTTTATTTTGAGTGAGTAAACTATGGCTTACTCATAGTAAGGGGCTAAGTTACTTGTTCAAGATCACACAAACTGGTAAGTGATCAAACTAGGGTTCATAACTAGGTCTGCCTGACTCCAAAGCAGAAACTATAATAAATAAAGGTTTTTTTTTTTTTTTTTTTAAAGATGCTACATAAGTTCTCCAAGTTCTGGTTGAATCAATCAGGAACCAGTGAGAGAGAGACAGCTCTCTCCAAGGAGTAATTGAAGAGAGTTCATGGAAAGCACTATTTGTGGAGGTGTGGGGAGGAAGAAGGGACCAGTCAAGGGGTAGAGAAACACCAAGGCAGTATCAGCAGCAGAAAGCTGCTGTAATCCCAGGTCTGGAGAGGTAGAAAGAGGGCCTCTTTGGCAATCTGCTGAGATCTGCAGCAGTGGGAGAGTGGCAGCTATGTGACCATAGAGTCACAGGTACTGTCAAACCACAGAGCAGCCTACAGACGTTATACCCAACTCTGATCTCCTATTGGTGCCTCC
Source organism: Hylobates moloch (assembly GCF_009828535.3). NCBI lineage: Eukaryota > Metazoa > Chordata > Mammalia > Primates > Hylobatidae > Hylobates > Hylobates moloch. Next base: position 52,720,957 of record NW_026652292.1, on the reverse strand, counting down.
TATTAGCCAAATCCAACCAGAAGCCAGAGGACAATGAAACTTGGAAGTATTGTCCATGAAAATCAACCTCCTGGACACACAAGAAGGGAAAGTAGAGTGGAGAATGAACCTGCAGTGCTCCAGCCCATTTGCTCCCTATTCGCTTTAGAAGAGCAGAGCCATATCCTCCTGCAATGAACTGTTGATATACTTCAAAACCCACGTGCAAGGCTGCTATAGGATTAAATGCAGCCATGTAGGGGAAGGGCCTAGTACAGTTTGGTGCATAGTAAGCACACAATAAAAATGAGTTATGATTATTTCACATTTAGAATTAATATTCTACACAAATCATACCAGAAGATTCTACTTCTTATCTTTTTTTCTACTGGCAACTTTCAGCCCTCAAACTATTGGCCATAAAACAACAACCATAAAATCCAAAAACAAAACAAAAGAAAGAAAAGGAACGGGGATAAAATGAAACGTTTTTCCTTGTTGGGCACATGGCTGGGCACATTTGCCAGTCAGTCTTCCTCATTCTAAGGTGTGGTCCTAGGACTGAATGCCAGCTGATGAAATGTGAACAGAGGTGAGAAGCACAACCTCTAGGCCTGGCCTATATAAACCTCTCCTGTGCATTCCCCCAGGCTGTCTCCCCTTTGCCAGTTCAATGTCAATGAACAGACCATCTGATATGATTTTGCTCTGTGTCCTCACCAAAATCTCATGTTGAATTGTTATTCTCAGTGTTGGAGGTGGGGCTTGGTGGGAGCTGATTTGATCACTGGGTGGTTTCTAATTATTTAGCACCATCCCCCTCTCATGATAGCATTCTTATGAGATCTGGTTGTTTGAAAGTGTGTAGCACCTGCCCCTTGACACTCTATCTCTCCTGCTGGTCATGTGAAGATGGTGCTTGCTTTCCTTTCACCTTCCACCATCAATGTAAGTTTCCTGAGGCCTCCCCAGGAGCAGAAGCCTGTACATCCCACAGAACCATGAGCCAATTAAACCACTTTTTAAAAATAAATTACCCAGTTTTAGGTATTTCTTTATAGCAGTGTGAGAACAGACTAATACAGCACCCTCAGGATCCCTGTTCTGAGAAAGATGGAACTCCTGTCTGTCTGTATTTGAGCAGAGTCCCTGATTCATCCAACCCTGCCTGACCTGAAATTGCCTTAGCTGTTTATGGAAATGTGAAATAAAAGCTGATGCTGTTAAGCAATCTATATATCAGAGTTTTGCAATAGCAGCTAGTGGCACCCTCATTAATACAAGGAACAAACATATGAGTGCAAAGCTCAGACAAGGACCCAGAGCAGGATTGACAGAAACAAAAAAGGTGCATAATGAGGCTTCTCTAGAAGGAGCCCTTATGTTTTAAGGTGATATGGTTTAGGTCTGTGTCCACACCCAAATATCACGTTCAGTTGTAATCCCCACTGTTGGATGTGGGGCCTGGTGGGAGGTGACTGGATCATGGGGGTGGGGTTCTCATGAATGGTTTAGCACTGTCCCTCCTTGATACTGTATAATGAGTGAGTTTTCATGAGATCTGGTTGTGTAAAAGTATTTAGTTACCTCCTCTCTCTCCCTCTTGATGCTGCTTTTGCCATGTAAGATGCATGCTCCTGCTTTGCCTTCTGCCACGAGTAAAAGCTCCCTGAGGCCTCCCCAGAAGCAGTTGCTGCCATGCTTCCTGTACAGCCTGTGGAACCATGAGCCAATTAAACCTCTTTTCTTTGTAAATTACGTAGTCTCATGTATTTTTCTATACCAATGCAAGAACAAACTAATACAGAAAATTGGTACCAAGGAGTGGGGCATTGCTAAAAAGATACCTGAAAATGTGGAAGTGACTTTGGAATTGGGTAATGAGCAGAGGTTGGAAGAGTGTGGAGGACTCAGAAGAAGACACAAAGATTAAGGAAGGTTAGAACTTTCTAAAGACTTGTTGAGTAATCATGACCAAAATTCTGATAGTGATATGGACAGAGATGACCAGGCTGAGGTGGTCTCAGATGGAGATGAGAAACTTATTGGGAAATGGAGAAAAGGTCACTTTTGTTATTCCTTAGGGAAAAGCTAGGTTGAATCGTGCTCCTGCCCTAGGGATTTGTGGAATTTTGAACTTGAGAGAGGAGATTTAGGGTGTCTGGTGGAAGAAATTTCTCAGCAGCAAACTATTCAAGATGTGACTTGCCTGCTTCTAAAAACATATGCTCACATGTGTGAGCAAAGAAATGACCTGAAATTGGAACTTACATTTCAAACGGAAGTAGAGCATAAAAGTATGGAAAATTTGCAGCCTGGCCATGTGGTAGAAAAGAAAAGCCCATTTTTAGGGGAAGAATTCAAGCAGGCTGCAGAAATTTGCATAAAAGGGAGCCAAATGGCTAAGACAATGAAGAAAAGGCCTTGAAGGCATTTCAGGGACTTACTTGGTAGCCCCTCCCAACACAGGCCCAGAGACCTAGAAGGACAGAATGGTTTCATGGGCCAGGCCCAGAGCCCCACTGCCCTGTGCAGCCTCAGGACACTGCTCCCTGCATCCAAATGCTCCAGCTCCAGCCATGGCTCAAAGGGGCCCAGGTACAGCTCAGGCCACTGCTTCAGAGGGTTTCCATGTGGTATTAAGCCCCAGGGCACACAGAGTGCAAGGGTTGAGGCTTGGGAGCCTCCACCTAGATTTCAGGGGATGTATGGAAATGCCTGGATGTGCAGGCAGAAGCCTGCTGCAGGGGCAAAGCCCTCATGGAAAACCTCTACTAGGGCAGTGCAGAGGGGAAATGTGGGGTTGGAGCCCCTAAACAGAGTCCCCACTAGTGCACTGCCTAGTGGAGCTGTGAGAAGAGAGCCACCCTCCTCCAGACCCTAGAATGGTAGATCCACCAACAGCTTGCACCCTGAGCCTGGAAATGCTGCAAGCATCCAACACCAGCCCATGAGAGCAGCCTTGGGGTCTGAACCCTGCAAAGCCACAGGGACAGAGCAGCCCATGGCCTTGGGAGCCCACCCCTTGCAACAATGTGCCTAAATGTAAGACATGGAGTCAAATAAGATTATTTTAGAGTTTTAAGGTTTAATGACTACACTACCACAAGTTGGATTTGCATGGGGCCTGTATCCCCTTTCTTTTGGCCAATTTCTCTCTTTTGGAATGGAAGTATTTACCCAATGCCTATAACTAACTTTTTTTTTTTTTTTTTTTTTTTTTGAGATGGAGACTCACTCTGTCACCTGGGCTGGAGTGCAGTGGTGCTATCTTGGCCCACTGCAACCTCTGTCTCCTGGGTTCAAGCGGTTCTCCTGCCTCAGCCTCCTGAGTAGCGTGTGCCACTATGCCCAGCTAATTACAGGCGTGTGCCACTATGCCCAGCTAATTTTTGTATTTTTAGTAGTGACGGGGTTTCACCATGTTGGTTGGCCAGGATGGTCTCGATCTTTTGACCTCGTGATCCTCCTGCCTCGGCCTCCCAAAGTGCTAAGATTACAGGCATGAGCCACCGCACCCAGCCAGAAGTAACTAACTTGTTTTTGATTTTACAGACTCATAGGTAGAAGGAACTAGCCTTGTCTCAAATGAGACTTTGGACTTTGGACTTTTAAGTTAATGGTGGAATGAGTTAAGAATTTGGGAGATTGCTGGGAAGGCATGATTGTAGTTTGTAATTTGAGGCAGACATGAGATTAGGGAGGGGCCAGAGGTGGAATGATGTGATTCGGATCTGCGTCACCACCCAAATCTCATGTTCAATTGTAATCCCCAATGTTGGAGGTGGGGCCTGGTGGGAGGTGATAAGATCATGGGGGTGAGGCTCTCATTAATGATTTAGCACCATCCCCCCTTGGTACAGCACAATAAGTGATTTTTCATGAGATCTGGTTGTTTAAAAGTGGGTGGTGCCTCCCCCGCACTGTCCTGCTCCTGCTATGTAAGACTCCTGCTCCTACTTTCCCTTCTGCCATGAGTAAAAGCTCCCTGAGGCTTCCCCAGAAGCAGATTCTGACATGCCTCCTGTACAGCCTGTGGAATCATCAGCCAATTAAACTTCTTTTCTTTATAAATTATGCAGTCTCAGGTATTTCTTTATAGCAATGTGAGAGTGGACTAATACATAAGGCCACTGATCTTTCTCTGATAAAAATTTAATTTCAGTTTACATGAATTATTATATTCTACCAAAGAGCTCTACTAAAAATTCCTTTAAAAGAATAGAAACTACCAGAAGTCAGAAGCCTGGCACTGCACGTCATCAGTTTGATAAGGTTTGGTGCCTGCATTAGCCCGTGCTCAGAGTACAACTGCAGGGTCAGACTGCCTGGGTCACCCCTCATAGCAGTGAACCTTAGGCAAGTGACAGCACTTTTCCAAGTTAATGTGTGCAAAGAGTTGAAAAGCATGTCACGCACATAGCCAGCTCTCAATGCAGGCTGAAGAAATGAATAAAGTGTGAAGAGGAGATAGATTGTTGGTCCTTCTCCTCTCCTCTCTTCAGAGAAGACTATTTCTGACTCTTCGTGGTTCCTTCTTTCTCAGAAGGAGGTTGGTGAACAGTGATTTGGAGGAACAGGGGACAAAGAAGGAAAGGGGTATGGACATGATCAGCCACATGCCTAATGCCCATCTCCTTTGAGGTTCTCCCTCTGTGACAGTCCCCCAGCTCTCTTGTGGCTCCCAAGAATTAGCGCTGTACATAGAAACCATACTCTGGATCCAGACTGCCTGGTTTGAATACTTACTGACTCACCTGCCACAAAGCATCTAGGACAATGCTTGGCCTGTGATTCCTTCAGCACTAGTTAGCACAGAGAGACATGGTGGACAAAGTCATTGCCTCCACTCCTCAGATGCCAAAATAGGTCTCACCCTGCAGAGGACCCTGCTCCATCCATTACTGTTTGAGTACCACTAATTCAGAAAAAAACAAATTTAATGGTTTATGACTCTCTCATATAGACTGGAAGAGACAGCAAATATTTACAATTGGTAGGGCACAGCCCCCTGCCCTTATCCTGTGAAAGTCATGGATGCATGGATGGATGGATGGATGGATGGATGGATGGATGGATGGATGAAACCTTACACCAGGTTTCAACTGCATAACAGGGCCATGCCACCATTGCTAACTTTCCCATCAGTTAAATGAAGAATTCCATTTATCCCACAGTCACAAGAGAGGGAAATAATGACTACAGGACATTAACATATATAAACCCAAGAGCTTCTATAAAATGCGTGTAATAGGTAGGACATATTTTCAGTTACACATTCCATCAATTTATGTCCCCTAAAACTTAACATCTCCATACAATGAAACTCTAATATAGGCCGGGCGTGGTGGCTCATGCCTGTAATCCCAGCACTTTGGGAGGCCGAGGTGGGGGGATCATGAGGTCAGGAGATCGAGACCATCCTCGCTAGCACGGTGAAACCGCGTCTCTACTAAAAATACAAAAAAATTAGCCGGGCGTGGTGGCGGGCGCCTGTAGTCCCAGCTACTCTGGAAGCTGAGGCAGGAGAATGGCGTGAACCTGGGAGGCGAAGCTTGCAGTGAGCAGAGCTTGCGCCACTGCACTCCAGCCTGGGCAACAGAACAAGAATCTGTCTCAAAAAAAAAAAAAAAAAGAAAAAGAAAAAAGAAATTCTAATAAAACATGGTTTGTGTATAAAGAAGGTGTTATAACTGCATAACTGCTGGGGTTAACATGAAGCTCCCTGACCTTGGTGTCTTGGTGTCGTGTCATAGCATGGGTCAAGAGGAGCATTTAAGAAAAATGCATAGGCTGAGAGATGGAGACAGAAAGAGTCTTCAGGGCCACTGACTATGTGTCAAGTGCTTAATGGGTGGCACCTCGTTTAATGCTCACTAAATCTATGTTTTACAAATAGCCTTCAAGAAACCATCTGTTCCTGTGTTAAAGGAAGCCTTAGCAATTATAATAACCTGGACTTAAAACTGGACCTTACCACTTCCCAGCCGTGTGATTTTGGAGAAGTTATACAGCCTCTCTGAGTCAGTGAGGAGTAAATGAACTAACAAATATAAAGCACCTGGTATGTAATAGGTGCCTTAGAAACATGATTTCTTTTCCTCTCTTACTTCTTTCTATTAGTGGTTCTCAACTTTGGCTGCACATTGGAGTCACTTGAGGATCTTTAAAACAAAAACAAAAACAACAACCAAAAAAACCCTCTGACCTGAGTCCTTCCTCCAGGGATTTGGATTAATTGGTCCAGGGTGTGGTCTGGTCATGGGCATGGGGATCTTTAAAAGCTCTTCTGGGTGAATCTAAAGTGCTGCCAAGGTCAAAAATCACTTGTCTTCATTGAATCACCTGGTATCACATAGGGAGTTAGTGGGTGATGCAATAATAGAATTGTTAATCACATTGGGCAGAGTTATCAGAAATGGGAATTCTAGAAACTGTGGTTGCTCCCTTCTGCTATCAAGGGAAAGGGTAACCTTTCCCTTAATGATGAGATATATAATAATGGGTAACCTTTCCCTTAATAAAAAGAGCTACCTCAGCCAATTGTCCTATAGGGGAGTGCCAGTGGTTTTATCTCGATAGAGGATGCCATTTTGGGGAAACCTATTCTTTAGAATAAAGTAAATGGCTTAAAGAGCCCATGGGTGTAATTCTTCAAGGTAAACGCATGTTCCAGGAATCAAGATAATGGTCAGAGTTCTGCTGTCACAAGGGAGAGCTGAGGTTCTGGACTGAGCATGTTCTCACCTTGCTGTGTGATGCTTAATGCAAGTTTCTTAAACTCTCTGAGCTTCAATTTCCCAGTCTGTTAGGGACATAAAAACTTTTTAAAAGAATGGTCCAAAAGCTTAAGCTTTTCAGGAAAAAAAAAAAAAGGCATATGCATCTGCACTCATAATGTTTATACATAGAATTTTAGGAAGTTCATGGGCCATGGTACATTTTTCTTAAATAGATAAGCCCTGAATCCCTTCCAGCTTCATAAAAGTATTTTACTCCTATTTAAATATTGTTTACAGGTTCCATTATATGGGTGGGCTCTCCTGGAAGGTTGCTGAAGAAAGAGGGACTTCTGAGAGGCAGTGCAGTTGAGCAGGAAATAATGGTGCTACATCTCTGGACAGGGTGAACATTTCAAGGACCTCGGGTCTAGGCAGTCCAGTTAAAGTATCTAAAAAATCTCCTCATAAAAAAACAATCAAGCCAAATAGTTAAAATCTGACCTCAATTCTCTTTTCTGGAATTAGTGTCATTAAAATGATTTTCAAAGTCTAATATAGAAAATCTACATTTTATTACCATGTTCAAAGTCACAGACCTCTGTGAACCAGCCAAGCAGGCTGGAAGGCAAAGCTGTACACTGAAATCCACTTTTAGCAGCTCACTTTGCCATCTGAACCCAGGCAAGTTGTTTTACCTCTCAGTGCCCTTGCCTGTAAAATGCGGATAACAGAGCCAACCTCACAGGGCTGGTATGAGGAATAGCTAATGAAACGTGATAATGACACGCCCAATTTAAATGCAAAAGGCTGTAAAACAACAAAAAGCATATTTAAACATTTCCACTGCTAGGAGATGGTGGTGGGGGAGACAACAGGGCCTTGAGAAGAGAGCATTTATTTTTCTCTCTAGTGTACCCTTCAGTTAATCAATGAATATTTATTATTCTATGTGCTAGGCGCTGTGCTAGGCTATGGGAAACATAGAAGTCTTCATTCTCATGAAATTTACAGTCAGCCATTCCAGGCATGACATGTAAAATCCAGTGGAAAATATTCTGAATCACAGCTCCCTCTCATTTCTGTCTATCTGTCTGTACATCAGACAGCGTGGGTAACTTTGGGAAATACAAACGTTTATGAGACACATCACTACCCTTGAAGAGTTTGAATCTCATCATAAAGAGAAGACATAGGAGAAGCATAAACTATCCAAGGCAGCGTAAGATCCAATGCCAAGTGAACATTCAACTTTCTCTTTCGTTTGTGTTTCTTTTCCATTTGGGCTGCTTTCTTTCTTTCTCTTTCTTTTCTTTTTTTCTTTTTTTTTTTTTTTGAGATGGAGTCTCACCCTAGCACCCAGGCTGGAGTGCAGTGGCACAATCTTGGCTCACAACCTCTGCCTCCCAGGTTCAAGTGATTCTCTTGTCACAGCCTCCCAGGTAGCTGGGACTACAGGCACGATCATCACGCCCTGCTAATTTTTGTATATTTAGTAGAGACGGGGTTTTACCATGTTGGCCAGGCTGGTCTTGAACTCCTGACTTCAAGTAATCCGTCCACCTTGGCCTCCCAAAGTGCTTGGATCACAGGCCTGAGCCACCATGCCCAGCTGGGCTGTTCTCTTTCTACACTCTCCTTACCCTCTAAGAATCTCTTCCAGGTTCATCCATGTTATCCCTAATGGCAGAATTTTCTTCTTTTCCTTCTTTTTAAAGACAGAGTAATACTCCATTATGTATACCACATTTTCTTTATCCATTCACCCATCAGCAGACAATTAGGTTGATTACATCTTTTGACTATTGTAAATAATGCTGCAATGAACATTGGGGTGCAGACATCTCTCATTCATTCATTCATTCATTTTCATGCATTCATTTTCTTTGGATCTATACCCAGAAGTAAGATTGCAAAATCATATGATAGTTCTATTTTTAATTTTTTGAGAAATCTGCATACTGTTTTGCATAATGGCTGTACCAATTTCCCACCAACAGTGTGCAAGAGTTCCCTTTTCTCCATATTCTTACCAATGCTTATCTTTTGTCTTTTGGTAATAGCCATGAGATAATGTCTTATTGTAGTATGTACTGTATATACTCTTTCGTGTCTGGCTTTTTTGTTGCAACATAATATTTGGAGATTCATTCATTTTGCTGCATATATTAATAGTATGATTTGGGGGTTTTGGTTTGTTTGCTTCTTCTTATTTTTATTTTTTTGCTGAGTAGTATTCCCTTGTATGAATATATTGAAATTTGTTTATCTATTCGATTATTGATAGCTATGTGTCTTATATCCTGGTTCTGTTTATTATGATAAAGTTGTTATAAATGTTTTCATGCAAATCTTTTTGTGGATATATGTCTTTTATCTCTCTTAGGTAAAAACCTAGAAGTAGAATTGATGAATTGTAGTGAGGTATATGTTTAGTTTTATAAGAAACTACCACAACTTTTGCCAAAGTGAGTTGTAACATTTTATACTCTTACCAATAATGTGTGAAGTTTTCAGTTGTTCTACATCCTCACTTGGTATTGGGTATTTTACTTTTAACCATTTTTTTTCCAGTAATTTCAACTTTTCTTTAAGATCCAGGGGGTACATGTGCAGTTTTTTTACTGGATATATTGTGTGATGCTGGAGTTTGGGTATAATTGACCCCATCACACAAGTACTCAGCACAGTACCCCAATAGTTAACTTTTCAACCTTGTCCACCTCCTTCTCTCCCAACTCTAGTAATCCCCAGTTTCTCTTGTTGCCCTCTTTATGTCCATGAGGACCCAGTGTTTAACTCTTATAAGTGAGAACATGCAATATTTAGTTTTCCGTTTCTGCGTTACTTTACTTAGGATAATAGCCTCCAGCTGCATCCATGTTGCTGCAAAGGACATTATTTCATTTTTTATCATGGCTGCACAGTATTCCATAGTGTGTGTGTGTGTATATATATATATATATATACACACACATTTTTCTTACACAACCCACTGTTGATGGGCACCTAGGTTGATTCCATGTGTTTGTCACGGTGAATAGTGCTATGATGAACATGCGTGCATGTGTATTTTGGTAGAATGATTTATTTTCTTTTGGATAAATATCCAGTAATGGGACTGTTGGGTTGAATGGCAGCTCTGTTTTAAGTTCTTTGAGAAATCTACAAACTGCTTTCCACAGTGGCTAAACTAATTTATATTCCCACCAGCAGTGTATAAGTGTTTCCTTTTCTCTGCAGACTCTGTAGCATCTGTTGTTTTTTGACTTTTTAGTAATAGCCATTCTGACTGGTGCGAAAAGGTATCTCATTGTGGCTTTAATTTGCATTTCTCTGATGTATAGTGATGTTGAGCATTTTTTCATGTTTGTTGGTCACTTGTATGTCTTCTTTTGAGAAGTGCCCATGTCTTATGCCCATTTTTTAATAAGGTTATTTGTTTTTTGCTTGTTTAATTGTTTAAGTTCCTCATAGATTTGGAATATTAGACCTTTGTTGGGTGCATAAATTGCTAATATTTTCTACCATTCTGTAGATTGTCTACTCACTCTGTTGATAGTTTCTTCAGCTGTGCAGAAGCTCTTTAGTTTAATTAGGTCCCACTTGTGAAATTTTTTTTTGTTGAAATTGCTCTTGGGCAGAGTTCCCCAAGCCCTGGGCTGTGGACTGGTACTAGTCTATGGCCTGTTAGGAACCTGGCTGCACAGCAGGAGGGGAGGTGCAAGAGAGGATTACCACCTGAGCTCCACCTCCTGTCAGATAAGCAGTGGCATTAGGTTCTCATAGGAGTGTGAAACCTATTGTGAGCTGCACATGAGAGGGATCTAGGTTGCACGCTCCTTGTGAGAATCTAATGCCTGATGATCTGAGTGGAACAGTTTCATCCTGAAACCACCCCCAGCCTGCCCCACCATCATGAAAAATTGTCTTCCACAAAACCGGTCCCTGATGTCAAAAAGGTTGGGGACCCCTGCTCATGAGGACTTAGTCAAAAATACTTTCCCATGGTCAATGTTCAAAATGGTGTTTCCAAGGTTTTCTTCTAGGAATCTTATAGTTTGAGGTCTTACATTTAAATCTTTAATCCATCTCAAGTTAATTTTTATATATGTTCAAAGGCAGGGGTCCAGTTTCAGTCTTCTGCATATGGCTAGGCAGCTATCTCAGCACCATTTGTTGAATAGGAAGTCCTTTCCCCATTGATTTTTTTTTTTTGTCAACTTTGCCAAAGACCAGATGGCTATAGATCTGCAGCTTTATTTCTGGGCTCACTATTCCGTTCCATTGGTCTATATGTCTGTTTTTGTACCAGTACCATACTGTTTTGGTTACTGTAGCCTTATAGAATAGTATGAAATTGGATAATATGATGCCTCCAGCTTTGTTCTTTTTGCTTAGAATTGCTTTGGCTATTCGGGCCTTTGTTGCTGTTGTTGTTGCATATGAATTTTAGAATAGTTATTTTCTAATTCTGTGAAAAATGACATTGGTAGCTTGAAAGGAATAGTGTTGATTCCGTAGATGGCTTTGGGCAATATGACCATTTTAACAATATTGATTCTTCCAACTCATGAGCATGGAATATCTTCCATTTGTTTGCGTCATCTATGATTTCTTTTGGTAGTGGTTTGTAGTTCTCCTGGAAGGAATCTTTCACCTCCTTGGGCAGATGTATTCCTAGGTATTTTATTTTATTGTGGCTATTGTAAATGGGACTGAATTCTTGATTGGGCTGTCAGCTTGAATATTATTGGCATGTTATTATTGGTCCAGGAGCTTCTTGGTGAAGACTTCAAGGTTTTCTAGATATAGAATCATATCGGCCGTGATGAGAGATCATTTGACTTCTTCTTTTCCTATTTGAATGCCTTTTATCTCTCTCTCTTCACTGACTACTCTGGCTAAGACTTACAGTGCTATGTCGAATAGGAGTGGTGAGAGTGGGAGTTCTTGTCATGTGCCAGTTCTCAAGAGGAATGCTTTCAGTTTTCCCATTCAGTGTGATGTTGACTGTGGGTTTGTTATTGATGGCTCTTATTTTGAGGTATGTTCCTCTTGTGCCTGGTTTCTTGATGTTTTCTTTTATTATGAAGGGATGTTGAATTTTATCAGAAACTTTATCCACATCTACTGACATGATCATGTGGTTTTTGTTTTTAAAATTCTGTTTATGTGGTGAATCACAGTTATTTGTGTATGTTGAATCAACCTTGCATCTCAGGAATGAAGCCTACTTCATCATGGTGAATTAACTTTTTTTTTTTTTGAGACCGAGTCTTGCTCTGTCACCCAGGATGGAGTGCAGTGGCGCGATCTCGGCTCATTGCAAGCTCTGCCTCCAGGGTTCACGCCATTCTCCTGCCTCAGCTTCCTGAGTAGCTGGGACTACAGGGGCCCGCCACCAAGCCCAGCTAATTTTTTGTATTTTTAGTAGAGATGGGGTTTCACTGTGTTAGCCAGGATGGTCTCTATCTCCTGACCTCGTGATCCGCCCACCTAGGCCTCCCAAAGTGCTGGGATTACAGGCCTGAGCCGCTGTGCCTGGCCAGTGAATTAACTTTTTAATGTGCTGTTGGGTTTGGTTTGCTAGTATTTTGTTGAGGATTTTCACAACTAGGTTCATCACGGATACTGGCCTGTGGTTTTCTTTTTTCATTGTGTCTCTTCTAGGTTTTGGTAGCAGAATGACGCTGGCTTCATAGAATGAGTTAGGGAGGATTCCCTCCTTGATTTATTGGAATAATTTCAGTAGAATTACTACCAGCAGTTCTTTGTATGTCTGGAAGAATTCTACCGTGAATCTCTCTCATCTGAGGCTTTTTTTGGTGGGTAAGTTTTTATTATTATTATTACTGATTCAATTTTGGAACTTGATATAGGTCCGTTTAGGGTTTCAATTTCTTCCTGGTTCAATCTTGGGAGAGTATGTTTCCAAGAATGTATCAATTTCCTCTAGTTTTTCTAGTTTGTGTGCATACAGATGTTCACAGTATTTGTGTGCATACAGATGTTCATAGTAGTCTCTGAAGATCTTTTGTATTTCTGTGTGGTCAATTGTATGTCACCTTTGTCATTTCTGATTGTGCTTATTTGGATCTTCTCTCTTTTTTTTCTTTGTTAATCTAGCTAGCAGTCTATCAATCTTGTTTATCCTTTCAAAGAAATAACTTTTGGTTTCATTGATAATTTTTATGACATTTTGGGTCTCAATGTTCTCTGGTTTTACTTCTTTCTTTCTTTCTGCTGGCTTTGGGGTAGTTTGTTCCTTCTTTCTAGTTCCAGGTGTGATGCTAGGTTGTTAATTTGAGATCTTTCTAACTTCTTGGTGTAGGCATTTAGCCCTATAAACTTTCCTCCTAATGCTGCTTTTGCTGCATCCCAGAGATTTTGATATGTTGTGTCTCTTTTTTCATTTATTTCAATAATTTTTTATTTCAACCTTAATTTTGTTGTTTACCCAGAAGTAACTCAGGAGCAAGTTGTTTAATTTCCACGTAATTGTGTGGTTTTTGAGAAATCTGGATATTGATTTATATTTTTATTCTACTGTGATCAGAGTATGCTTAGTATAATTTTGATTTTTTTATTTATTGAGACTTGCTTTATGGTCAAGCATATGGTGGATCTTAGAGTACGTTCCATGTGCAGATGAGAAGAACGTCTATTCTGTGATTGATGGGTGGTGTATTCTGTAGATGTCTATTATGCCCAATTAGTCAAGTGTCGAATTTAAGTCCAGAATTTCTTTGTTAGTTTTCTGTGTTGATGATCTATCTAATGCTTTCCATGGAGTGTTGAGGTCCTCCACTGTTATTGTGTGGTTATCTAAGTCTTTTCATAGGTCTAGAAGTACTTGTTTTACCAATCGGGGTGCTTCAACATTGTGTGTGTACTTTAACCATTTTAATCAATGTGAAATAATTTCTCGTTATGCATGATGAATAATTACATTGAGCACTTTTTCATATGCTTCTGACAGTTTCTGTGTCTTATGAAGTATCTGTCCAAATCTTTTTTCTATTTTTTAATGCAATGTTTTATCTTTTTAACTATTAAGTTGTTGGAATTCCTTATATATTTTAGATACAAATCTCCTGTTAAGTAAATGTTTCTCTCATTCTGTGGTTTGTTTTTCATTTTTTAATGGTACTTTTGAGAAGTAGAAGTTTTTAGTTTTGATGAGATCCAATATGGCAATTTTATTTTCTTTTATGATCAGTATCTGTATTAAGGTTCTCAAAACCAATAGCATATTTATGTATTTGTGTGTGTGTGTGCATGTGCATATGTGTGTGTGTGTATACACATATATGGAGAGCCAGAGAGACAGAGTGCATGTGAGAGATATTTAATATAAGGGATTGGCTCATGTTATTAGTGGAGGCTGAGAAGTTCCAAGATTTGAAGCTGGAGACCAGGACAGCTGATGGCATTACATTCTAGTTCAAGTGCAAACGATGACCAGTCCCAACTCAAGCAGTCAAGTCAAAAAACTTCCCTCTTATTCAGTCTTTTTGTTTTATTTGGGTCTTCAGTCGATTGAATGAAAGGCATTACAAAGAGTGGACAGTATGCTCTACTCAGTCTACCCATTCAAATGTTAATCTAATCCAAAACACCCTCACAAACACACCAGAATAATGTTTGGCCAAATATCTGGGTACCCCATGGTCCAGTCAAGTTGACCCCAAATTAACCATCACAGTGCCTTTATTATCCTAAGAAACTTTTGCTTACTTCAAAATATTCTCTCTGTTTTATCGTGAAGATCATTTGTCTTCCAGAGTCATTTTTTGGAAAGACAATTCTTTCCTCATTGAGTTATATTGATGACTTTGTCAAAAATCAATTGAGTATATGTGTGTGATATCTGTTTCTGGACTGTTTTGTGTTCCATTGATCTACTTGCCAAGCCTTACATCAATACAACACCATCTTGACTACTGTAGGTGAAAAGTAAATCTTTATATTCATTGTCCATAGCAAATATACCTATTTGCTATGTAACAAATTATCCTCAAAAGTGCAACACAGCAAACACTTATCATTTCACACCGTTCCTCGGGGTCAGGAATTTGAGAGCAGCCAAGCTGGGTAGTTCTCTCATAGGGTCTCATGAGGTTGCAGTTAAGCTATTGCCCAGAGTTGCAGTCATCTGAACGTTGGACTGAAACTGGAGGGTGTGCTTTCAAGCCCTCTAATGTAGCTGTTGGGAGAGGACTCAATTCTTTGCTGGCTCCTTGTTCAGGGGCTTCAGTTCCTCATCATATGGGCCTCTCTGCAGGGCTATTTATGATGGAGCATGTGGCTTTCCTCAGAACAAGTGGCCAGAAAGGGAGAATGAGAGATAGAAAGAGACACTAAGATAGGTGTCACCATGTCTTCTATAACTTAATCTCAGAAGCAACATACCACCATTTCTGCCATATTCTATTGTTCACACAGACCAACCCTGATGCAGTGTGGAAAGGCACTAAACAAGAATGCGAGTATCAGGAAGTGGGGATCAGTGTTTGGGGCCATCTTGTAAGCTGGCTACCACAGTCTGGAAATCATGTAGTGTAAGACATCTGACTTGGCTTTTCTTTTTCAAGATAGTTTTGGCTGCCCTAGATCCATCCTCCCCTCCCTCCCTCCCTCCGTCCCTCCCTCCCTTCCTTCCTTACTTCCCTTTCTTTTCTTTCTTTCTTTTTCTTTCTTTCCTTCTCTCTTTCTTTCTTCTTTCCTTCTCTCTTTCTCCCTTTTTCTTTCTTTCCTTCTTTCTTTTTCTTTCTCTCTCTCTTTCTTTCTTCTTTCCTTCTCTCTTTCTCCCTCCTTTCTTTCTTTCTTTCTTTCTTTCTTTCTTTCTTTCTTTCTTTCTTTCTTTCTTTCTTCTTTCTTTCTTTCTTTTTCTTTCTTTCTTTCTTTCTTTTTCTTTTTTTGAAGACGGTTTGGCTCTGACATCTAGGCTGGAGTGCAGTGGTGCTATCACAGCACACTGCAGCACCAAACTCCTGGGCTCAAGTAATCTTCCTGCTTCACTCTCCCAAGTAGCTGGGACTATGGGTGCACACCACTATGCCTGACTGCTTTGCGTTTTCATATAAATCTTAGAATTAGCTTGTTAGTGTTTTTTTTTTCAATCTTGCTGGAATTTTCACTGGGATGGCATGAAGTCTGTAATAAATTTGGGAAAAATTGATATCTTATCTATTTTGACAAATAGGTGAACATGATGTGTCTCTTTATGTAGCTCTCCCTTAATTTCTTCCAGCAATGTTCTTTAGTTTTCAGTGTGGAGGTACTGTACATTGTTCATTAATTTATTTCTAAGTATTTTATGTTTCCTAATGCTATTTTAATGATATTTTTAAAATATTACTTTCCAAATGTTTGTTGCTAATACATACAAAAATGAAATAGATATTTTAAATACTGGTTTTATACCCTCCAACTTTTCTAAATTTATTTAAGAGTTCTAATAGTTATTTTATAGATTCCTAAGACTTAAGCAAGAAAACAAATTAAAGCCAGTCTTCTTCCTTTCCAACATTTATGCCTTTCGTTTCTCACATACATTTTCTGTAAAGGTCCCTATAGTAAATATTTTAGGCTTTGAGGGCCTTTCAGTGTCTGTTGCAACTACTCAATTCTGCTGTTGTACCACAAAAGCAGCCACGTGTAAATGAATGGACATGACTGTGTTCCGATAAAATTTTATTTCCAAAGATGAGTGACCAGGCTGGATTTGTCCTATTTAAAAGTTTAAATGTATTAAGGTCATGAAAGTTAAGGAAAGACCTTGGAATCATTCCAAATGGAAGAAGACTAAAGAGACTTGACAATTAAATATAACATGTGATCCTGGGCTGAATTCTTTTGCTAAAAAGGCCATTATTGAGACAATTGGCAAGTCTTGAGTGGGCCCAAGGATTAGATGGTAGTGATGTATCAATGTTAATTTTCTGACTTTTAGGCTGTGTTGTGATTATGTAGGATCATGTACTTGCCTCTTAGAAAATCACACTCAAACACTGAAGATGAAGATGATGAGGCATTGTGTTGACTGCTCACTCAAAACTCATTTAGGAAGAAAATTCATTGTTCTAGTCTTGCAAAACAAAAACGTATTATTGGGCCATAGACTGTAAAGAATAATTATAGATCCATGGCATACAAGTAGAATGAAGCTAGAAACCTGTGAGGATGCCTAAGCCCTACCCCACAGGGCTAGGGCTTGCCTGTGCTTCTCACCGTAAAATTTATATGTATTTTACCTTTACAGCCACTCAGTAAAGTAAGATTGCTGTCCTTGCTATATATTACTAGATATCCTGAACTTTTGAGGTGAATTATGAATAGTCCCAAATAAGGTCTAATAAACAACTTCCTGAGTTGGTAAAAAATTGCTTTCATATATATCATTGCATCCCACAATCCCTGAGAAGTTAAGAATTATTAGCACACTTTCACAGATGAGAAACACAGGTTATTAAAGGCAGAGAAACTGCTGCATGGACCCAAACCAGGGCTCTGATGTAAGTCCTGGGCTCTTTCCATGAACCACAATACACCCAGTTTGGGCCTAGTGTGTGTAGCCTTGGATAAGTTCCCTAAAATGATAGAATCTCCAAGAATCAAAAGTGATCTTGAAAGTCATGTGGTCCAACTTTCAATCAGAGAACTCACGCCCAGCCGAGGGGCACAGGTTTTAGAGACAGGTCTTGCTGTGTTGCCCAGATTGGTCTGAAACTCCTGGCCTCAAGCAGTCCTCTCACCTCAGCCTCCCAAAGTGCTTGGATTACAGTTGTGAGCCACTGTGCCCAGCCCTACATTGAATTTTTTTTAGGAATTTCCATTCTATTTTCCACAGTGGCTGCAACATTTTACATTCCCACCAGCAATGCACAAGGAAATTGGGAAGAAATTCCCAATTACTTCACATCCTTGCCATTGTTTGTTATTCTCTTTTTAAAAAAATAATAGCCATCCTAATGTGGGCCTCATTTTGACTTTTTAATGCCCACTATTATGAGTTGAATTATGTTGCCTGTAAAAAGATAGTTGAAGATACGCGGAAGTCCTAACCTGCAGTACCTTAGATTGTGGCCTTGATTGAAAATAGTGTTGCTGCAGATGTATTTAATTAAGATGAAGTCATACTCGAGTAGAGCAGGCCCCTAATCCAACATGACTACTGTCCTTACGTGAAGATGGCATCTGAAGACCTCTGTCTACAGGGAGAACACCATGTTACAGTAAGGGCAGAGATTGGAGTTATGCAGATGTAAGCCCACGAATGCCAAAGATTGCCAACAAACTACCAGAAACCAGCAAGAGGGAAGGAAGGATTCCCCTATAGGTTTCAGAAGGAGCGTAGCCCTGCTTGATTTTTTTATTCGTAGCCTCCAGAACTATAAGGCAATACATTTCTATTTTTTGAGGCCATCCAATTCGTAGCAGAATATTTTATTATGGCAGCCCTGATAAACTAATATATCCACCCTACTTCTGAAGTCCAACTCTCATATCCTCTTCAGTTCCCGAAAAGACCTTTCTTGTTGATTCTCAGAAAGTCTGGTTCTCAGACCTCTCTGTCCTTTCCCTCCCGCCTTCTTCCCCAACTTGTGCTCAACGAATTCATTCACTGAGTATATATTGAGGTCCTACTATATGCCAGGCACTGTTCCAAGAGTTAGTGACATGGTGACATCTTTAAAGACTTTTTTTTCTCTTTGTGATCATGAAAAGTTTTGGTTTTTTTTCTTACTATATCATCTAAATTTTTGATACATTTTAGAGAGTATCTCATATTTCTGCCATATTTCTACCCTCTTTTCAAAACTCTAAAAGATATCTTCCTCCAGTTTTAGCCTAGGTTTAGAACGTTCTCACATAAAATGGCACTTTTAATTTTATAGTCACATTTCATCAGATGGAAATTACAGCATGTTAGAATTATGGAAATAGGATCTATTATAACTCACATCTTTTTCTCAAACATGATGTGCTATGAATTTGTGCATGCTTTGATTAGTATTCATGTGAACTGGGGTGTGAATGTTTTATAAAATAGACATTATTTCCCTTTTCATCTATCTTGCTAGCTGCCAACTCAGGGGCAGGTAGTGCCTTGCTTCCAGGTTAAGCCTAAAGGACTGAAAGCCCACCGGCTGATTATCCGTCTCTTGGGTGAAACACAGTGAAGAAATCAAGCTTAGGAGATAGATGGGGGGTTGGGGACAAGGTATGGTAGGAATAGCTTGAGATGAACAGATCTGGGTGATCTGTTCTTCCTGCTGTTTCTCTTGCATGGTTTGAGTTCCCTCTGAAATCACAGAGAAATATTTGAGCAGAAAGATAAGATATCCCATCTGAGAACTGAACTTTCTGAGGAAACATTGAAAAGTTAAATTATTGAGAAGAAACTCTTTGGAATGATTTTGGGACACATTAAGAACTCCACCTTAGACTGCAGGCCAAGTGGCTTTATTAAGCCATGCACAGTGGCTCACGCCTGTAATCCCAGCACTTTGGGAGTCCGAGGCAGATGGATCACGAGGTCAGGAGTTCAAGACCAGCCTGGCCAAGATGGTGAAACCCCATCTCTAATAAATATACAAAAATTAGCTGGGCATGGTGGCAGGCACCTGTAATCCCAGCTACTCAGGAGGCTGAGGCAGGAGAATTGCTTGAACCTGGGAGGTGGAGTTGCAGTGAGACGAGACCTCGCCACTGCACTCCAGCCTGGGTGACAGAGCGAGACTCCGTCTAAAAAAAAAGAAAAAAGAAGGAAAGAAATAAGTACATCTAGAATTAACTTCAGCCAGAGCCCTTGTCAAAAGTTCTAACAGTACATGGTCAAATCAATAATTTAATAATAACTATTTTCAATAGGTCAAGACAGTTCAAAGTTAAATATTCTGCAAACAATATCTAACTTTTAATAATATCTTTTTTAAAAAAGAGAGAAAGAGGAAGGATGAAAGGAAGGGAAGAAGGGAGGAAAGAAAGGAGGGAGGAAGAAAAGGAGGGAGGGAGGAAAGAGAAAGAGAGGAAAGATACGATGTAAATGTAAAATGTCCATACTTTAAGGGACATAATATGTGCAAAGCAAATAGGATTTGTCCCATGTAACTAACACTACTTGTCTCACCTCCAAGGTTTCTGAGAAACAAAAGCATTATCAAAGTTGTATATTCTGGGACATGTTTGGATAATAGCAACTTTCCTTGAGATACAACAAAGAATTTACTCTAGAATTAAGAGATGGAGTCAGAATTGTAATATATTTTGGTCACTTTGCTAAGCAGAGTTCGATACCCAGCCACATTGCTGCAGGGTGCTCCTGTCAAAGGAAGCATGAAAAGGACTAGAAGGTTCAGGCCCAGACTGTCCCTAAAGTGTCTGAGACCTGAGCTGGGCACAGGGATTCACATTAGGGTGAATCCAAATGTGAAAGGGGAATGTAGGAAGGCCTGGATCTGCTCCTTAGAAATAGTCATTCAATTCCTGTGGGGCTTTGTTTCCTCCCCTAAGAAAAAGACAGACTGTAATTCCTGACTGTGAGTGTCACATGTGCCTGGTACAAAGTAGGAAATTAACCTATATTCCTTTTCGTACCTCTTCCCTCCTTCACCTCCACGAAGGGGAGAACTGCTCATCCCTCCCACCTAGGAATGAGTGTACCTCTTCCTCCTCCTCAGGGCAGATTTGAAAATGGATGGCAGGAAATGTATCAATGGGTTTTGAGGACAGACAGAGAGCCTTGACCTTGGATGACCACTTACCATTTGTGAGACCTTGAGCAAAAGATGCAACTAATCTGAGCTCAGTTTTAGCTGTCACGTGACAATTATAGCTCTTTACGTTGTTGGAAAGCTTATATGAAATAATACATGAAGTAATTTTAAATGTTGGGCACATGGTACATGCTCCATAAAGACTCAGTATCATCATATACTTGGCTCAAAAAATGAGGGCCATTATTTTTATTAATTCATTAAAAAATGAATATGAGATGAAACCATCTTCATCTATATGGGGTTATGGTCTCATTTTTTAAGACCGTATGTCAACCAGTAAACACTTTCTTTTTATATCGGTTGGCAGGTGTCCCCAGGAATACCAATCAGAGGTGTCACTCTGACCTGGCATAGTAGTTCCCTGACAGCTGTGGGAATACTCCGGCAGGAGATTGGGGTAAAGTGTGAGTGGCGTGATCAAAACTTCTGCTTAGAGCAGGGATCTGCAATCACAGCCCATGGAAATTACTAGGCTTACTTTAGCATCCATTCATTTGTTTAATAAATATGTATTGAGCACCTACAAGCATTGTTTGAGATTTTGAATGGAGCACAGAACAGACTCTTGCCCCGTTGAAGTTTATAATTCAGTTGGAGAAACAGACAATAAGCAAGAAGGGAGCCCAATAAACTTGTAGTTACCAATTGTTATGTGTTATGATGGAAAAAAATAGAGTTTTCTGGGAGAATAATAAAAGTGGGAAAATTTAGTTCAGGGACAAGGAAGAGCTCTCTGAGAAAGCGTTCTTTGAGTCTGCAGGAAGAGGAGGATTTAGCCAAGGGGCAAGTGTCCTCCCCATCCCCACTCTGCCTTCTCCCTGCCCTTCTGCCTCCACGTTGTTCCAATGTGGCCTTTCCTCACCCTTCACTGGGCACTGTGCTTGATGCTGGGAACACAGCTGGAGAAACTGGAATTGCTTCCTTGGGGCGGGGGTCATGGGAAGGACGATGAGAGGGCAGGAAACAAGTCAGCAATGTTGACAATAGAGTGTGGTGTGTGACAGCGGAGGAGCAGCAACACAGGGGCCAAGTTGCAAATGGCCGATGAAGGTAGATGGAGAAAACGTTCTGCTGGTAGGGGATAAGGAACAAGATACAAGAGGCAACAGGGTGAGGAGAATGGACCTACACTGATGAGTGATGCCTGTTGGCCAAAACCGAACCACAGTCGTGTCAGATTTGACTGGTCTGGTATTTTAAAAATTATGAAGTTCCCATCAAAATAGGGATTTCCAATTTCTCTAGAAAAATCGGAAGACCTGGCACCTCTGAACCGGCAATCATACATGGCAACAGTGGGCTGGAGTCAAAGAGCAAAAGTTCTCTCCCAAGCTGTCCCATGGGAGAGTCAGTAGCATAGCTGGCTCTTTAAATTAAAATTAAATTTAAAATCCAGTCTCTCCATTACAGTAGCCACACTTCAAGCATTCAATAGTTACATGTAATTAGTGTCTACCGCACTGGACGGCACAGGTCTAGACTACGCCCATCATCACAGAGAGTTCAACTGGACAGCGTTGCTGTCAGACTTTGTGGCCCCGCTATTCATTGCTTTCTCCTTCTGCTTTCTCTACTCCTTTTTGTGACCTGTCTCATCCTTGAGGCGTTTCTTGCAACTACTATAAATACTATAATAGGTTGCCTGAAAAGCTCTATGACTAAATCTTGGGACTGAAACCTTTTTCAACCACAGACTCACTGAAGTATCTTGAACTTAGTACGTGTGTGTGTGTGTGTGTGTGTTGCAAAGTAAGGAGTGACATATAAAGTTATTAGAATAGAAGAAAAGTGGATTTCAGTTAGAGTCCTTCACTACAGGGAAAAGCTATAGAAAAATCAATCTTATTATTTATAGTCTACAACTATGGGTACCCCATAGGGTGAGCAGAACAGAACCAAGTGGAGAAAATCTAAACTAAAGCAACAGATAACTTTCCAGATAGTACCCTGTTAGGGTATATGTGGATAGGATACTTCTAGCTCTGCCCATATGTCACATTACACAAGGGAGAACTGATGGTGATTGTGTTAATTTGACCAAAGTCAGCTGAGGCAAATCAGATCTTGGAGAATCATTTGCCTTGAATTGCTGGACAATTCTAAATTAATCAGATAAGCACAAATATTTGTATCATTTGTGTAGGTACAATCATTAAATAGTCATCTCTGAGCCCAGTGAAAGATAATACACACACACACTCACACACACACACACTCACACAACCTCTTTAACTTATAAGGTCATAACGTAGATTCCAGGAGACCTGACGGGGAAGCTCAGTACTCTTAGGTATTGCATATTACCAGATTTGGGATCCGTGTTGTATTTTAGCAAATCTTAAGTGTTGTTTCTTCTAGCTTAATTAACTTGCCTTGCCTTAAGTTCTTTTGCTGTGTGAATGCATGGAAAATATGAGAGAATCTTGAAAGAATTCTTTTGGCAGTGAGAAAATTTTGTTTTTTAACCTGCATTTGTTCATTGCCATCATTATCTACATTTCTCCAGGTTCACATATGAAAATAATTATTCCTCACTTCAGGAAGTCAGCGTTTAAAGTCAGTTTGGCTTCAAAGGATTCAGCACCCGTAATAGGGTCAGACTAGCTCGGGAGACAGCTGGCAGGAGCCCAGGCCTGGGGGTAGTCAGTGCTTTCCTGGCTGGCTACCTCTTGGAACTTGTGCTAGAGTCCCCTAGAAAGTGTGGCTGTGTCCCATCTGACAAGGGAAGTAAAAATGTCCCTAAGAGCTGGGAATAGGCTCACAAACGGAGAACCAAAGTCCCTGTGTGCAGCTCTATCGGTCCTTCCTGCAGTCAAGGCCAAACGCTCCATGCCTCGGTGTGTTATGGGAGACGATCCGTGGGAGAAAGGGCCCAGGACAGGGGTGGGGACAGCTGCCTTCTTGCCTCAGATGTGTGACCCTAGGCAACTCTTTTAGCCTCTGTGAGTTTCTGTTTACTCAGGTGGATGGAGGGCTTCCACTGGATCAGCCTCCCTTCTGAGCAGTATAAAAATCGTATGTGCTTTTTACTGGAGCTACATCATGATAACTGTAAAATCAATCTTTACCTTAAAGCATCAATTATAATAAATGGGGGCAAGCACAGTGGTGCACACCTGTAATCCCAGCACTTTGGGAGGCCAAGGCAGGAGGATCGCTTGAACCTAGTGAGACTCTATTTCTTTATTGAAAAAGAAGAAGAAGAAGAAGAATTAGGATCAATGTTATGTTTTAGTGAATAAAACAGAAGACATTCACATTTGCACACATGGTAGGAGTTAATCTGCTAAAAAAAAAAAAAAAAAAAAAAGCCCTGTATCAGTGGTTCCCAAATTGTAGTAGGCAAAAGGAGGCTCATTTAAAATGCAGATTCCTGGGCCTCTCTTCCCAGCCCATGAAGTTGGAACCACCATGACTTCATATCTCCTAGACTCTGACTTTTGCCTTTAGGATTCTTTGACTTTATCTCAAAAATTCACCTTCATTAACAAAAAGCGTAGAGTCATTTGTTCTTATTGCAATAGCCCCCTCTGGTACTCCCGAGACAACCTCCTCACTCCTACTCTCCAAATCACCTGGAAAAAATTTCCCTAACATTTTAAAAACCTTAAGAATTGTCATTTTTGCCTTGTAGTTTAAGTTCTCAGAAGGCAGAAAGAATGCCTAGAGTTGGTTCTATTTAGTAGTGTTTTTCAAACTGTTTTTGAACATGATACACAGTAAGAAGTACATTTTACATTGCAACTTAGTATGGACATTCTGTAAACACATATCTGTAGAAAAATTTCACAAAACACTGTCTATCCTTATGCTGTGTCATACACTCTGATGTTTTTTTTTTTTCACCTCTATTTTTTAAATTTTCCTATTTCTTTCAACAATGGTCTCAGAGTCCACTAATGAGTCCCAGTACATAGTTTGAAAACATTGCTATAGAGAGTCCAGCCCATGTTCAACAACCAAGCAATATTGATGGTCTACTCCAAATGCTTTTGGTCATTCCCTCTAACAGCCCCCAACTTTCTCCTTCCTCCCCAGTATACACACCCCATTAGTAGGAGTAGATCACACACCAACACAGTGAAATTATTCTCTAATACTCTGGTGGTCTTTGTACTCTCCACTTAAAGAACCTCTTTAGACTCAGACTGTTCTTCATGGGAAGTGATTTACATTAAAAAAAAAAAGATCAAAAGACTATTTTCCTTGCACAGTATATTACTTCCTGCAATTCATCAAAATTCTTTTCATGGGTAAAGGTCACTTTCTATTTCTGTATGGCATCTGTGTGTGTTTTGTTGAAAAAGGTGTGGCTTTCAAAACATAAATCAGCCCTTACATGTTGATGAAAAAACTCTTGAAATGCTACCAGAGGGAGGTGATGGGAATAACTTGGTGAAAAGAGGAGCGAATGCCATCAGACTTCCCAGAACCATGAACTCAGCTCATCTGACTGCCTAAAACAGGGAAAGATCCAAATAAAATACCTGAGCAGGTTAATAGGACTCATTTCCTATGAGTTGAAGTACTGTCAATATAATACTTTAAAAAAAAAAAAAAGCAATCTGAATCTGATGTGAACAGAAACAAAATCAGTGTCGGTCCTGGGAACATGGAACTGACCCATTAAGGAAGTCTTAAAGTGGGAAATCAGTGCCCCGTTATTTTTTCTAATGTATTGATTGGATCCTGACCCTGAGTGTCTAGATTTGAATCCTTGCCCCACCCCCCAGCCCCACCTACCAGATGTGTGATTTTGTGCTAGTTACTTACCTCTCCATGCCACCGTGTCCTCATCTACAAAATATAAAGAGTTCTAGCAGCATCCTCAGAAGGTTGCTGTTTTGATTGAATCAGTCAATATTTGGAAATCACTGAGCACTAGTACCTGATACATGATAAGCACAATGTAAGTACTTGTTAAATAAATTGTCTAAGTAAAGATTAAAGCATATCAACACTTCTGTCCTCCAACTTCAGGGCAGGGAAAATAGATATTAACTTTTAAAATAAGGCTGAAGAAGTCACATCACTCACCATCTTGTCTGCTCATGTATGCACAGATTTGATACCCTGGGTGACAGTGTTTAAATGCCCTCCCCCAAGAAAAATAGCAAGCCACTAAAAAAGAAAGAGCAAGGGAGAATATCTCCATCCCTAAACTAGGATGGAAAAGGGAACTGTGTGAAAAACATAAAACAGAGCTCTTGGTGATACCTAAAAACTAGACATGGCTGAGAGACCACCCACTGTCAGCCCAGGAAGAGAGAACCGTGTAAGCCAAAAACCCAACCCCCTGAGCATATCAATGTACTAAACACAATTTGGGGTTAGAAAAATGAAAAACTGCATGGGGAAAAATTGTTTCGAAAACATTCTTTGGATAAAGCCTTCAGAAACAAGTGATTATATATGCAAAAGTCAACTGAAATTAAAAACCAAGAGAAGGGTTCATCTAAGAGCAGTCCTTGTTAATCATTTAGAGAGCTCAGAAATGCGTCTTTTGTGAGATGTGCTCTTTAAAAAAATAAAAATGGAAATGAAAGAGGGAATCTGGGCTTATTAAAAAGCACCCTGCAATGCTTTGTTATTATTTCCTAGAAATTTGAATACAGAAGCCTTATGTGGGTATATATGTATGCACGTGTGTATGTAAGTATGCCTACATAATATCTTTATATTCAATATATTCATATTCAGTGTATACATATGTATGTTTGTGTGCATATACATTTTTAAAAATAATTTCTCCTTTTTTTATTTTTCAGGTGCTTGAGTATGTGACATTAAGAGGGGAAAATGTCAACTGGAGCCAACTGGCTATACGCATTAAACCAGAAAATAATGCACACCCTAATAAACATAAAAATTATCTATAAATTTGGGCATAAGACCTAGCCCCTAAAGATAACTGGTTGAAACAACTGCAAAAAAGGCCTGAGACTGAGATGGGAAGGAGAGCTCTGAGTTTAGGCTGTGAGCATCATGGGTCACAGGGAGCCACTTTGATGTGAGCAGCAGCTTTGTGAAAAGAAAGCAGAGAAAATGCAGACCTTGCTGAGACAGGAACCCCTCGTTTCTCAGGCTGCATTCTGCCATTGTCCCACGTGTGTCACTCCCACTGATCATGGCAGCAGTGCAGGGCTTGGATTGATGGCCTCAGATGGCCTCTGGACTGTAGAGTTCAGCTCTGCACCCAACATCAGTTATGAAGAGAAAGGAAGTTTACTTTTAGGCCCACCGTGGGTTTTGCTTTTTGTTTCTCTACTTCGCCTGCCTTTCTTCCTGGGTCCCTTCAAAGTTGCAAATTGCTTACTTACTTCCAACTTCTCTTCTGTCAATGTCTGTTTTCATTTTTGTAATTTCTCTGTTTTTAAAAATTCCCCATTTGGTCTGGCGCGGTGGCTCACGCCTGTAATCCCAGCACTTTGGGAGGCCGAGGTGGGTGGATCACCTGAGGTCGGGAGTTCAAGACCACCTGACTAACATGGAGAAACCCTGTCTCCACTAAAAATACAAAATTAGCCGGGCATGGTGGCGCATGCCTGTAATCCCAGCTACTTTGGGAGGCTGAGGCAGGAGAATCACTTGAACCTGGGAGGCGGAGATTGCACCATTGCACTCCAGCCTGGGCAACAAGAGTGAAATTCCATCTCAAAATAAATAAATAAATAAACAAACAAATACATAAGTAAATAAAAATTCACCCCTTTCTTGGTATCTTCAGGCTCATTTTTGTTGCTCCTTTTCAGTTTTTCTCTACTCTAGGTTCCCATTTCTCTTCTCGTTCAGAGCACCTTCTCCAGATGCTGCTTATCCTCTTCCAAATATAGTTTCTGCAGAGCAGAATCCCAAAGCCCAGGGAAAGCAAATGGTTTCAACCAAAAATTTCTTGTTGCAAGGTATTTGGGGCAGGGAGGGGAATGGGGTCCTAGACAGCAATGGGGTGTGATGGTTAATATTGAAGGTCAACGTGATTGGATTAAAGGATGCAAAGCATTGTTCCTGGGTGTGTCTGTGAGTGTGTTGCCAAAGGAGATTAACGTGTGACTCAGTGGACTGGGGGAGGCAGACCCATCCATCCTCAATCTGGGTGGGCACTATCTAATCAGCTGCCAGTGTGGCTAGAATAAAGCAGGCAGAAGATGGAAGAGCAGACTTGCTGAGTCTTCTGGGCTTCATCTTTCTCATGCCCTGGATGCTTCCAGCCCTTGAACATCAGACTCCAGGTTCTTCATCTTTTGGACTCTCGGATGTACATCAGTGGCTTGCCAGGGGCTCTCAGGCCTTTGGCCACAGGCTGAAAGCTGTACTATCAGCCTCCATACTTTTGAGATTTGGGGACTTGAACTGATCTACCAATGGTTTCCTTGCTCCTCAGCTTGCAGAAGACATATCTTGGGACTTTACCTTGTGATCCTGTGAGTCAACTCTCCTTAATAAATTCCCCTTCATATATACGTCTATCCTATTAGTTCTGTCCCTCTAGACATCCCTGACAATACATGAGGCTACTCCATTTTGAATTTAAGCCTCTTTCATGGCCACTTTTAATTCTGCATTTCCTTGGAAATGTGAAGAGAATTCCCTCGATTACTGTGATTCTTTCCTTATCCACTGATGATGCCAGGCACTGTGCTGCCTGCAGTCCTTGGCTCGTAGCTCCTTCCATCTTCAGAGTGAGCAATTGTCGATGGAGTCTTGCTCAGGCTGCATCACTCTGACTCTGGCTTCTGCCATCATATCTCCTTCTCCGACTCTCCTTGAGGACCCTTGTGATTCTACTGGGCCCACTGGAATAATACAAGACAACCCTCTCAGGTCAAGATTCTTAATAGAATCACATCTGCCAAATCCCTTTGACCATAGAAGTTACCATGTTCATGGGGATTAAGATGTGGTTATCTTTGGTGGAGGGGGCATTATTCTGCCTACCACAGAGCCCATGAAAATGTTTCAACTTCTTCCAAAACCAAAAGAAAAAATTGAACTTTGGGGTATAATAAAAGGGTTTAATATAGAAGATCAGAATGTTTGCCTTTATATCAAAGGAAGATAGAATTATTGATATTATGGTGGAAGGGCCCCCCAAAGTAAAAAATGCCTAGGTCCCTATGAAGCCCACCAGCATGCTCCCACAAATGTGGCCGAAACAGCATTAATGATAAATTTATAATAAGAGTGTGGCAGTGGGGAGCACCCACATCAGAATCACAGGACCCAGGCCCTAGTCCTAGCACAGTCACTAGTAACTCATCCTGGACATGTTTTTATCAAGGAAACAGTGGATTGATGGAAAAACTAACTGATTCGCACCCTGTAGAAATGCCATAGTGGTTACCATAAGGGACTTTAAACCTGGCAGAATGGGATTCACATTCTGGCTCATTCAGTCACTACCTGAGGGACCTTGTAAGTTACTCAACCTTTACAAACATCAGTTTCCTCATATAGGATAATATCTCTCTTATCTCATAGGATTATTGTAAAGAATAAGTGGAATAAGGTATACAAAGGGCTTATCACAGTGCTGGGTACATAGTAAGCACTTATTAAGTGTCTGTTATTCTTGCTACTATTTTCATTACTTTTATTATTTCTAGTGTTAGTCTCTTCTTGCACTTCGATAAAGAAATGCCTGAGACAGGGTAATTTATAAAGAAAAGAGGTGTAATTGGCTCACAATTTTGCGGGCTGTACAGCAAGCCTGGCACCATGTCCTCTGCTTCTTGGGAGGCTTCAGGTAACAATCATGGCAGAAGGCAAAGCAGGAGCCAGCACTTCACGTGACTGGGAGCAGGAGGAAGAGAGTGAGGGGGAACATGCTATGTACTTTCAAACAACCAGGTCTCATGAGAATTCACTCACTATACAGTACCAAAGGGGGATGGTGCTAAATCATTCATGCGATCTGCCCCCATGATCCAATCACCTCCCACAGACTCCACCTCCAGCACCTGGGATTACATTTCAGCATGAGATTGGGTGAAGACACAGATCCATATTATTGTTATTAGAGTTACTATTATAATTATCAAATAATAATTATTATAGTTTTTAATCCATATAGTTCCAATAATTTGCATCGAGCAATTTTCAATATGAAAAACCAGAAATCAATGGGGATAAGAACTTAAAATTCTACATTTGGAAGTTGGGTCATCTGTGTCTAGCAATACTCTGGACCAAGAAAAGTAAGCCCTGCCCAGCCAGTGGAATGTTGAGAAGAGCTCTTCTCACTCTTCGGTGAGTGACGCCTGAGTAAAATAATTCTATCAGACCAATTGACTGTCTAGTCTGGAAAACAGGAAATATAGCCATCTGTTTTTCAGAATACTAATTCTAGAATTTAGAGTTATGCTATCCAACGTGGTAGCCACTGCTCATGTACAGCTACTTAAATTTTAACTAATTAAAATTTAAATTTACAATACAGGTCCTCAGTCACAATAGGTACATTTCAAGTACTAAAGAGCTGCATGTGGCTTGAGGCTACCATATTGAATGTGCAGATATAGAATGTTTCCATCATCACAGAAAGTTCTGTGAGACAGTGCTGGTCTATTTTAGACTATTAGTTGCCCTAAATAACCTATGTAAATACATCTGATTATAATTTAGTATGATCTAACTTACTAATGGATAACTATACAACTTGGTAATTGGATGAATCATAGGTCTGAGAAACACCAGAAAGTTTCTATGGGCATTCATGGAGAGCCACATTATGCATGTGTGAATTCCATGGATATGCATATACGACAAATACCTACCCTCTCAGGTAATTTAAAGAAAAACAAAACAAAAACAGTAAGCAAAGATGTCAAACTAAATGAATAACAAGAGGTTGGATTATTTAAATTTTTATTAGTCTTGGCTTTCAAAATTATTTTATTGCAACTCAAAGAAAGAAACTTAGTTTATATGGTAACCCAGTACAAGCACATAGAAACACAATTGAAACAAAAGTTTCACAAAATAACACTAGTCCTTACTTCATGCAAATATTCTGATATTTTCTATTTCCTCCTCTTCCTCATCTTTCTTCACTTCTTCTTTCTCCTTCTTTTCCTCCTTGTAGTATTGTGTATTAGTCTGTTTTCATTCTGCTGATAAAGACATATCCGAGACTGGGCAATTTTCAAATGATAGAGATTTAATGGAGAACTCACAGTTCCACATGGCTGGGGAAGCCTCACAATCATGGTGGAAGGCCAGGAGGAGCAAGTCACATCTTATGTGGATGGCAGCAGGCAAAAAGAGTGTCTATGCAGAGAAACTCCTGTTTTTTAAACCATCAGCTCTCGTGAGACCCATTCACTATCACTAGAACAGCACAAGAAAAACCCACTGTCATGATTCAACCATCTCCCACCAGGTCTCTCCCACAATATTTGGGAATTACGGGAGCTACAAGATGAGATTTGGGTGGGGACACAGAGCCAAACCATATCATTCTGCCCCTGGCCCCTCCCAAATCTCAACTCTTCACATTTTAAAACCAATCATGCCTTCCCAAAAGTCCCCCAAAGTCTCAACTCATTTCATCATTAGCTCAAAAGTCCACAGTCAAAAGTCTCATCTAAGACAAGGCAAGTCCCTTCCACCTATGAGCCTGTAAAATCAAAAGCAAGTTAGTTTCTTCCTAGATATAATGGGGGTACAGGCATTGGGTAAATACAGCCATTCCAAATGGGAGAAATTGGCCAAAACAAAGGGGCTACAGGCCCCATGAAAGTCTGAAATCCAGTGGAGCAGTCAAATCTTAAAGCTCCAAAATGATCTCCTTTGACTCCATGTCTCACATCCAGGTCATGACGATTCAAGAAGTGGGTTCCCATGGTCTTGGGAAGCTCCAGCCCTGTGGCTTTGCAGGGTATAGCCTCCCTCCTAGCTGCCTTCACAGGCTGGCTTTGGGTGTCTGTGGCTTTTCTAGGCGCAGAGTACAACCTGTCAGGAGATCTACCATTCCGGGATCTGGAGGATGCTGACCCTCCTTTCACAGCCCCACTAGGTGGTGCTCCAGTAGGGATTCTGTGTTGGGGGCTCTGACCCCACATTTCCCTTCTGCACTGCCCTAGCAGAGGTTCTCCATGAGAGCCCCGCCCCATAGCAAACTTCTCCTGGGCATCCAGGCATTTCCATACATCCTCTGAAATCTAGGTGGAGGTTCCCAAACCCCAATTCTTGACTTCTGTGCACTCCCAGTCTCAACACCACATGGAAGCTGCCAAAGCTTGGGGTGTGCACCTCTGAAGCCATGTCCTGAGCTCTACGTTGGCCCCTTTCAGCCACGGCTGGAGAGGCTGGGATGCAGGGAACTAAGTCCCTAGACCACACACAGCACAAGGACCCTGGGCCCAGCCCAGGAAACCACTTTTTTCTCCTAGACCTCCAGGCCTGTGATGGGAGAGGCTGCTGTGAAGACTTCTGACATGCCCTGGAGACATTTTCCCCATTGTCTTATGGATTAACATTTGGCTCCTCATTACTTATGCAAATTTCTGCAGCCCGCTTGAATTTCTCCTCAGAAAATGAGATTTTGTTTTCTATCACATTGTCAAGCTGCAAATTTTTTAGACTTTCACACTCTGTTTCCCTTATAAAACTGAATGCCTTTAATGGCACCCAAGTCACCTCTTGAATGCTTTGCTGCTTAGAAATTTCTTCTGCCATGTACCCTAAATCATCTCTCTCAAGTTCAAAATTCCACAAATTTCTTGGGCGGGGACAAAATGCTGCCAGTTTCTTTGCTAAAACATAGCAAGAGTCACCTTTGCTCCAGTTCCTAACAAGTTCTTCATCTCCACCTGAGACCACCTCAGCCTGGATTTCATTGTCTATATTATTATCAGCATTTTGGTCAAAGTCATTCAACAAGTCTCTAGGGAGTTCCAAACTTTCCTGCATTTTCCCATCTTCTTCTCAGCCCTCCAAACTGTTCCAAACTCTGCCTGTTACCTTTCAAAGTTGCTTCCACATTTTTGGGTATCTTTTCAGCAGTGCCAGACTCTAGTGGTACCAATTTACTGTATTAGTTTGTTTTCATGCTGCGGATAAAGACATACCCAAGACTGGGCAATTTACAATGGATAGAGGTTTAATGGAGAGCTCACAGTTCCATGTGGCCAGGGAGGCCTCACAATCATGGCAGATGGCAAGGAGGAGCAAGTCACATCTTACATGGATGGCAGCAGGCAAAAAGAGGGCTCATGGAGAGAAACTCCCATTTTCAAAATCATCAGATCTTATGAGACCCATTCACTATCACTAGAACAGCATGGGAAAGGCCCACCCCCATGATTCAGCCATTTCCCACTGGGTCCCTCTCACAACACGTGGGAATTATGGGAACTATAAGATGAGATTTGGGTGGCGACAGAGAGGCAAACCATATCATACTGATTATACAAGACACTGATTTAATGACTCCCACAATGGGATGACCTATAGTTTGAAAAACACTGATCTAGACTGGGGGTTGTAAACTCAAATGCTGAAAGTGGCTGGATGAGTGAGTGGAGAGGGCTGTGTGGAGACTATGAGTAAATACAGAGCATATGACCCTTTGAAAGGGCACAACAGCTGTTCAGCTCCAATCAGTCTTTTCTATGTCGGAATATACTTAGAACGATTGCTAGAACTTCTGATTGTTTAAGAGAAGTCATATATCCAGATATTTTCATAAAACTTCCCAATTTAGAAGTGTGGCAAATAATTCTTTAAAATTTCAAATACTTGCCAGCCAAACAAAACAAGTCTCTTAAATGGTATTGGTCTGATCAAAGATTAATTTTCTAGTTCTGGGGTAAAACTGGAAGCAGGTTCTTTTTCCTCTAAATGAGAATGTGGAATCCCCCAAAATTGATATAGCAAATCCTTCCGTCCTCACATGACCCAGTGGGGAAGGAAGGAAGGATCCTCTGCTGAAGAAAGGAGTTGAAAGTGACCAGTTCTCCTTGAATGAGGCTGTGTTGGGTTTCCACTGACTCCCAAGAACAGAAGGAATCAGTCATTCCATCAGCACAGAGTCCCCAGCTTATCCTTGCCTAGTCAAAGAAGTGAAAGAAGCTCCATTAGCTGGTCTCAGCTCAAGCTGTCCCTCAGTAATGGCTATAGGATCCTTTGTCTTTGAAAGCTCAGTTAGTTCTTACTTGTATGTATACTGGCTAGGCATCCAGGAGCTGGGCTGCCAAGGCACAAAAGCCTATCAATTATCTAAAAACATCTATAATGAAAACATACTTAAATTTCAAACATAAATCCTACTACTGTATCATTAAAAGGTTGCATCAGATAGCTTTATATTTAAATATCTGGATTTTACCTATTAGGTTAAGCCATGTAAAATCACCAATATTCCAACATTTTTAAAATAAGCTTTTAATTTGGAATAATTTTAGATTTTTGGAATTCATAGAAAAGTTGCCAGGATTATAGAGAGAATTCCTATACATCTTTTACCTCATTTCCCCTAATGTTAGCATGTTACACAATGGTCTTAGTTCATTTCGTATTGCTATAAAAGAACACATGAAGCTGGGTAATTTATAAACAATAGAGGTCTATTTTGTTCAGGGTTGTGAAGGCTGGGAA
This sequence comes from Hylobates moloch, assembly GCF_009828535.3. Taxonomy (NCBI): domain Eukaryota; kingdom Metazoa; phylum Chordata; class Mammalia; order Primates; family Hylobatidae; genus Hylobates; species Hylobates moloch. The sequence goes on along the minus strand of NW_026652292.1, from coordinate 52,686,876 downwards.
GTCTAAGAGCATGAGGCCAGCATCTGGTGAGGTCTTTCATGCAGTGTCATCACATGGCTGAAGGTAGAAGGGCAAGAGAGCATGAGACTGAAAGTGCAAGAGCAGGAGGGGGCTGAACTCACTTTGTTGTTGTTGTTGTTTGTTTGTTTTGAGGCAGGGTTTTTCTCTGTCGCCCAGGCTGGAGTGCAGTGGCGTGATCTCGGCTCACTGCAAGCTCTGCCTCCCGGGTTCACGCCATTCTCCTGCCTCAGCTTCCCGAGTAGATGTGACTACAGGCGCCCACCACCACACCCGGCTAATTTTTTGTATTTTTAGTAGAGACGGGGTTTCACCGTGTTAGCCAGAATGGTCTCCATCTCCTGACCTCGTGATCCACCTGCCTTGGCCTCCCAAAGTGCTGGGATTACAGGCGTGAGCCACCGTGCCCGGCCATACCTGGCTAATTTTTTTTGTTCTTTGTAGAGACAGGGTCTCACTATGTTATCCAGGCTGATCTGGAACTCCTGGCCCCAAGAAATCCTCCTGCCTCAGACTCCCAAAATGCTGGGATTATAGGTATGAAACACCATGCCTGGCCTGACCTCACTTTTCTAACAAACCTACTCTCACCAAACAAACCCACTTTCATGTAATGAAATTAATCTATTCATGACGTCAGAGCTCTCATGACCTAATCACCTATTAGGTCTCATCTCCTAACATTGTTGCATTGGGGATTATGTTTCCAACACATGAGCTTTAGGGGACACATTCAAACCATAGAAATAACCAAGATACATGTAGAAAAACTAAGAAATTCACATTGGCACATTATTATTAGCTGAACTACTTCATTTGGATTTCATCAGTTTTTTCATTAATGTCTTTTTTCTGTTCCAGAATGCATTCTAATCATTTTCTGTTCCATATTGCATTTAATCCAACGTTTTGATCTACACAAAAAGGCTATTTTACATGTACCTAATACTTTAGGAATCAAATTAGCAACTAAAGAAGAAAAGTCTTATTACAACATGGCCATTAGGTCCTAGGAAGAAGATTACCTTGGGGAACGGTCATCAACATGCATCCACTGCCAGTTTGAGAAGCTCATCTCATCTAGACTCTAGATACAGCCATAGGCTTCTGAATCTCTGTCCCTTGGCCTAGTGCAGTGTGTGGCATGAAGGAAGTGCCCAATAAACACATGCTGAATATCTACTGCTTGTCTGCAAATAAGAATTAAGTGCCTGGAAACCCAAACAGGGGCAGAAAAGCCACTTCCTGCCCGGAAATTGCTCTGTGATTAATTTCGTTGTTCATCTAGAACTAACACCATCTTGAAATACCAATGTTTGCATTAGTTTGCCAGGGCTTCCATAACAAGGTACCACACAGTGGGTGCTTAAACAACAGGAGTTTCTTCTCTCATAGTTCCAGAGGCTGCAAGTCCCAACTCAAAGTGCTGCCAGGGTTGGCTTCTTCTAAGACCACTCTTTTTAGCTTGAGGATGGCCTTCTGCTCCCTGTGCCCCACATACATCTCCCTCCTTACAGGTCTGTCCAAATCTCCTCTTCTTACAAGGACACCAGAGATCAGATTAGGGCTCACCCCAGTGAACTCATTTTAACTTAATTACCTCTTTAAAGACCCTGTCTCAAAAAACAGTCACATTCTGAGACACTGGGGGTTAGGGATTCAACGTACACATTTTGGGGGAATAGAACTCAGTCCGTAATAATGTTGAACACATCTGACGTTTAGGGGTCAAAAAGAAAAATCAGAAGAACTTTCCTGAATCCAGATACCATTCATCCCCAAAGGCTCAATCTGTTATCCTTTCTCCAGATTATTTTGAATGCTTTACTGCATGACTAGACCTATGTCAGTTGCTATCAGAGAGTGTTGCTTCCTTCCGTGTTAATGCAAGCCCCTCAACAAGATTGGATCTCTAAAATAACTTCAGCCAGCTTAGTACAATGTCGAAAAGCTCTAGAAGTTACTTTATGTATTTGTTTGACTGACTAGAGAAAAACACCCATCTCAGCAACTTATAAAGCAGGAGGACAGGCATTAGGGGTAGTGTTGTCGGCAGGGCCAGGGGGCAGTGCATAAAGCCCTTTTATCAGACAAATTCTGTGCTTCAGAGAACCTAGGTGGGTCCAAAGCACATTTTTCTAATTCATTTATATCTGTATGCACGCACATGCGTGCGCACACCAGAAATCATTATAATATTTGTAAAGTGTATCTACAAGGCTGTGATCTTTGGAGACTTTCAAAAATGAAAACAATCACAGGGTGCAGACATTGCCTGACAGGCAGGGGACTGAAAGCAAAATTAAATAATGAACAGGCCAAGGGCACTGGGGGCAGGAATCTGAAGTAGAAGCCTTCAGAGCAAGCACTTTGATAAAGAAAAGAAAGGCTACCGAGGGAAAAGCAATTAATGGGAAAGGGGCTGGTACTAAAATGGGCCCAGGGAAAGCTGCTGGGGACAGGAGGGAGGGCAGGGCGCACTGGAGAGTGGTGGGGTAGTGGTGGGGGAACCAACGTGCTCGCCAGGCCGTCATTAGCCCAGAATTATCAGGCACCTGAAACAACAAGGTCAAGAATGTGACCTGAACGATAGATGAAATATTTGTTTAGGAAGCCACATGCTGGGAGAAAGACTCAAAGAGTTAAACTGGGGCACTTACCTTTTCTGATTGTAGAATTAAACAACAACAAAAATACAAGCAAAGCCTATACATTCATTTTATTAATGTCCTGAAGAAAACGGATCGGATACTGAGTGTGGGGAGACAGCAGGCTCTGTCTGATCTCTCAGTGTGGGGACCAGAAGGGCAGGGGGAGGAACGCGGGCATAGACTGGGCCTCAGCCCCTCCCCGGCATGGCCAGCAGCCTCGCCAGCCAGCCGGAGCATCCGGATTCCAGGCCTCCTGGACAAAGGGCCCTTCCCCCCTTGTCAGCCTTCCTGTTCCCTGGGATCGTGTGGCCCAACCCTTTGATCAAACTAGGGTATTATGTCTACAGACAACTGCTTTAAATATCAAGGTTTCAGGGCTGGCTCTTGGGTCCCTCAGCTTCTCCATAAAAATAAAAAGAAAAATAAATAAAAAATTTTTAAAAAAGCATATGCCTGGGCTTCTTAGGATTTCTGTTTTCCACCTTAAAATAACCTGGTCTCTAACAGGGCTTTCCAAAGCTGTCCCAGTCCTTGGAAAATGTCAGAAGATGACCACGGTGGACGCATCATGAACAGAAATCTGCAGCTTAGTGTTTCTGCTGGTTGTGGCCTAAATGCTCTTTTACAATGGAAGGAGAATCTACTCCTGGCCAATGTGAATTTCTAAAAAGTTGTACTTGAAGTAATGGACTGGGAGCCAGGATTCTAGGGTTCCAGACCTGGTTCTGCAGCACACTCTGAGTCTTTTAGTCATTTAGTCTCTCTGGATTAGAGTTTTCCCTTTTTACACAAAAAGGGATGTTTTTGGATGTTTAAACTTGCCAAGCTCTGATGCCAGATTTAAAAATCCTACAATTCTTTCACTGCTATGTATTCCCCAAAAAGAATGTTCTGCCTGACCCTGCAATAACCTAAGTACTATGTATTTAATCAGCTTCAAGAAATAGCTAAAGGGAAAGAGGAAAATGAAAAGCTCCTTCAAAAACTGTCTCGGATGGTAACACCTTCTCCATAACTCACCAATTTAATAAGGAGCTAGAGTCTAACATGGCCAGATCATAAGGCCTCTGGGTAACACTTTTCTGATTTTACTTGGAGAAAATATAATAAAAATGCTATTCTAGATGGATCCATTTCTTTTGCCTCTTGCCCCATAAATCACTTCTCTTTCTAGTCAACAGAAAACCCCTCCCTCACAGTAGTAGCAAGAAAATTGAGGCAGGTGCAAGACAAGAGAAGTAGATCAAGTTGAGATCTATTGAAAATTGCAAGAGATTTGCCATAAAATTATATTTAACAGAGCAAGAAATTCTGATGTATATCTGAAAGTAGCTTTGCTAAGTTATGATTGCGTTAGCCACATGTGGAAAAGTGCTGAGAATGTCTTATGATTATTATTGGTGACATATTTCCATGTCTTCTATTAATTGAACTCAATGGGATTACTCTGTACTGGGTGTACTTATTGAATTTACATAGTGTAGGAGTTCACATTCTGAGTCTTTTCTTCCGGATTGTATGGAAGACGGTTCTGGACATCATAATCCCAAGGTTTATTTAATTCTTTTTCTGATCTTTGTTTTTACATTTTAAAACATGTTATGAGACCTTATCAATCTCTCAGCACTTCTATTGCCATAATACTTAGGATGAACTAGAGAGCTGCTTTGAGGTTTCTTAGGAGAGCCCTGTCTCTGAGTCAGTCTCGACACAAGATCCTCATTTTGGTCCGCAAATCTCAGCCAGAATCAAGACTTCAGTCATTCTCCTGAGACATCCATTCATGAGGCTGATGTCTAATCTCTGTCTGCTTCCTTGCTCAATCTCTTTCTTGAGCCTACCTTATCATACCAAATTTGTTCACCTGGATGTTCTCAGGTATGCTAAATTCAAGTGCTTAAGACTAAATTTGTAATGTTTCCTCCAGAAAGCAACTTCCGTGACACCCTTCATTTTATCACTGCTATAGTTTGGATGTCTGTGACCCTCGAAAATTCAAGACCCAATGCAACAGTATCAGGAAATGGGGCCTTAGGAGGCAGTTAGGTTATAGGGGCTCTACCCTCAAGGATGGAATAAGTACCTCATATACCTTGTGCTATATGAGGACACAGCATTTGTCTCCTCCAGAGGACACAGCATTTGAGGTGTCATCTTGGAAGCAAAGACCAGGCTCTCACCAGACACCAAACATGCCAGCACCTTGATCTTGGACTTTCCAGCCTCTAGAACTCTGAGAAATACATCTCCATTGTTTATACATTACTCAATCTAAAACATTTTGTTACAGCAGCACAAACAGACTAAGATAATCAACAACAATAGTATTTTTCTGGTCACCAGATTTAAACCTCAGCATCATCTCTATATAGTACCTCCCTCTTGCCTGCAGTTTGGTTACTGGTTCATGTCCATTCTTCCTGTGCAGTGTCTTTTTGATCTGTCCTTTCTGGTTGATGCTAGCTGCCATCAATCCCTGATCTTCCAGCTGCCATTTTCTGCCCAACCATCCCAGAAATCACTTCCAGATGATTTTATTCAACCAACAAATATCTGATGAGTGCCTACTATGTTATTTAAAAAAAAAAAAAAAAACCAGTAGCACATTGAATGATATCTACAGATAAAAATGTAAACTCCTGAACCCATCACTCAGCCCTACACTGCTGTGGCTAAGCTTGACTGCCACTCACTCTTTTTATATACACCCTCTCTTCTCCAGACAAATGGTTTCACTGAGCTTCCTCTAACTACTCAGAGCATTCCTCCTTCTTTAGATTTCCCACCTGGAAATCCTTTCTTCTTCCTTCATTTGACATTAACCATTTTTCTTGTGGTCGTTATTCCATTCACTCAATTCCTATGACTCTGCAGTTCGCTCTGTTTCCTTCACATTTGGCACTTGCAAAAGTGTATTACTCTCTATATTTTCTATGTTTTGTCACCTCAAGTGGACCATGAGCACTTCAAGAGAGAGGTAGAGTATTTGTATCCACCTTTTTGTCTTATCAGCCTAATCAAATACATTGCAGGAAGGAAGGAAAATGAACAATCATTGTCTACAGTAGATCAGAGACTTTTATACACTTTTTCCTTTCAATATCTCATTTAATGCTCTAAACCAAGAGGTAGCAAGCTATATCCCATGGGTCAGATCCAGCCTGTCTGGTTTTGTAAATAAAATGTATTGCAATAGTGCCACACCTACTTATTTGCATATTGTGCATGGCTGCTTTTGTGCTACAATGGCAGAGCTGAGTAGCTGTGACAGAGCCTGTATGGCCAGCAAAAACCAAAATATTTACTATCTGTTCCTTTAAGAAAAAGGTGGCGAATCCCTGGTCTAAGCAACTAGAAGAGGTGAGATCTTTTTCCTCTGCTTGTATGGGTGAACAAACAGAAGTTCGGAGAGTTTGGGTAAATTGCTCAAAGTCACACAGCCAATAAGGGACCCAGCAGAAATTTGAAGCCGGGTCTATGTGATTCCAAAATCCGTAGGCTTTTCATTTGACCACAGGATATAGTTGGCTATTGCTAATATTCGATGATAGTGAGGTTGTCATCTACATCCTATCCCTTGCATTTTTTTTTTTTTTTTTTACATTTTTTCAGGAAGTAATCCAGTGGCTGGAATTAATGAGATTTTCCCAGCACATGTCAAATCCCTCTGAATGACCATGTTGCTATAATTTTAGAAGACATTCTGTGTGACGTCACTCCACAGCAGTTATGACATGCTACACTAATGACCTCCAGAAGGGCATTGCTACCTTGAGAGCAAAGGCTCTGTCTAGTATTCTCTTGTACCCCTGAGCCTCCAGTGTGGTCCTGGCATATAATAAACCTCCAACATATATATGGGCAGAATAGTAGTTGTGGGAATGACTCTTATTTTGAGACAGAGAGATTATTTTCACAACTACCAGATTTCAGTAGGAATTAGAATGGGCAAGTTCCCACTATGGAGTCACAGACCACCTGGATTAAAATGCTGGTGCTGTCACTTACCAGGGATGTTATCTCAGGCAAGTTGCCTAATTTGTACACACTTTGCTGTTCTTTCCATAAAACAGGAATAATGTTGTTATTGTGATGTAATGAAATAAGACAAGTAAAGCACTTACAGCAAGTCCTGGTACACAGTAAACAATCAACAAACCTAAGTTATTATCGGCTTAAGTAATTGCATCAAAGCTTAGAAAGGTGTTCATTTTGAAGAGCCATAAAATCACATAAAGTGGGAAAGGCAGCAAAAACAAACAATAAGCAAGCAGAGGAAAAAGGAGACAAGAGAAAGAGGATGAAGAAGGCAAGAAAGTCCCTCCTTTGCTTCATCTCTGCAAAAGATTTCCAGAAAACATTCTTTATCAATAGATAAATGCACTCGTGCTCTCAGGAATACATCCTGCTGTACCAATGAAAATGAGAGGAAGGAAACTTTGACCAACAACAGTTTCAGAAGACAAGCCCCAAATATTAGTAGAGAGAGGGGAATAAAAGAGCTTGGAAAGCAGCACACTTAATCATATTAATTAATGCACATAAGAGTCAGCAAAGCCAAAATTGGCCCCTCACCGAGATTCGCATCATTACCCTAAAGTAATTAAACTGCTGCCAAGATCCCACATCATGCGAATCTGTTCTACCTGAAATAGCTATTAAAGTTGTAATCATGCCCCATTTGAAGTCTTGACTTCATGAATATGATTGAGAGCTTGTTGAATGAGGTAAAATTTGTCTAAGCCTTCAAGGGAGGAAAGAGAGAGACGTGCTGCTGATGGCAGGCATCAATCACTGGGTTACAAGCTCCAGTCCTTTCAGAAATCCAATACAGAATGAGTCCCTTATGGATTCCTGAACTATTTTAGAAAAGCTTGCATTACGATGTGATTCCCATTGATTTCCTATTCTCTTTCTGCTTTGTTTAGGTTCAACTATAGAAGTTCATACTCTATCTAAAGTGTTGTTTAAAAGATGAAAAGAAAGGACGGAGGGGACAACTTCTCTGACTCTGGATTTCTTTTTCCTATAGGTTTTCTTTTTCCCCTGGAATATCAAATTATCCTTTCTGCTCATGTTTTACCCGTTAGTAACTTGGTTTTATATATATTTGAAATGATTTCCAATGACTTAAAAATGGAAGTTCATGTTTTATCCAGTTTTATAAAATTCAACTCTTAGAGTTGGGAAGATCATTTATTCTCTACAATGGATCAGGAATATTTTGGAGAAGGCTACCAGCAAAAGGAAATGAGATTTGCCAATATGGCCGCTACTCTGCTGGTGTCATATGAGTCTGCACAACAGATCCCAGAGGGAGGGCAGAGGTGTGTTGCCTGGCTGCCCACGTGCGCTTCCTCGGAAATCGCTCCCACGGGTTTCTTCTAGATAAGTCACTGTCTTTGTATAGTGAGACCCTACTTCCCTAAGCACCCCAGATTGGACCTAGTATGGGTGCTTCAGTCAAAGACAGACAGAAGCAGGTTAGACCTCAGGAAGGCTTGTGGCCCATGAGATACTCGGCCTTAGAACTCTTATCAGTAAGGGTGTTCCATGTTGGATGTTGGATGTCGACCAATAGATGTTAGGAAGAACAAAAACAAAAACACTAGGGCTCAGAAACATAGATTTAGAATTAACAGGCACCTTCGCATGAGCAGGGATAGCTCCCTCAGAGACAGATAGGAGTCAATGTGAAGAATGCAAGAGTCCCTGGAGTCAAGAGCAGTGGTTCTCATGAGATCATGTTCTTTACCATAACTATTGTTTGAAATATACTTCACAATGCCTCCCTGCTCCCTGGAGTAGTTTTCTTAGTAGGCTGTGGGGATGTTTGATGGTAGTGGTGAGAGGCTGTGAACTTCACTGACTAAGACTTAAAGCAATTTCTATGAAAGTGCCTGGTACTTGTTCTGGTCAACTGTCCATAACCAATGGACAAAGACAAGTTCATAGAATTTGAAGGAACCACAGCACTTCCCTTTCATTTCTGATCAGCTTGGCTAGTCTCTTAGCATAATCCTGAAGAAATGGTGCCAAACTGGTGGACAGTTTGAAGGGACAACCATGTTGAAAAGTCCTGTGCATCAATTTCAGTAGGGAAAAGCAGGAAAGATGGGACATAGTGGGTTTCCCGGGCAGCATGTCCTTGGAACCTGGGGGGTAGGATGATGTTATAGACTGAATGTGCTCTAACCTCATGCAGTTTAGAATGTGACTATATTTAAAGGCAGGGCCTTTAAAGTGGTGATTAAGTTAAAATGAAGCCATTAAAGAGGGTCCTAATCCAATATGTGTCCTTATAAGGAGAGGAAATTTGGACACACAAAGAGAAACAAGGAATGCACACACACAGAGGATACTGCAGCCACCTGCAAGCCAAGGAGAGAGGTCTCAGAAGAAACCAAACCTTGGACTTCCAACCTCCAGAATTATAAGAAATAAACTTCTGTTGTTTAAGCCACCCAGTGTGTGGTGTTTTGTTACAGCAGCCCTGGCTGGCTAATACAGATGGCATACAGAAGGACTCACTCTCTAAGGAGTTTGGTGTGTATAAGATCCAACTGCAGTGAACTTGTGTCATTTAGACACATGTTAGGGCATGGTGGGAGGGGAGGGTGTTTGCATTTAAGTACCTAGTGCCTGCAGGCGGTGAGGTGGACACTATATACGCTCACATTCAACTCTCACAACAGGCTGGTGAAGTGACCTACCCTCCCTTTGTAGATGAAGAAACTGAGGCTTTAGCAAGGAAAGAATCGTGCCTGACTTTGCCAGAGAGTGGTCAGGAGTTTCTGGCTCCAAGGCAGATACCAAGTAGTCTCTCAGGAGTCCCCTGACAGGAAGGAAGAGTCTGGTCAAAGTCAGATTCCAGATGGCTGGTGCAGAGGCCTATGCAGAATTACCGAGGCCAAGAAATATCAAAGGGTGGTTAGTGCAACAAAGCAAAACGGTTTGGTCCTTGAACTTTGGAATATAATCATGGCTCTGCCACCTACCAGCTGGAAGACCTTGGGTGCCGTATCTCATTAAGCCTCCATTCCCTTACCTGTGAAATAGTAACACCTCTTAAAGTACCGTGTTCGGACTTCATAGGATTGTTAAGAAAATTAGGTGCATCAATACATTTAAAATACTCCTCGCACTGTGCATTTAGTCAGTGTTCTTCAGAGACACAGAACAAATAGGCTGCATATCGGTATAAAAAGAGACTTATTTTAAGGAATTGGCTCATGTGATTGTGGATGCCTGGTGAGTACAAAATTTCATAGATGAAGCCAGCAGGCTGGAGACTCGAGAAAGAGTTGTAGTCAAGTCCAGGAACAGTTTACTGCAGAATCAGGAAGAGCCGATGCTGCGGATGAACTCTGAAGGCAGTCTGTTGGAACTTCTTGCTCAAAAAGATCTGCTTTTTGTTCTTTTCAGGCTTTCAACTGATTGGATGAGGACACTCACATTATGGAGAACGATCTGCTTTATTCAAAATCGAAAGATTTAAGTGTAAATTTTATCCAAGAGCCCCCTCACAGAAACATCCGGAATAACATTTGACCATATATTTGTGGACAGTGGTCCAGCCAAACACATAAAATTAACCATCACACAATATGTGGCACTTAGTAAGATCTCAGCAAATGCTCACTTCATCATTTCTATCAAAGTATCAAATGATTACATTATCATTCTTTTTTTTTTTCTTTAAGTTCTGGGATACATGTGCAGAACGTGCAGGTTTGTTACATAGGTATACATGTGCCGTGGTTTGCTGCACCAATCAACCCATCATTTAGGTTTTAAGCCCCGCATGCATTAGGTGTTTGTCCTAATGCTCTCCCTCCCCTTACCCCCCAACCCCTGATAGGCTCCAGTGTATGATGTTCCCCTCCCTGTGCCCTTGTGTTCTCATTGTTCAGCTCCCACTTATGAGTGAGAACATGTGGTGTTTGGTTTTCAGCTCCTGCGTTAGTTTGCTGAGAACGATGGCATCCTGCTTCATCCCTGCCCCTCCAGAGGACGTGAACTCATTCTCTTTTATGGCTGCATAGTATTCCATGGTGTATAGGTACCACATTTTCTTTATCCAGTCTATCATTGATGGGCATTTGAGTTGGTTCCAAGTCTTTGCTATTGTAAATAGTGCTGCAATAAACATACGTGTGCATGTGTCTTTATAGTAGAATGATTTATAATCCTTTCAGTATATACCCAGTAATAGGATTGCTGGGTCAAATGGTATTTCTGGTTCTAGATCCTTGAGGAATCACCACACTGTCTTCCACAATGGTTGAACTAATTTATACTCCCACCAACAATGTAAAAGGGTTCCTATTTCTCCACATCCTTGCCAGCGTCTGCTGTTTCCTGACTTTTTAATGATTACCATTCTAACTGTTGTGAGATGGTATCTCATTGTGGTTTTGATTTGCATTTCTCTAATGACCAGTGATGATGAGCTTTTTTTCATGTGTTTGTTGTCCTCATAAATGTCTTCTTTAGAGAAGTGTCTGTTCATATCCTTTGCCCACTTTTTGATGGGGTTGTTTTTTTCTTGTAAATTTGATTAAGTTCCTTGTAGATTCTGGATATTAGATCTTTGTCAGATAGGTAGATTGCAAAAATTTTCTCCCATTCTGTAGGTTGCCTGTTCACTCTGATATTTTCTTTTGCTGTGCAGAAGCTATTTAGCTTGATTAGATCCCATTTGTCAATTTTGGCCTTTGTTGCAATTGCTTTTTGTGTTTTGGTCATGAAGTCTTTGCCCATGCCTATGTCCTGAGTGGTATTGCCTAGGTTTTCTTCTAGGGTTTTTATGGTTTTGGGTTTTACATGTAAGTCTTTAATCTGTCTTGAGTTAATTTTTGTATAAGGTGTAAGGAAGGGGTCAAGTTTCTGTTTTCTGCATATGGCTAGCCAGTTTTCCCAGCACCATTTATTAAATAGGAAATCCTTTCCTTATTGCTTGTTTTTGTCAGTTTTGTCAAAGATTAGATGGTTGTAGATGTGTGGTGTTATTTCTGAGGCCTCTATTCTGTTCCATTGGTCTATATATCTGTTTTGGTACCAATACCATACTGTTTTGGTTACTATAGCCTTGTAGTATAGTTTGAAGTCAGGTAGCATGATGCCTCCAGCTTTGTTCTGTTTGCTTAGTATTGTCTTGGATATTTGGGCTCATTTTTGGTTCCAAATGAAATTTAAAGTAGTTTTTTTCTAATTCTGCAAAGAAAGTCAATGGTAGCTTGATGGGGATAGCCTTGAATGTATAAATTAATTTGGGCAGTATGGCCATTTTCACAATATTGATTCTTCCTATCCATGAGCATGGAATTTTTTTTTCCATTTGTTTGTGTCCTCTCTTATTTCCTTGAGCAGTGGTTTGTAGTTGTCCTTGAAGGGGTCCTTCACGTTCCTTGCAAGTTGTATTCCTAGGTATTTTTTTCTCTTTGTAGCAAGTGTGAATGGGAGCTCACTCATGATTTGGCTCTATGCTTGTCTATTGTTGGTGTATAGGAATGCTTGCAATTTTTGCACATTGATTTTGTATCCCGAGGTTTTGCTGAAGTTGCTATCAGCTTAAGGAGTTTTTGGGCTGAGACGATGGGGTTTTCTAAATATACAATCATGTTATCTGCAAACAGAGACAATTTAACTTCTTCTCTTCCTATTTGAATATACTTCATTTTTTCCTCTTGCCTGATTGCCCTGGCCAGAACTTCCAATCCAATGTTGAATAGGAGTGGTGAGAAAGGCATCCTTGTCATATGACAGTTTTCAAAGGGAATGCTTCCATCTTTTGCCCATTCAGTATGATATTGGCTACAGGTTTGTCATAAATAGCTCTTATTATTCTGAGATACATTCCATCAATACCTAGTTTATTGAGAGTTTTTAGCATGAAGGGATGTTGAATTTTATTGAAGACCTTTTCTGCGTCTATTGAGATAATCAGGTGGTTTTTGTCATTGGTTCTGTTTATGTGATGGATTATGTTTATTGGTTTGTGTATGTTGAACCAGCCTTGCATCCCAGGGATGAAACCAACTGGATCGTGGTGGATAAGCTTTTCGATGTGCTACTGGTTTCAGTTTGCCAGTATTTTATTGAGGATTTTTGCATTGATGTTCATGAGGGATATTGGCCTGAAATTTTCTTTTTTTGTTGTGCCTCTGTCAGGTTTTGGTATCAGGAGGATGCTGGCCTCATAAAATGAGTTAGGGAGGATTCCTTCTTTTTCTATTGTTTGGAATAGTTTCAGAAGGAATGGTACCAGCTCCAATTTGTACCTCTGGTAGAATTCGTCTGTGAATCCATCTGGCCCTAGGCTTTTTTTGGCTGGAAGGCTATTAATTACTGCCTCAATGTCAGAACTTGTTATTGGTCTATTTGGGAATTCAACTTCTTCCTGGTTTAGTCTTGGAAGGGTGTATGTGTCCAGGAATTTATCCGTTTCTTGTAGATTTTCTAGTTTATTGGTGTAGAGGTGTTTATAGTATTATCTGGTGGTAGTTTGTATTTCTGTGGCATCAGTGGTGATATCCCCTTTATCATTTTTTATTGTGTTTATTTGATTATTCTCTCTTTTCTTCTTTATTAGTCTAGCTAGCGGTCTACCTATTTTGTTAATCTTTTCAAAAAACCAGCTCCTGGATTCATTGAGTTTTTGAAGGTTTTTCATGCCTCTATCTCCTTCAGTTCTGCTCTGATCTTAGTTATTTCTTGTCTTCTGCTAGCTTTTGATTGAATTTGTTTGCCCTTGCTTCTCTAGTTATTTTAATTGTGATGTTAGGGTGTTGATTTTAGATCTTTCCAGCTTTCTGATGTGGGCATTTAGTGCTATAAATTTCCCTCTACACACTGATTTAGCTGTGTCCCAGAGATTCTGGTACATCGTCTCTTTGTTCTCATTGGTTTCAAAGAACTTTATTTCTGCCTTAATTTTGTTATTTACCCAGTAGTCACTCAGGAGCAGGTTGTTCAGTTTCCATGTAGTTGTGCAGTTTTGAGTGAGTTTCTTAATCCTGAGCTCTAATTTGATTGCACTGTGGTCTAAGAGACTGTTTGTTATGATTTCTGTTCTTTTGCATTTGCTGAGGACTGTTTTACTCCAATTATGTGGTTGATTTTAGAATAATTGCTAAGTGGCACTGAGAAGAATGTACGTTCTCTTGATTTGGGATGGAGAGTTCTGTAGATGTCTATTAGGTCTGCTTGGTCCAGAGCTGAGTTCAAGTCCTGAATATCCTTGTTAATATTCTGTCTCGTTGATCTGTCTAACATTGATAGTGAGGTGTTAAAGTCTCCCACTATTATTGAGTGGGAGTCTAAGTGTCTTTGTAGGTCTCTAATAACTTGTTTTATGAATCTGGATGCTCCTGTATTGAGCGCATATATATTTAGGATAGTTAGCTCCTCTTGTTGCATGGATCCCTTTACCATTATGTAATGCCCTTCCCTTTTTTTTTTCTTTTTGATCTTTGTTGGTTTAAATTCTGTCTTATCAGAGACTAGGATTTCAATCCCTGATTTTTTTTCTTTCCATTTGCTTGATAAATATCCTCCATCCCTTTATTTTGAGGCTATGTGTGTCTTTACACGTGAGATGGGTCTTCCTGAAAACAGCACACCAATGGGTCTTGACTCTTATCCAATTTGCAAGTCTTTGTTCTTTAATTGGGGCATTTAACCCATTTACATTTAAGGTTAATATTGTTATGTGTGAATTTGATCCTGTCATCATGATGCTAGCTGGTTATTTTGCACATTAGTTGATGCAGTTTCTTCACAGTGTCATTGGTCTTTATATTTTGGTGTGTTTTTGCAGTGGCTGGTACCAGTTTTTCCTTTCCATATTTAGTACTTCCTACAGGAGCTCTTGTAAGGCAGATCTGGTGGTGACAAAATCCCTCAACATTTGCTTGTCTGTAAAGAATTTTATTTCTTCTTCACTTATGAAGCTTAGTTTGGCTGGATATGAAATTCTGGGTTGAAAATTCTTTTCTTTAAGAATGTTGAATATTGGCACCTCACTCTCTTTTGGCTTGTAGGGTTTCTGCAGAGAGATCCACTGTTAGTCTGATGGGTTTCCCTTTGTAGGTAACCTGACCTCTCTCTTTGGCTGCCCTTAACATTTTTTCCTTCATTTCAACCTTGGAGAATTTGATGATTATGTGTCTTTGGGTTGCTTTTCTCAAGGAGTATTTTAGTGGTGTTCTCTATATTTCCTGAATTTGAATATTGGCCTGTCTTGCTAGGTTGAAGAAGTTCTCCTGGATAACATCCTGGAGTGTGTTTTCCAACTTGGTTCCATTCTCCCTGTCACTTTCAGGTACACCAATCAATCATAGGTTTGGTCTTTTTACATAGTCCCATATTTCTCAGAGGCTTTGTTCATTCTTTTTCATTCTTTTTTCTCTAATCTTGTCTTCACAGCTTATTTCAGTAAGTTGATCTTCAATCTCTGATAACCTTTCTTCCACTTGATCAATTCAACTATTGATACTTGTATATGCTTCATGAAGTTCTCATGCTGTGTTTTTCAGCTCTATCAGTTCATTTATGTTCTTCTCTAAACTGGTTATTCTAGTTAGCAGTTCCTGTAACCTTTTATCAGGATTCTTATCTTCCTTGCTTTGGGTTAGAACATGCTCCTTTAGTTCAGAGGAGTTTATTATTACCCACCTTCTGAAGTCTACTTCTGTCAATTCATCAATCTCATTCTCTGTCCAGTTTTGTGTCCTTGCTGGAGAGGAGTTGCGATCATTTGGAGGAAAAGAGGCATTCCGGGTTTTGAAATTTTCAGCATTTTTGCACCGGTTTTTCCTCATCTTCATGGATTTATCTATCTTTGATATTTGAGGCTGATGACTTTTGGATGGGGTTTTTGTGGGATTGTCCTTTATGTTGATGTTGATGTTGTTGCTTTGTTAGTTTTTCTTCTAATGGTCAGACCCCTCTTCTGCATGTCTGCTGCAATTTTCTGGAGGTCCACTCCAGATACTGTTCACTTGGGTATCACTGTGGATGCAGTAGAACAGCAAATATTGCACTTTCTTCTTCCTCTGGAAGCTTCATCCTGGAGGGCCACTGGCCTGATGTCAGCCAGAGCTCTCCTACCTGAGGTGTCTGTCAACCCCTGTTGGGAGGTTTCCCCCAGTCAAGAGGCATGGGGGTCAGGGACCCACTTGAGGAGGCAGTCTGTCCATTAGCAGAGCTGGTGTGCTGTGCTGGGAGAATCCCTCTTGTCAGGATCAGCTGCTCCCTTCAGAGCCAGCAGGCAGGAAGGGTGAAATCCTCTGAAGCTACATCCACAGCCACCCTTTCCCCCAGGTGCTCTATCCCAGGGAGATGGGGGTTTTGTCTGTAAGCCCCTGATAGGAGCTCTTACCTTTCCTTCAGAGATGCCCTGCCCAGTGAGGAGGAATCTAGAGAAGCAGTCTGGCCACAGTGGCTTTGCTGCACTGTGGTGGGTTCCACCCAGTCCAGACCTTCTGGCCTCCTTAGCACTGTCAGTGGAAAACCACCTACTAAAGCCTCAGTAATGGTGGACACCCCTCCCCCCACCAAGCTCAATCGTCCCAGGTTGACTTCGGACTGTCGTGCTAGTAGCAGGAATTTCAAGCCAGTGGTTCTTAGCTTGCTGGTCTCCATGGGAGTGGGATATGCTGGGCGAGACCACTTGGCTCCCTGACTTCAGCCCCCTTTCCAGGGGAGTGAATGGTTCTGTCTTGCTGGGGTTCCAGGCGCCACTGTGGTATGAAGAAAACTCCTGCAGCTAGCTCAATGACTGCCCAAACAGCTGCCCAGTTTTAGGCTTGAAACCCAGGTCTGTGGTGGTGTAGGCACACAAGGGAATCTCCTGATCTGCAGATTGCAAACACTGTGGAAAAAGTGTAGTAACCTGCTGAGTAGCACAGTCCCTCATGGCTTCCCTTGGCTGGGGGAGGGAGGTCCTTGAGCTCCTTGCACTTTCTGGGTGAAGTGATGCCCCACCCTGCTTCTGCTTGCCCTCCATTGGTCAGACTCGCTTCCTAACCAGTCTTAATGAGATGAACTGGGTATCCCAGTTGGAAATGCAGAAATCACCTGCCTTCTGCATTGGTCTCATTGGGAGCTGCAAGCTGGAGCTGTTCCTATTCAGCCATCTTGGCCCCTCCTCTGATTGAAATGTTTCTGTCATTCTTATGTATATGAAAAAAACAGCATGGCTTCTCCTGTTGCCTCAAGTGTGGTCAAACACAGTTGGGATGCTAAGGGTTAAAGGGAGGGAAAAAAATACATGGAGACAGAAAGACCAAATTCTTATTAAACCAAATCATTATTTAAAACACTTTCTTTCTCAGAAAGTGAAAAGGAAAATGGGCTGCTGTGTTTGTATAAATAGTAGCTGTGTTATACTCCATCTGGGAAAAAGATTATCAATGTTATAATTACATGTTTCAGTTGAAAAGAACCTAACTGCCCTTTTTATTGCAAATGTGTCCACTTTTTCTCAGATGACTAAGATGTGGTCAAACCTTCACCTCAACTCCTGGCTCTAATGGGATCATTTGGGCAAAAACTTCCTATTCATAGCCCTCAATTACTCCCACTGCAACTAAAAGTTTATAGAATTTCAGAGTTGGAACAAGCAAGAGTCATCTACCCAAGAAAATGTGGCTGGGGACACAATGGTAGGTCTAAGATGGGGCCAGGTACGTAGGATCTGAGCCCCAATTTTTTTCAAACAAAGAATGCCTCATTTTTCTTCTCTATGTATTTGTCTTCCACTTAAGATTTCATTCATTGGTAGAAAGAGTTTTACGGGTTAAAAAAGACAAAAGCAAATAAACAAGTTTGAAAGCCACTGATTTGGCCCAACATCTCATCCAATGCTACTGTATCCCTGCCAAACATTCATTTAGTCTATGCTGCAGGATCCCTGGGAAGGAGACCTCCCTATCTTATGAAACAGATGATTCTATTGAATCTTTAGAGCAGAAACTATCAGAAAGACATTTCTTCTATTGAGACCAGGGGCATCTTATGCACTCTTATACATGGTGGTACCAAACAATTATCACCTATTCTTAGAGAAAATAGAGGAGGATAAAAAAGAAGGAGGTGCAAGAAAAAGAGAATAAGAAAGGAGGATGGGAAAATTATAAGAAATAGAACAATTTCATGGTGTGTTTGCAAAATTTAGTCATTCCACCCTCATAATTTTTGCCATATTAAGCTATATTCATATTTTCTTAACAGCTTCACTGAGGTATAATTGATATTCAGTAAGCTGAACATGTTTAAAGTATACAGGTTGATGAGTCTTGACATGCATATACACTCATTACCACAATCAAAATGCTGAATATATTAACCAATCCAAAAAATTTCTTTGTACCACTCTGTAGTGTCTCCCACACACTTCTCTCTGACTTTCACCTACAGACAATAACAGTTCTTCTATCATTACAGATTAGTTTGCATTTTTCAGATTTTT
The DNA here is from genome assembly GCF_009828535.3 of Hylobates moloch. Taxonomy (NCBI): domain Eukaryota; kingdom Metazoa; phylum Chordata; class Mammalia; order Primates; family Hylobatidae; genus Hylobates; species Hylobates moloch. Next base: position 52,668,732 of record NW_026652292.1, on the reverse strand, counting down.
ATATTAATGGACACATTCAATATACACTCTCTTTTCATCTTTTTATACTCTTCTGGTTTCATTAACTCAGTATAATTGTTTTGAAATCCATCCATGTTGTTGTGTGTATCAGTAATGTATTTCCTTTTGTGACTGAGAAGTTTGCCATTGTATGGGTATATCACAATCTGTTTATCCATTTGCCTTGATGGACTCTTGAGTTGTTTTCAATATTTGGCTGTTATACATAAAGTTTATATGAATATCTGTACCAGTCTTTATATGAACACATGCTTTCATTTCTCCTGTATATCTAACAGTGAAAGGGCTGAATCATTGCATAGTTGTATATTTAACTTTTTAGGAAACTGGAAAACTGTTTTTCAAATTGACTTACCATAGTTTGTTCCCACACGCAATGTATGAGAGTTCCAGTTGCTCCATACACTTGTCAACACTTGCTATGGTCAGTCTTTTTAATTTTAGCCATTCTAATAGGTGTTTAGTGGTATCTCATTATGGTTTCAATTTCATTTCTCTAATAACTAATGGTGTTGAGCACATTTTCATAAGTTTATTTACTAACCACATATCTTTTTTGGTAAAATGTCTCCTCAACTCTTTTGTCCAGTATTGAGTTGTTGGTTTTCTTAGTGTTGAGTTTTTTATTTATCATGAAGACAAGTCATTTAGCAGATAAGAGATTTTCAAGTATTTTACCCAGTTTGTGACTTAAAAAAAAAAATTCTTCTAAGAGCATCTTTCTAAGAGCAGAAGTTCTTAATTTTGATAAAGCTCAATTTATTTTTTATCTTTTAGGGGTTGTGCTTTTTGTGTTGTGTCTAAAAAGTCCTTGTCTAACCCAGAGCTACAAAGGAGAATCACTTGAACATGTTTTCTTCTAGAAATTTTACGGATTTATGTTTTACATTTAGATCTTTGATCCATTTTGTATGAACTTTTGTATCTAGGATGAGATCTAGATCAAAGGGTTTGTATGTTTGTGCTCACAGATAGTAGGGTTTCAAGCACCATTTGTTGAAAAAAAAAAAAAACTACAGTTTCCAGGGCATGTTCCCTCTAATCTTTTCAGCTGCTCCTTTCCCAGCCTGTGATCATTTCCTCCCATGCATCACTGGTCAGGCTCCTCTATACACAGTCAGTTATCTGGAACACTGTCTGTGCGGGTCTTTTCTCTCTTAGTCTGCCCTGTGAACTCCAGCTATCTTGGCTTCCCTGGGGTCCCAAATGTGGATCTGGAATCAGGAAAACCACCACTCAGCTCTGCCTGCATTCTCCAACACTGCATCATGATCTAGAAATGTTCTCCAGGTAATAAGAGCTCAGGGGGTTACAGGGTTCACATCATTTGTTTCTCATCAATTAGGGATCCTTATTCTTCATTGCCTGGTACCCAAAATCTTGAGTACTGTTGCTTCATATGTATATTCACATTTTTGACTCAGGTAGGCGGCTAAATTTGGACCTTGTTACTCCATCTTGACAGGAAGTTGAAGTCCCTTATAGTCATTTAACCTAATATTTCCGTTTTTAAAAGACTAACGTTTCCTTTACTCATCCTAAGCATTTATAATAATGTTACAATAATAATCACAGATTTGAGACATTGGTACTAAATTTTTATACTTTTTTTCTTACAATTGTGTATTTATTCACACATTCATTATTTATGTATTTTTTTATTATACTTTAAGTTTTAGGGTACATGTGCACAATGTGCAGATTTGTTACATGTGTATACATGTGCCATTTTGGTGTGCTGCATCCATTAAGTCTTCATTTAACATTAGGTATATCTCCTAATGCTATCCCTCCCCCCTCCCCCCACTCCACAACAGGCCCTGGTGTGTGATGTTCCCCTTCCTGTGTCCATGTATTCTCATTGTTCAATTCCCACCTATGAGGGAGAACACACGGTGTTTGGTTTTTTGTCCTTGTGATAGTTTTCTGAGAATGATGGTTTCCAGCTTCATCCACGTCCCTACAAAGGACATGAACTCATCATTTTTTATGGCTGCATAGTATTCCATGGTGTATATGTGCCACATTTTCTTAATCCAATATATAATTTTGGACATTTGGCTTGGTTCCAAGTCTTTGCTATTGTGAATAGCGTCACAATAAACATACCTGTGCATGTGTCTTTATAGCAGCATGATTTATAGTCCTTTGGGTATATACCCAGTAATGGCATGGCTGGGTCAAATGGTATTTCTAGTTCTAGATCCCTGAGGAATCGCCACACTGCCTTCCACAATGGTTGAACTAGTTTACAGTCCCACCAACAGTGTAAAATTGTTCCTATTTCTCCACATCCTCTCCAGCACCTGTTGTTTCCTGACTTTTTAATGATGGCCATTCTAACTGGTGTGAGATGGTATCTCATTGTGGTTTTGATTTGCATTTCTCTGATGGCCAGTGATGATGAGCATTTTTTCATGTGTCTTTTGGCTGCACAAATGTCTTCTTTTGAGAAGTGTCTGTTCATATCCTTCACCCTCTTTTTGGTGGGGTTGTTTGTTTTTTTCTTGTAAATTTGTTTGAGTTCTTTGTAGATTCTGGATATTAGCCCTTTGTCAGATGAGTAGATTGCAAAAATTTTCTCCCATTCTGTAGATTGCCTGTTCACTTTGATGGTAGTTTCTTTGTGCAGAAGCTCTTTAGTTTAATTAGATCCCATTTGTCAATTTTGGCTTTTGTTGCCATAGCTTTTGGTGTTTTAGACATGAAGTCCTTGCCCATGCCTATGTCCTAAATGGTATTGCCTAGGTTTTCTTCTAGGGTTTTTATGGTTTTAGGTCTAACATGTAAGTCTTTAATCCATCTTGAATTAATTTTTGTATAAGGTGTAAGGAAGGGATCCAGTTTCAGCTTTCTACATATGGCTAGCCAGTTTTCCCAGCACCATTTATTAAATAGGGAATCCTTTCTGCATTTCTTGTTTTTGTCAGGTTTGTCAAAGATCAGATAGTTGCAGATATGTGGCATTATTTCTGAGGGCTCTGTTCTGTCCCATTGGTCTATATCTCTGTTTTGGTACCACTACCATGCTGTTTTGGTTACTGTAGCCTTGTAGTATAGTTTGAAGTCAGGTAGCGTGATGCCTCCAGCTTTGTTCTTTTGGCTTAGGATTGACTTGGCAATGCAGGCTGTTTTTTGGCTCCATATGAACTTTAAAGTAGTTTTTTCCAATTCTGTGAAGAAAGTCATTGGTAGCTTGTTGGGGATGTCATTGAATCTATAAATTACCTTGGGCAGTATGGCCATTTTCACGATATTGATTCTTCCTATCCATGAGCATGGAATGTTCTTCCATTTGTTTGTGTCCTCTTTTATTTCATTGAGCAGTGGTTTGTAGTTCTCCTTGAAGAGGTCCTTCACATCCCTTGTAAGTTGGATTCCTAGGTATTTTATTCTCTTTGAAGCAATTGTGAATGGGAGTGCACTCATGATTTGGCTCTGTTTGTCTGTTATTGGTGTACAATAATGCTTGTGAGTTTTGTACATCAATTTTGTATCCTGAGACTTTGCTGAAGTTGCTCATCAGCTTAAGGAGATTTTGGGCTGAGACGATGGGGTTTTCTAGACATACAATCATGTCATCTGCAAACAGGTACAATTTTACTCCCTGTTTTCCTAATTGAATACCCTTTATTTCCTTCTCCTGCCTGACTGCCCTGGCCAGAACTTCCAACACTATGTTGAATAGGAGTGGTGAGAGAGGGCATCCCTGTCTTGTGCCAGTTTTCAAAGGGAATGCTTCCAGTTTTGGCCAATTCAGTATATGATATTGGCTGTGGGTTTGTCATAAATAGCTCTTATCATTTTGAGATACGTCCCATCAATACCTAACTTTTTGAGAGTTTTTAGCATGAAGCATTGTTGAATTTTGTCAAAGGCCTTTTCTGCATCTATTGAGATAATCATGTGGTTTTTGTGATTGGTTCTGTTTGTATGCTGGATTATGTTTATTGATTTTTGTATGTTGAACCAGCCTTGCATCCCAGGGATGAAGCCCACTTTATCATGGTGGATAAGCTTTTTGATGTGCTGCTGGATTCGGTTTGCCAGTATTTTATTGAGGATTTTTGCATCAATGTTCATCAGGGATATTGGTCTGAAATTCTCTTTTTTTGTTGTGTCTCTGCCAGGCTTTGGTATCAGGATGATGCTGGCCTCATAAAATGAGTTAGGGAGGATTCCCTCTTTTTCTATTGATTGGAATAGTTTCAGAAGGAATGGTACCAGCTTCTCCTTGTACCTCTGGTAGAATTTGGCTGTGAATCCATCTGGTCCTGGATTTTTTTTGGTTGGTAAGCTATTAATTATTGCCTCAGTTTCAGAGCCTGTTGTTGGTCTACTCAGAGATTCAACTTCTTCCTGGTTTAGTCTTGGGAGGGTGTATGTGTCGAGGAATTTATCCATTTCTTCTAGATTTTCTAGTTTATTTGTGTAGAGGTGTTTATAGTATTATCCGATGGTAGTTTATATTTATGTGGGATCGGTGGTGATATTCCCTTTATCATTTTTTATTGCTTCTATTTGATTCTTCTCTCTTTTCTTCTTTATTAGTCTTGCTAGTGGTCTATCAATTTTGTTGATATTTTCAAAAAACCAGCTCCTGGATTCATTGATTTTTTTGAAGGATTTTTTGTGTCTCTATTTCCTTCAGTTCTGCTCTGATCTTAGTTATTTCTTGCCTTCTGCTAGCTTTTGAATGTGTTTGCTCTTGCTTTTCTAGTTCTTTTAGTTGTGATGTTAGGGTTCAATTTTGGATCTTTCCTGCTTTCTCTTGTGGGCATTTAGTGCTATAAATTTCCCTCGACACACTGCTTTGAATGTGTCCCAGAGATTCTGGTATGTTGTGTCTTTGTTCTCGTTGGTTTCAAAGAACATCTTTATTTCTGCCTTCATTTCATTATGTACCCAGCAGTCATTCAGGAGCAGGTTGTTCAGTTTCCACGTAGTTGAGTGGTTTTGAGTGAGTTTCTTAATCCTGATTTCTAGTTTGATTGTACTGTTGTCTGAGAGACATTTTGTTATAATTTCTGTTTTTTTAAGTTTGCAGAGGATTGCTTTACTTCCAATTATGTGGTCAATTTTGGAATAGGTGTGGTGTGGTGCTGAAAAGAATGTATATTCTGTTGATTTGGGGTGGAGAGTTCTCTAGATGTCTATTAGGTCTGCTTGGTGCAGAGCTGAGTTCAGTTCCTGGATATCCTTGTTAACTTTCTGTCTCGTTGATCTGTCTAATGTTGACAGTGGGATGTTAAAGTCTCCCATTATTATTGTGTGGGAGTCTAAGTGTCTTTGTAGGTCTCTAAGGACTTGCTTTATGAATCTGGGTGCTCCTGCATTGGGTGCATATATATTTAGGATAGTTAGCTCTTCTTGTTGAATTGATCCCTTTACCATTTGTAATGGCCTTCTTTGTCTCTTTTGATCTTTGTTGGTTTAAAGTCTGTTTTATCAGAGACTAGGATTGCAACCCCTTTCTTTTTTTGTTTTCCATTTGCTTGGTGGATCTTCCTCCACCCCTTTATTTTGAGCCTATGTGTGTCTCTGCATGTGAGATGGGTTTCCTGAATACAGCACACTGATGGGTCTTGACTTTTTATCCAATTTGCCAGTCTGTGTCTTTTAATTGGAGCATTTAGCCCATTTATATTAAAGGTTATTATTGTCATGTGTGAATTTGATCCTGTCATTATGATGTTAGCTGGTTATTTTGCTCATTAGTTGATGCAGTTTCTTCCTACCCTCGATGGTCTTTACAATTTGGCATGTTTTTGCAGTGGCTGGTACCGGTTGTTCCTTCCCATGTTTAGTGCTTCCTTCAGGAGCTCTTTTAGGGCAGGCCTGGTGGTGACAAAATCTCTCAGCATTTGCTTGTCTGTAAAGTATTTTATTTCTCCTTCACTTATGAAGCCATTTTGGCTGGATATGAAATTCTGGGTTGAAAAATTCTTTTCTTTAAGAATGTTGAATATTGTCCCCCAGTCTCTTCTGGCTTGTAGAGTTTCTGCCCAGAGATCAGCTGTTAGTCTGATGGGCTTCCATTTGTGGGTAACCCAACCTTTCTCTCTGGCTGCCCTTAACATTGTTTCCTTCATTTCAACTTTGGGGAATCTGACAATTATGTGTCTTGGAGTTGCTCTTCTCAAGGAGTGTATTTGTGGCGTTCTCTGTATTTTCTGAATTTGAATATTGGCCTGCCTTGCTAGATTGGGGAAGTTCTCCTGGATAATATCCTGCAGAGTGTTTTCCAACATGGTTCCATTCTCCCCATCACTTTCAGGTACACCAGTGAGACATAGATTTGGTCTTTTCACATAGTCCCATATTTCTTGGCAGCTTTGCTCATTTCTTTTTATTCTTTTTTCTCTAAACTTCACTTCTCACTTAATTTCATTCATTTGATCTTCCATCACTGATACCCTTTCTTCCAGTTGATCGAATCAGCTACTGAGGCTTGTGCATTCGTCATGTAGTTCTTGTGCCATGGTTTTCAGCTCCATCAGGTCCTTTAAGGACTTCTCTGCATTGGTTATTCTAGTTAGCCATTCATCTAATCTTTTTTCAAGGTGTTTAACTTCTTTGCCATGGGTTTGAACTTCCTCCTTTAGCTCGGAGTAGTTTGATCATCTGAAGACTTCTTCTCTCAACTCGTCAAAGTCATTCTCCATCCAGCTTTGTTCTGTTGCTGGTGAGGAGCTGCATTCCTTTGGAGGAGGAGAGGTGCTCTGATTTTTAGAGTTTCCAGTTTTTCTGCTCTGTTTTTTCCCCATCTTTGTGGTTTTATCTACCTTTGGTCTTTGATGATGGTGACACACACATGGGGTTTTGGTGTGGATGTCCTTTCTGTTTGTTAGTTTTCCTTCTAACAGTCAGGACCCTCAGCTGTAGGTCTGTTGGAGTTTGCTGGAGGTGCACTCCTGACCCTGTTTGCCTGGGTATCAGCAGCAGAGGCTGCAGAACAGCAGATATTGATGAACAGCAAATGTTGCTCTCTGATCGCTCCTCTGGAAGTTTTGTCTCAGAGGCATACCTGGCCGAGTGAGGTGTCAGTCTGCCCCTACTGGGGGTGCCTCCCAGTTAGGCTACTCAGGGGTCAGGGACCCACTTGAGGAGGCAGTCTGCCCATTCTCAGGTCTCCATCTGCGTGCTGGGAGAACCACTACTCTCTTCAAAGCTGTCAGATGGGGACATTTAAGTCTGCAGAGTTTTCTGCTGCCTTTTGATTATGCCCTGCTCCCAGAGGTGGAGTCTACAGAGGCAGGCCGGCCTCCTTGAGCTGTGGTGGGCTCCACCCAGTTCTAGCTTCCTGGCCGCTTTGTTTACCTACGCAAGCCTCAGCAATGGTGGGCGCCCCTCCCTCATGCCACTTTGCAGTTTGAGCTCAGACTGCTGTGCTAGCAATGAGCGAGGCTCCATGGGTGTAGGACCCTCCAAGCCAGGCACGGGATATAATCTCCTCATGTGCTGTTTGCTAAGACCATTGGAAAAGCACAGTATTAGGGTGGGAGTGACTTGATTTTCCAGGTGCTGTCTGTCACCCCTTTCTCTGACTAGGAAAGGGAATTCCCTGACCCCATGTGCTTCCCGGATGAGGCAATGCCTCGCCCTGCTTCGGCTCACACTTGGTTGGCTGCATCCACTGTCCTGAATCCACTGTCCGACATTCCCCACTGAGATGAACCCAGTACTTCAGTTGGAAATGCAGAAATCACCCGTCTTCTGTGTCGCCCACGCTGGGAGCTGTAGACTGGAGCTGTTCCTATTCGACCATCTTGGCTCCACCCCCCTTAAATTTTTATTCTAATGCACATTAACTTGAATATCACACTATTTTTTATGTCTATTATATTCACATATTTTGGCATGGAACATAAAATTACATTGAAAAATATCTTTTTTTTTCCTCTTTTAGTATTAAACTTTTATTTTAAGTTTAGAGGTACATGTGCAGGTTTGTTCAGATAAACTTGTGTCATGGGGGTTTGTTGTACAGATTTTTTTTTTTTTTGGAGATGGAGTCTCACTCTGTCACCCAGGCTGGAGTGCAGTGGTGTGATCTCGGCTCACTGCAACCTCCACCTCCCAGGTTCATGCAATTCTCTCCTGCCTCAGCCTCCCGAGTAGCTGGGATTACAGGCACATGCCACCACGCCTGGCTAATTTTTGTATTTTTACTAGAGACGGGGTTTTGCCATGTTGGCCAGGCTGGTCTCGAACTCCTGACTTCAAGGGATCTGCCTGCCTCAGCCTCCCAAAGTTCTGGGATTCCAGGCATGAGCCACCGTGCCTGGCCTGTTGTACAGATTATTTTGTCGCCCAGATGTTAAGCCTAGTGTACATTAATTATGTTTCCTGATCCTCTCCCTCCTTGACCCTCCACCCTCTGCTGGGCCCCAGTGTCTGTTGCTCCCCTCTATGTTTCCATGTGTAAATATCACACTATTAACATTCGTAAATGTATATCTGTGTATCACCCCCAAATTATCATGCTTACTTTATGAGCACCTATACCACACATTGGGCAAAACCAGCTTTAAGTACTCAGCTAGGCTGCCCTGCCTCAGTCACCTCCCTCCACCAGTGCATACCATGAGCATAGAAAAGTTTCTGGGAGGTCAGTGATTCACTTGGTATTTACTTGTTTTCTAGACTTTAGGAAAAAGGAAATCTTTCTATATGAAAACCATGCACACATCTACAGAAAACCTCATCTTTGTTGTGTTCCAGTGCTTTAAAAGCAAGCAGCACATCTGCTGCAACATCCTCTCATGCCTGCATCAGAGCCTGGAGCCCACCTTGACTGGCTCCCACACCTGGTGGGAAAAGTGAAGGTCCTGTGCCTGCTCCTCCTCTGCTCTGCTGGTTACCAGCTGGTGGGTGTGTCAGCTGGACCTGCACAACATTGAGGAGGCTGGTGGTGACCACTGCAGCTCTGCATAGTTGGGGATTTGGGGATGTGGAAGGAAATTGTTTAACTCTCTGGTGGAATCAAACCAATCAATATCACTATTTGGGCTTTCAATTAAAAACAGAACAATAAATCCTATCCTCCTTTTTTGCAAAGCTTCACTTAAGTCCTACATTTGTGTTACTGACAGGAAGTTGGGGGCTGCAGAGGGTAAATTTTGGTATGCTAGGTATATGCCCCCACAAGGAAGATCAGTGCTCAATAATGGGAAGATTCCCTGGCTCTTCCTGCCAACTCCCAGGAAGGGTGTACTGCCTTGCAAAGAGTTCTAACTTCTTCAAAACAAGCTCTCAGGAAAGGGCCGGAGAGTAGCTCCTTGTTAATCATTGATTTTACCGCAGTGATTCCAGGGATCACAGGTACAAACAGCCTGTAGGACCAGCTTTAGAAAAAGCCATGTCACAAAGACACGTGGCATTTGACGTGCACATCAGCGTTAGAGATCAAAAGGGGCTCTGGGTCTGTAGGACTGGAGAAGGTATGACCTGTCTAAGGAAGACCCCCCAGGGCCAGCTGTTGGTTTGTTTGTGTGTGTGTTTGCTTGTTTTGAGATGGAGTCTGGCTCTGTTACCCAGGCTGGAGTGCAGTGGCACAATTGCAGCTCACTGAAACCTTGGCCTCCAGGGTTCAAGTGATTCTCCTGCCTCAGCCTCCTGAGTAGCTGGGACTACAGGCATGCACCACCACGCCCAGCTGATTTTTGTATTTTTAGCAATGAGTTTTCGCCATGTTGACCAGGCTGGTCTCGAACTCCTGACCTCAGGTGATCCACCTTTTGGCCTCCCAAAGTGCTGATATTACAGGCGTGAGCCACTGTGCTGGGCCGCCAGCTGGTTTTGATATACATGTTCTAAGTCCCGATTTGTAAAATAATGCGAAGATACAGATTTTTTTTTTTCCCATGAGAAATTTCCTGGTAGTTTGTAACTTTAGAAACACATAAAAGAAGGACACTGAAGAATCTAAAACCAAAAATGAGTGGACTGAACCATAAGTCACCATTGGACAAACTTTTGGCATTACTTTTTATCACAGGACTCCATATTGTAGAACTTCTCTGCCATTGTTGTATAAAGAAGTTGATTCCTCTTTATCAGTTGGACAGGGTTATGGAGAGGTCAAGAGAGTGAGAGATGGAAGAAATAGATTAGATTGTATTAAAGTTCTGCTTTTTTAGTAAAAATAAAACCGGTTCAATATCTGCAGTTTCAAAAAGTTTAGCCTAGGTTCCTCAAAAAATTAAAAATAGAATTGCCATATGATCCAGCAATTCTACTTCTGAGTATACAACAAAAAGAATGGAAAATAGCATCTCAAATAAATATTTGTACATCCATGTTTATGGCAGCATAGTTCATTGTATTAGGCTGTTCTTGCATTGCTATAAAGCAATACCTAAGACTCAGTAATTTGTAAGAAAAGAGGTTTCATCGGCTTTGGTTCTGTAGGCTGTGCAGGAAGCATAGCAGCATCTGCTTCCAGGGAGGTCTCAAGAAGATCCCAGTCATGGTGGAAGACAAACAGGGAGCAGCCACATTTCTGGCAGAAAAAGAAAAGCAAGGAGCGGGGGAGGTGCCAAACACTTTTAAATGATCAAATCTTACAAAAACGTACTCACTGTCACAAGGACAGTACCAAGGGGGATGGTGATAAATCATCCATGAGAAATCCACCCCCATGATCCAATCACCTCCCACCAAGCCCCACTTCCAATATTGAGGATTACATTTCCATATGAGATTTGGGTGGCGACACACGCCCAAACTCTATCATTCATAATAGCTAACACGTGGGAGCAACCCAAGTGTCCACTGATGAATGAACAGATAAAACAAATGTGGTACACACATACAATAGAATATTATTCAGCCGTAAAAAGGAAGGAAATTCTGACACATGGATGAACCTTGAGGACAGTATGCTAAGTGAAATAAGCCAACAGCATAAAAAGACAAATAGTGCATCATTCCACTTATATGAGGTACTTAGAATAATCAAAACCATAGAAACAGAAAGTAGAATGGTGGTTGCCAGAGGCTGGTGCGGAGGAGGAAATGGAGTTACTGTTTAATGGGCACAGAGTTTCAGTTTTGCAAGATGAAAAGAGTTCTGGAGGTGGATGGTGGTGATGAACATATAGCACTACAAATGTATATAATACCACTGAACTGTATACTTAACATGGGTAAGATGGTAAATTTTATGTTATGTGTATTTTACCACAATTTTAAATAACTGAGGAATAAAAAGTTCAGCCTGTTAGAGTTGTTGACAAATATAATGACTATTCACATAGTCTTGTGACCTAGAGTTACAACTCTTGCTATTTAGTAGCAGGGGATAAACAGCATTAAGTAAGGAAAGCTAATTGTTGTTACATGTAAAATGGCTCAAGCATAGTAAGAGTTTATGTCTCACTCACTTACACAGTCCAGGGCAGTTCCAGATTACCATGGGATCTGTTCAACATGTTGTTCAGGAACCAAGGCTGAAAGACGGGTTCTGCCATCTTCGACATTCAGCTTTCAAAGTCATCCCCTGTGTCAATATCCAGCAGCAGCAGAAGAAAGAATATGGGAGGTTTCTATGGGCCGGTCTGGGAGTGGCTGGCATCATTTTTGCTCACATTTCACTTCAAGGGAAGCTAGAAAATGTATTTTCATGATGTGCCAAGAAGGAAAGAAAATGGTTTGGTGACCAGCTGGCAATCTCTGACACATAAAGGAGGGCCCAAAGCAAACTGGCTATGAGGTTAAAATTTGGGAGATTATGCACACCAATTTCAGGAAATGTCGCTGGCTCAGATACTTCAGAATTCAAGGAAAGATTTAGAAAACACAGTTTTCTAGGGGACTCATCAAATTCAGATTTGAGAGAAATTTTCAGGCCATTTTGTAAATTAGCTTTACCAGTGGTCTGTAGAAAGAAACCTGGACCCTGCTATTAACTGGAGAAGTTTTAACTGGTCTAAGATTAATATTTCCTTTCTATCAAATGGAAATTAAAATATATAATTATCAGCATTGTTCTAAGAATTTGAGGCAATTTATGTAACATACCTGTATGACACATAGTTGTTACAAATCCAACCAAATTATTATCCAGGCTCTGTTAAAAGCATCTCCATGAGCAAAGAACTCAGTGCCTCCAATATCAATGCAGACCTGACAGCCAGAAATCTTTCTCTTCAGCAAAATCAGTTTTCCCGTTGAACCATACTTCTAGCTACTGAAACTACACAGAACAAAGTGAATCATTCTTTCACAGGCCAATTCCTCAGACATTTGAAAGTGGCACTCCTACTTACTCTAAATCTGCTGTTCCGGTTTCTTCAACTTTGAATTTCTCACCAATCATGTTGCTCTTATCTGAACACCTCTACTTTGTCTTTAGGCCCCTTGAAATGTGATTCACAGATGAGAATACTGCACCCCAAGTAAGACTGGACCAGCATAAAGTATGACAGTAGCATTCCTCCTTTTGTTTAAGAAATGTATTTGTCAGGGTTAGGGTATCAGTTATGCTGCTGTAACAAAAAGACTTGAAAATGCAATTGTTCAAATAAGAGAGAAATCTCTTTTTCTCTCATGTAACAGTTCAGTGATAGGTAGGTGGTCCAGGACAAATGTGTGGTTTGTTCAAATACCAAAGTTTCTTTTACTTTCAAGCCTTTCTGTCCTATAGGATATTGTTGTCTGTACGGTGATGTCTGGTCTGCCAATGCCACATCCAAGTTCCAGCCTACCCTATAGGGAGGAAGAAGGAGAGGAAGTGGAATGACGTTCTTTTATGGCAGTGAACACAAGCTATGCCCATCACTCCTCAATTCTGCTCACCTTCCATTAGTGAGAGCTTAGTCACATGGTCATAGCCAGCTTTAAAGGAGACTAGGGTGTGTCAATTCTATTTCGGAGGTTAGGAAGACAGTGAAACAATATATTTTGCTAAAACTGACAGTGGGTTCTGTTACTAGGGACAAGTGGAAAATGGACACAGGATAATTGATTAAGCATCTCTACCATGAGAAACTGCAAAACAAAGGAAAGAAGTCCCCCCCAATTAAAAGGCATTAGGAATAACTAGCAACAATAGGAAAAACTGCTAAGATGAAATGAGGGAAAAGAATAAGTAGGATATCTATAGCTCAGCTACATAGCAAGCTAGAAGGTAATATGACACATGATTAAACCAATTCAATTGCTATAGTTGTTGCCCAGAAAATAAATGACTAAACTTGGTGGATGCTTTAACAAGAAATTGGAGTTACAAGTTGTAATTGTTTAAAGTACTATGTATTACAATGATGAACCAATATAGTGGAAACAGCCTTTCCTAGGAAAAAAAAAAAAGTGAGAAACCTCTGTGAAACGAGAAGTATTACTCTCTTTCCTGTTCTGTGAGGAAGAGTGGGATTGACTGAACTAAACAGGACTTTCCAAGCTCTAGGTTCAGTTATCCCATCCTCAGAGGAACAGGCAATTTAATCTGGAAGTTCTCAAAATGCCAATAAATGAAAAAGCAAACAAATCAGGGAAAACAAACATTTTCAACATGAAGTGGGGTAGAAATAATTACCATGAAATACGCTAAATGCCTAGCTTGGTTTCTGGTGGTTTCTTGGGATTTTAAGATTTCATTTTCATGATTCATTGGCCACAAATCATTGAAAATACCAACAACTAAAATATGCTTTTGCTAAATGCATACATGCCCCTCAGCTTTTAGTAGGACTCAAATATTGACATTTGGAAGGAGAAATTTTTTTTTCCCACATGCTAACAAAAATCATCCCCAATATCACTGTTGAAAAACACAACTGTACACCCTGCGGAATATTAGTCAATTAGGCAGCACTGTCATTTCATTAAAAATACTATACTCACTTATTTCATTGCTGTTATAGAAGAGAAATCAATGCTAAAGTGACCGCATTTTACCTTCTCCATTAGGAAATGATAGTTGATGGTTAGTACACTCTCAAGAAGTGATGTCTGAGAATGTGGAGTGTGCTAGGCTGGAAGACAGAGCTAAAATGGGTTCTACCCAGCAGCCTAACATGCTGCTAAAATTTCCCTGGGTCAACTTTCTGTTAGAATCACTTTCAGAAAAGATTAGAGGTTTTCTGAATGTGAAATCATACTGTGGAATGGGAAAGTCCCCATTCTTGAGCAAGAAGATCTCAAGAAAAAGATTTTGAAATTTTAAAATGAATGCAAAGGCAACCACTCCAGGAGAGTTTAGTTTGCATCTCTCAGCATCTGTTCTGTGGGATTTCTTTCTTTCTTCCCCAGAGGTAATTCTCAGTAACCTCCTTCTAGAATGAGGCTTTGAAGTCCTCTGCACACCTGTGTAGATTATAAAGCAGAGAGGCCGGTCTTCCACACCCAAACTCTAAATTCACAATGCAACATGACAGTTAAAACATGCCCTCTAGCATCTTGTTTAAAAGTTAAACCCAAGCTTGATATAATCTCCTGAAGTGGTTAACCCTTGCCCAGATTGAGCACATACTTCCCGTGCTGAAGAAAGAGAATAGACTCTCTTTATGTATAACTCTCTCTTCAGAAGTGTACACATGATCTGGGTAAATAGGCTGATGTCTCAGAACGCTAGAGAAATTTTTTTGGCTGTCCCTTGCTCTTTGCTCAGGGACTAAGAGTGACAAAATCTGTACCTCCAATAGGTTCCTCCACCTCTTTGGCTTCTTAGGTTTTGAATTAACTTGTTATTGACACTACTAGGGAATGAATGAAGGGTTGACTTCTTTTTCTAACATTGCCTGAGTCGTGGCCTTAATGCCATTCTCTTCCTTCAGCACTGGAGTCTGACCATGTTTCCTGACGTGGGGATGGGACTGCAGGGTTACAGGGAGAGTGCAAGAGGCTGGCACTGGAGAAGTCAAGACAAAATGTGAGGCCCTGGACTGGGTTGGGGTCAGGAGTATGAGAAGCAGCTGGTCCAAGAGATGGCCATACTGGCCAGGCACAGACACGAGAAGAATAGCAAGGAGAACTTGAGTCTGAGCCACATGTTTGCCCATGGGCAGGAAGCTCCTGCTTGCTTCCAAGTGGGGTGGGACCAGACTCTGAGCCCCGCCAGCCCAGGCTGTGCAGGTGCAGGCAGGGAAGTGGCTGCACCTGGCTCAGGTGGGTGCGTAGGTGGAAACTGCAGGCAGGCACCTGGTTTCTGGCTACAGATTTGGGTTCTGATCCAACGCCACTCCCTGACCTCATGAATGATGAACTCCCTGGCTCCCTCCTTGGAGTCCAAGGATCCTTCTTCGCAGCCCATTTTTCAGTCTGACCTTGACCTTGTGGCTTCAGCTTGGCCATGGTTCCTAGACTGGTTCTAACTTCACCCTGTGTCTAAGATCAATCCTCCTGGTCCTGATAGGGCTGGTAAGGACCCTATCCCCTTCTTGGCTACCAAAGAAGTAGAATTTCTTTCCTCTTTGGGACCCAGTCCTGCTAGTTTCAACCTCTAGTTAAAATGAATCTCTAGGCAACAGATACTACGTTGTTACTAAGAATTTTATTTTATTTTTAAAAAATCTTTCTTACAGTCCATTCTTTCAATCCCTGGTTCTGGCCTTGACGCATAGGAAGAAATCATGATATGCAGGAGATTTGGCCACGATCCTCAATCTTGGAATCTCCAGTTAACTCAGACCACAAAAGATCCCCAGGGGACGCCTTTCTCTTTGTCCCTTGTAATTCTCTGGCCTCCTCCCTGTGAATTGGATTGGACACAGATGAGCCTGCTGACCCTCACACAGAGGCAGCCTAAGAGGCTTCTCTAAGTTTCCTTCTTCCTGATCTACAGGTTGAAGGAGGAAACCCCCTCCCCCACACCAGGCCGCCCACCAAGTGGGAGGTTGCTGCCAGCCTGTCTCACTGCACCTGCCCCAAGACGTGGATTCAAACAAGAACTAGTGAAGAGACAACCAAATTATGTCACATACTATTTTTGCTTATAAATTCTATTCCCTCTTACCATTATATGTTTTTTCCCTAAATACTAAAATCTTACAGAATCCATTCTTTCTCATGCTCATTTCAGCGCTTCCCAACTTTGTGAGCACAGCTTCTCTTCCCAGAAAAAAAAAAAAAAATGCATATACACAAACAACTTGCAAACAATTTCAGGATGCTCATGGAGCCCTGAAGCCCCTCCATGAACTCCACCCTGCCCCTGAGGTTAGTATGTGCCTTCTGACTTTGAGGAACTGACTTTCAGACACTTTCACCAGGCCTTTTTGGATCATCTATTTTGATCCAAAACAATTTTCTAACACGTTCTCTTGGTTGTGTGCAGCTCCTGTTTCCATTCCCTCTCCATCCTGTCACACCTACATTATCATCATCGAGATTATCCTCCTTATTAACATCACCCCTCCTCAGCTCCATCTTCTACCCTAGACTTTTCCTAGGAGACATATTAGTAAGGGAAATCCCAGTTTTATTGTGTGAAAATATCTTACTATATATATAGTATTAGTACATTCTCACACTGCTATCAAGATACTGCCCAACACTGGGTAATTTATAAAGGAAAGAGTTTTAATTGACTCACAGTTCCACACAGCTGGGGAGGCCTCAGGAAACTTACAATCACGGCAGAAGGCAAAGGGAAAACAAGGACCTTCTTCACTTGGTGGCAAGAGAGAAAAGTGCAAACAGAGGATATTCCAGACGCTTATAAATCCATCAGATCTTGCGAGAACTCACTCACTATCACGAGAACAGCATGGGGGAACCAGCCCCCGATCTAATCACCTACCTCCCTCAAGACGTGGAGATTACAGGTCCCTCCTTCAACATGTGGGGATTACAATTCAAGATGAAATTTGGGTGGGGACAAGGAACCAAACCATATCATACATATATGATCAAATATGCCTGGAGGACTCCTACCACAGCCTTGGAAAGACCTACATAAGTGAGGGGCCCAAAGCTCCAGCTTCATTCACTCCACGACAAGCCCATCTCTGTATATGAGCCTGGAAGAGGTAATCACAACTGGCCCACCAGAAGGATTTCCTGCTCAGAGATTCACCATCTAT
Organism: Hylobates moloch; assembly: GCF_009828535.3. Classification (NCBI taxonomy): domain Eukaryota; kingdom Metazoa; phylum Chordata; class Mammalia; order Primates; family Hylobatidae; genus Hylobates; species Hylobates moloch. The sequence continues at coordinate 52,651,684 of NW_026652292.1, read as the reverse complement.
TTAGATATATTTTTGCACACAGCTCAGAGCTCCTGTAGCTTCTTTTTCTCAGAAAACCTGCACCTTACTGGTGAGTACAACAGCAACAGCTTATTATGATTAATTAGATTTTTAATTAATGCTTCACCACATAATTAAGAAGAAGCCCTTGGAGTAAAACCCTAACTAAATATTCTTCCTTTCATTAATTCTCTCTGCCTAATAGCAAAGGAAAAGATGAAACAAGGAGTGTGGTATGTGTTAGTTTTTATTCTCCCAAGAGGTTATAAAGAAAATGTCAGAACGGCAGAATTGGTTACAGTGTCTCCCTATAAAAAGTTCTCTTTTTGGTTCCCTTTCTCTGGGATTCTTTCTCATTTTTATTATTCAATTCATTTTAATCCAGCAACATTTACTGAGCAGCTACTATATGCTGGGCACTTTTTTAGGCACTCTGGAGACTCAAAGAGGGTAACTACCTGTTTCTGCCCTCCAGGGAATCCAAATCTTAGAGAGGCAGCAAGGTGCAAAGATAATTGGTACAAAAAGAGATAATGGAGGATAATAAAGAAATGACCATCAGTGCAGCTTGAAATGGACTCTGGTGACAGTTCCCCAGTAAGGATCCCAAAGCTGATTTGAATACTCACATGTCATCAGGGACCAGGCATGGTGGTAGAGATGTTACATTATCTTTAATTCTCACAATTTAGGATAGAAGTCAATGAAGAGATGAAGACCTTGTCCATGATGCCTCCATCTAGCTGAATCCCCTCACAACATCCTTTTATAGCACCCATTAGTTGCCTGTCATTATATGCATCCTTTGCATAATAATTGTTCAATGCCTTCCCCAGGGTAGGCTTCATCAGAAAAGGGATTGTGTGTCTGCCTTGTTCACCACTGTATCACAGCACTTAGCACAGACTAGTATGAAGTAGAAATTCACTATTTGGTGAATGAATGGAGGGAGGAGAGAGGGAGAAAGGGAGGGAGCAAAAAGGAGAAGGAAGGAAGCAAGGGAAGGAGGGAGGGATTATAAACACATCAAAGCCACGATTCTACGCTAGGTCTGACTCCCTTAAAAGTCCATAAGCTTTCTCCTCTACCACACTAACCTTCAGGATATTAGAGTGTGTGCACAAGCCTCAAGATGACTTCTGGGAAGGAGAATGCTCACCCATGTGTGATCTGTTTGGGAACGCTGAAAACCATTCTTCTTCTGTGATTGTTGCCCCTTGTATATGCCGGTGGGAGCGAGCTGTCCAGGCCAGACAGAGCAGCACTCATAGCCTCTAGGGTTCCCACACTATCCATCCAGCCACTCTGATCTCCCAGTGCTAGGGATGATTCAGTGCCCGTCTTCCCCTGCACGTTGCCTCCAGAGAGACACTGAGGCCCTGTATACCCAGCTGAATGTAGAAAAAATCGTTGTCCTTTTCATCTGGCCAAATCAAGATTGGCAATCCTCTGAAGAAACTTTTATTAATCAAACTAAGAAAGGAAACAAAAAAACAGTTTCCCAGGAGACTAAACGTTGATGAGCTCACTGAGTATATATGTTGCTAAGCCATACTTACCTGAACTGAGATTAATAGCACAGCTTACAAGGTAAACTCCCAAATTTTGCCCCTTTACCCTGCCTATCTGGGATGGATGCTAAGGTAAAATATTCAGGTTTTTTTCCTCTAAAGTAGATGTGGCTTGATACATCTTTCCTATCCGGTGAGAGACCAAGTCTCTCTCAGAACTACTCCCTGGTCCCCCTGCTCACCCTAAACTCTCTTCTCTGGCCCTGAGCTAAGTTCCCTCATTTGCAACCAGGGCTAGCTTCATGGGCGTTTGACCAGTGCAGTTGCAGAGAGCCCCATGCTCAGAAGGGCCTGGAGCTTGGGGCTTAATGCTCTATAGTCACTGTATTAAAATTCTTAAAAATGTTATCTTTGAATTTGTATTGTGAAACTTAAGTTTAATGGGACAATGAAGAATCCAAGAAAGAGGGTGGCTCAGAGGATTTGTTCACAAACCATCCAGCTTCCCAATGCCCCACTGCCTCCCAGAGATGGGTGCCCGGCCACCTACTTCTTCCTCTGGTACCCTGGGTCCCACCTAGACCAGAAGAGCAACAGCTGAATCTGGTCTCCCTATGGCTGCACCCACTCAGTGACCACTGTTGTCTTCTGGCCAAGCAGGAGTCTGGGCATTGATGTGGGAATGGTTGGGTGTCTGCATGTGTGCCCTGCGAAGTCTTGGGGCGAGCATTGCCGCAGCCATCCCTGCCCCAGGTTGGCAGCACTACAATACATGCGATGGGCAGGTGATTCTGCAGGATGAGCCTCTCACCTAGCCCTGATCCATGTTCCTACCGTACATCTCATGTGGAGGTTGCAATACCCTTAGGGATCAGCCTGTCCACCATGGGCGGAGGTGGCAGATCTGTGGGAAGGGGAGATGTCTGCCTCGACCTGCCTGTTCCTGGCCAGGGATGATGTGTTAGTCTGGTGGTGGCTGGGAGGGAGAACCTGGGAACAGGTGGGCCAAGTGTACATGTGTTCCAAGTCAGGGGACAGGTAACTGACAGTCAGTAACTGCCCTAAAAAAAGTGTCCGTGTGCACAACACAATATTAAATGACAAAAAACAGAAGCAAAAACATTACGACAGATTGACAGAGAGACCTTGGAAGAAAAATGTCTTATATTTTAATACCTTTAACACATCTTTCATCCTGCTCTTTGAACAAGAGCATTTTTAGTTTGCACTGGATCCTACAAATTATGTAGCTGGTCCTGCCTGTAACACCCTTCTTGTCATGATCCTTGATCCTTGGGATGAAAAAACACCGCCCTATCTTGTCCCCAAGAAGTCTTCCCTGTTGAGCTCCAGGCCAGTGTTTGGTGACCACACAGCAGCCTCCATGACCCATCACACCTTGCGGGCTCTATGATGCTAAATTAACTCTAGGCATTGCCCTTGTCCATGACAAGTCCACGACTTGTTTTTCTCTTGTCTGTTGGATTTGCCAGAACAAATGTCCTGGCCTGAAATGGTTATTAATCTAATTTCTATTCTTCAGAGGGAGGTAGCTTTTCTCCATATTCTTCTAAGCTGGAATCTTGGTTTGGTCATTCACGTGGCAGCACAGGCTTGTTTTGACTGACATCTATGTTCCAGAACCTGTTAGCAATACATCATCCCTTCTGTCTGCCAGAGGATTTTCCGTCTCTTCATTTTTAAGGTCTCCTCTCCAGGATCTGCTCCCTGTCTTTTCTGAAAGAAGCCTCTAATGAGCTGCTCATTGGCAGAGCGGACATGATTGGCATTCCTTCAACCAATGAATGGCCAAAGCCTTCCTGTCTGGGTTAGCAGCTCCACCCCCTTCTCCAGCATCCTTTCGGTCACTTCTTATCCTGGATTCCCTTCTCAGATCCCATCACCATAGGATTTAATAGTAAAGACACGGCCGGGCATGGTGGGTCATGCCTGTAACCCCAGCACTTTGGGAGGCCAAGGCAGGTGGATCACCTGAGGTCAGGAGTTCAAGACCAGCCTGGCCAACATGGGGAAACCCCATCTCTACTAAAAATACAAAAAATTAGCTGAGTGTGGTGGAGAGTGCCTATAATCCCTGCTACTCAGGAGGCTGGGGCAGGAGAATCGCTTGAACCCGGAAAGCAGAGGTTGCAGTGAGCCGAGATTGCACCACTACACACCAGCCTGGGCCACAGAGCAAGACTCCGTCTCAAAAAAAAAAAAAAAATAGTAAAGACACTTCAATATGTGTTAACTATTATAGTTCTAATTTTCACGAAGAATAAGGAAATAACATCACAACTAAATTAGAAGTAAAATTCAACTTCTTACACTGTTCTACAAATTACATGAATATGTATATTATACATATATAAATGTTATATATACATACATATAAAACATTTCTTATGCTGTTATTATACCATGTATATACTCATTTAATCATTATAACAATTCTATGAAGTAGGTAGCATAATTCCCATTTTTCATATGAGAAAAGTGGAGGCACAGAGCAATAAAAATCACTTGTTCGAGGTCGTAGAACTGGTAAATGGTAGAGCTGGGATTCAAACCCAGATCTAGTCATGCCCCTAATCAATACACTTTGAGGCAGAAGAGTTCAGAGGAGAAACAACAGAGCTAGCACAGGCAGGGAAGATGTCCTGGGAGGGAAGTGATCCAAACAAAACATGGTAATAGACAGGCTTTAGGAAGGAGAGCGAGAATGCACGAGCTACTGAATAAAAAACTCTGGAGGTGGCCCGGCCATCTGTGTTTTAACAAGCCTTGATTCTGATGCATACTCAAGTTTGAGAGCCACTGAATTATTTGATGCACATCAAATGCTTAGAGAACTGTGCCTGGCACATACTAACTGCTCCATCAGTGTTAAATATTATTATTAGCTATAGGGCCTACAGATCTGCATCTGTGATCTGACCCCACCCAGGTCCTGCCCTGCTCTCCTGAGACCCTTAGGGGTCTCCACCCTGACAGTGTGGACAGTCTGCTCTGAAGCACGTCTCTGCAGGCCTTCTGCAATCTCCCCTGACCAGTTTGCCCTGCACAGGGAGATTCTGACCCAGCTGCCTGCTAGGCCCGAAGACTGCCCTGAAGCATTGCCTACTGGGTGGGGCCCACACCCTTCCCGGGTCTTGTCTTGGCAGAAGACGCCCTTCCCTGGAGCGAAGCTGGTGCTTGTCTAAGGCTCTGCATGTGAAAATGCCTCTGGGTGCCTTAAACCATCCTCCCAGCCCTACAGAAGAACTCAGAGCCAGGACCACTGCCCCCCAAATTGTTCCTTCTTTATGCACCCAAAGAGGTTTTGCATAAACTAAATATAATAAGTGGATATGTATTTTATTCTTTTAGCTATAGTAATCTCTCCTTCTCTTTGGGGGATATGTTCCAAGATTTCCAGTGGTTGCCTGAAACCACAGATAATACTGAACCCTATGTATACTGTTTTTTTCCCCTATACATACATACCTATAATAAAGTTTAATTTATAAATTAGGCACAGAAAGAGATTAACAACAATAGCTGATAATAAAATAGAACAATTACAACATGTCAGTGTCACTACTCTTGTGCTTTGGGGCCATTGTTAAGTTAAATAAGGGTTACTTGAACACAGGCCCTCTGACACCAGGGTAGTTGATCTGATAACTGAGATGGCTGCTAATTGACTAACAGGTGGGTAGCATAGACGGCATGGATACGCTGGACAAAGCGATGACTCATTTCCCAGGCAGGAGGGAGAAGGATGGAGAGATATTTCAATGTGCCACTCAGAGCAGTGTGCAATTTAAAACTTAAGATCTGTTTATTTCCGGAATTTTCTATTTAATATTTTTGGACTGTGGTTGGTTGCAGGTAAATGGCCAACTTAATGTCTCCCCAAATACAGTAGCCACCCCCCACAACTTCGGAAAATGAAACCGAAAATAAAGGAGGACTACTGTATTGGGGAAGAGATTAAGTTGGGCCATTTCATCTACAGAGTCCATTGAGTTAGATATTGCTGACTATTTACTTGAAACAAAAACTTTATTAACCGTTTCCGTTTAAAATGTGTGCAGCATCACTTTTCTGCAGGCGTGATTATGGCAACATTTTTTGGGCCTCATGTTTTGGGCCACAGGCAACTAGGACCAATAGGAACTTGGCAGTACCTAGAGACCCACTTCCTGGACCCTCCTGCTGGAGGGCGGGGGGGCATCCCAAATGGGGTTTATTTAGAGCGTTCCAGAGACAAAAATGCTGGAAGAACATACTAACCAACTTAAATCAGGGCTAGATGCAAGACCACCTTCACAGTCACCATTTTGAAACGTTTAATCATTTTTGAACAAGGAGTGCTGCATTTTTAGCTCACAGGGCTCCATGAATTCCATAGAGATAGTCCTGCTAAAATGTCTGAGTTGGAGGCGGGGAAACAAAAGAATAAAGAAATGGAAATCAGAGTTGCTAGTCAAGATCTCCATCAGCTTCTTCTAGGTCCTGAACTCTCAACTTTAACCTCAATGACCTTCCCTGGAGAGCACTATTAAGACCTTCCCTTAATAGACCATGCTGCCATCTTGTTGTGGTTAAGAGTGCAAACTCAGGCTGGTTCAGTTCAAAAGTTCAAAAAGACGGACTGATCTGGTTCAAAACCTAAGTCTACAATGAATCAGCCCTGGCGACTCTGTCCAAGTTCCCCAACTGCTTTATGCCTCTATTTGCTCATCTATAAAGTGGCAAAACCAATCACGGGCACCTCTTCCCAAGCCCCAGAGGGATACTGTGAAACTTTATGAGGAAATGAGAACGGAGTGCTCAGCAGAGTGCACTCATGTAGTGAGTGCTTGTGAATGTCACTTTAAACGTAAGGTTACACGTTTTGCCGTAAGGCCTTTGAATAGAGAGACTACGACAAGAGCAGAAAACTTGGGTCACATTGTGCAAAAAGGCAGATGCTGATGACTTTCACTTTTTCATCCCAGAGAAGGACCTATGAGAAGTGACCTACTTCTTCTGACCTCCTATTGTTGCTGCTGGTTTAAATGTTTTGTTGTTGTTGCTGTTTTTTATTGCAAATCTGTAGTAATAGGTGCCTGAATTTTTTTATCTTACATTCAAAGGAAGCAGAATTTATACAAAAAAGGATAAGGATGGGTGGTGCTGTGGGGCCAAGCTTTATAAAGGGATCCAGAGGAGCCAGGCCCTGTCCAGACTTAGCTGTGCTTGTAAACAGGATCTGGTTCTTGCAAATGTGTGAATCTTGATAGTTTACTTTTTTTTTTTTCTGTTCTAGAGCGTTGGAGAGAGGTTGGAGTGTTTATCTTTGTTTGCATCTCACATTTTCCAGGGGATAAGGATTTGCCTTCCCTGGACCAAGATGGCTGAGAGACCAGAGGGAGCAGAGCAGTTAGGGAAAATGATGGGAGATTCTCATCTTCTCTCTCCACCACCACCAACCACCACCACCTCCTCCTCTGCGGCTGAAAGGAGAGGGAGATAGGCAGCCAGAAACACACCTGAGGTCTTCTCTCTAGGGAGAAATTTCCTTAGCCCATTAATGAAATGTATATATTCACGGCTGGGCGCCGTGGCTCACGCCTGTAATCCCATCACTTTGGGAGGCCAAGGCGAGCAGATCACCTGAGGTCAGGAGTTCGAGACCAGTCTGGCCAACATGGTGAAACCCCACCTTTACTAAAAATACAAAATTAGCCGGACGTGGTGCCACATGCCTGTAATCCCAGCTACCCAGGAGGCTGAGGCAGGAGAATTGCTGGGCCCAGGAGGTGGAGGCTGCAGTGAGCCGAGATCACACCACTGCATACCAGCATGGGCAACAGAGGGGGACTCTGTCTCAAAAAAAAAGAAAGAAAGAAAGAGAGAGAAAGACAAAGAAACATTTAGGTGGGAGGGATGGATGAATTAGCAGATCACAGAGGACATTTAGGGCAGTGGAACTTTCTGTATGATACTCTAATCCTGGGTACATGCTATTACACATTAGTCAAAACCCATAGAATGTACTCCATCAAGAGTGGACCCCTAAAGAAAACTATGAACTTTGGGTGATGATGTGCCAATCTGGACCGATAAGTGTAACAAATGTACCACTGTGATATGAGATGTCTATATTTGGGGAGGTGGTTTACATGTGGGAACAAGGGTATACGAGAAATCTCTGTACTTTTTGCTCTATTTTACTGTGAATCTAAAATTGCTCTAAAAAAAGAAATTTTACTAATTAAAAAAATAATAATCTTTCCACTTTCCCCCATAGTGGGTCCTACTATTGGCAGAAAAAAATACTTGGGCCAAGACAGAAGCCATCTTGAAGGGCGTTGATGCTGCTCCCTCCCAGGAAGTCACCTAAAGAGTCAGGCTGATGAAGCTCCCGATGGGCTGGGCGGCCACACATTATGCTCCTTAATCACGTTATTCACGGTGAGACTCCAAGGATATTCATGTGGATGACATAGTTAGTGCTGATACAATCTTGAATGTTTTGGTGAGAACATTTTAAAAGGCACTGTAAAACTTTTTAGACATAAATATAGCCAGTTTCTTGTGGCACCTAAACTGCTAAGTAGTACCTTGACAGGAGAGATTTCAAAAGTATTCACATTAAAACATCCAGGTGAACACTAATTGGTGCTAAAGGGTAAACAACCAGCTAACACCCTGATGCTGACAGCTAGAAATGTTGGTGATGTAGCTTCCTAGTCCCCAGGCATGCTGGGTGCTATCTATAGAAGATAAGTGACTCAGAGCCTGCCCAGCCAAATCCTGATTCATGACCCTCCTTCTCCAACTCCACCCTGTGGCCCCCAAAAGAAAAAAACTCAGAATTTCCCTGAGCAGTCCAACCAAGTAGGCCAACCCTTGGGGAAAAAACCATATCGATTCTGTCTCTAACTGCCATAGCTGAACTTCCGCTTCCTGAGGCAACCAGCCCCACTGGAGCTAATGGGTCTCCCCCATGAACCTAGACAGTTCCCTGAGACTGTGTGAAAGAAGGACCCAGTGAACACAAAGATAGTTGAAGACAGCCGAGCCAAGTAGGAGAAAAAAATGCATACAGGACCACACACGCTCAGTTCCATGTTGAGAGTTGCATCTCTCATCAGCTTCCTTGATCCTCAACCCAAATCAGTGAACCTTATCAGGTTCATATTTTTTTCCTTATTTCATATTTTCATAACCACCATTGTATGAATACAGCACATACTTTATATATATGTCACAAACTTTATTTTCCATTTCTCAGCAATTAAAATCTCTGGCCTATGGCATTATATTGAGTGATGGACTTGGTAGCTTAGATGGTCATGGTCTATGACAGACCTGAGTTCAAAACGTGGCTCTGCCATTTACCACCTATAATGACATTGGACAAACTATTTCTCTAACCTAAATTTGTACATCTTCCACTAACCAATGCCTCGTGTTGATTTTGTGGAAATTACATGAGGAAATGAATAAAAAGTGATGAACACACTTAATATAGAGCATCAAAATACACAAAGCAAGAACTGATAGAACTGAAAGATAAAATAGATAAACCTGCTATTAGAGTTGGAGACTTCAACATTCCTCTGTCAGTAATTGATGATCCAGCCAGCAGAAAATCAGTAAGGACAGAGTTGACCTGAACAGTACTATCAATCAACTTGATCTAATTAACATTTACAGAATATTCTGTCCAACAACAGCAGGATACATATTCTTCTCAAGCTTACATGGAGCATGCAGTAAGATAGACCACATTCTGGGCCATAAAGAAATGAACATTATGCCCATCACATAGTAAGTGCTTGAAAACTTTTGGCCCAAAACATACTCACTCAAATTAGAAATGGTACTAACCATTTCTCAAAATCCATTGAGACTGTTCTTGGCACTTGACTTGCATTAGCTCTGATCAATGCTTACAAGGTAAATATTATTGTACCCATTTTCCCAAATTCAATGTTAATGAGTTAGCAATATCTATAAAGTAGTAGACTGTGGCACTGTTTCAATAAGCTCTATCTGGTAATGATAATATTAATAAGATTATTATTAAAATAAATACCTAAGACTTATTTACCATTTATCATGTGCCAGCCACTATTTTAAAGATACACAAATTAGTCATTTAATCTTCACGATAACTTTATAAATTTGGTGCTATTTTTATCCCCAATCTTACCAATGAGGAAACTGAGGCTCAGAGGGATTAATTAGCTAGTAATTGGCAGTGCTGGATTCCATTCCAGGCAATCTGGCTCCGGAGTCTGTGCACTTAATCTGACTAGAGGAAAACCAGAAGCATTATTTTGTTTCCTTTCATCACAGTACTGCTTTACTGGATGAAGATTTTATTCACAGGTTGGGGAAGAACAGATCTTTCCCTGACCTTTTTGCTTCTGAAAGCCAAGATTCCTCAAGGACAGTTTCTCTTTATTTATTCTCAGATAGCTTTCTAACATTTTCATTATTGCTTTTGAGCCAGTTTGTGTGTGTGTGTGTGTGTGTGTGTGTGTGTGTGTGTGTACTGCTACAGAAAAAGTGGAAACTTAGAAAAATATAAAGACTAAACCTATTACTTTATATCCCACTCATAATCACCTAATACTTTGGTGTGTCTCCTCCTTCTATGCGTGTTTTTTTTTTTCCAAAAGCTGGGGTCACGTACAGTATCATGTACTTTTAAAGCCAGACCTGCGATCCTGTGCCCATTCCTGATGTACATCCGTATTCACAGCATTTTGCTTACAGACACTTGCTCATTTGGCATGGAGAACATTAGGAGTGGGTGAGGTTCCATTAAACCAACCCAAATTTTCCTACTCGTCTCCCTCCCTTTTCAACTGAGAGTGATTTCTATTTTTGCTCACTGTTAGCAGTGACATGTTTAATGGGAGCTAAATGACTGTGTCTTACAATCCAGAGGCAGAGCAAGCAGAATCCACCTGAAAGAAACAGCAAAAAGGAAATCTGTTTAAGTCCAACCTCACAACACTCATGGTACCCTCCTCCCCACCCTCTCTTTCAGAGCTTGGCACACATTGTGAACCTGTTTGCTAAAATCTCACTCTCCATTTCCCCTGATTTCCTACTTTGCCCCAGGTCCTTGGCTACATTAGAGCAAAGTGTACATTTACCAAGAGACAGGTTATAAAACGAAGAGCTCTTATATTTCATTTTGGGCATTTGATTGGCATGGGATTACCTCCAAACCTTGTTTTTCCACAAACACCTAATGGAATCACTAACTAATTACCCCCACTGAAGCAAGAACAATGTAAGAAAGATGTATTTAGATTCAGCAGATAATCAAATCAGATCAGATTAATTTTGCTTAGATTTCTTTTCATATAGCACTTAAGAGCTTAATTCTGGCCTCAAAGCAAACCATAAAATAGATCACTTCAACAAAGCTAAAAAAAAACAACTAAGGCTGTTACACACCACTTGTGTGACATGATGAGTAGTAAAACACTGATCCAATTTCAGGCAGATTGGGGTCATGATTTTCAGTAAAATCAAACATTTCAGCACTTGGTCTACCATGGAAGGACTTTGGCCACCACTCGCTGCTGGCGGTGATGGTGGGCAGGTAGTCGCCTTCCTAGAAAATGCTAATTGATGGCCCTAAGACCCACTTTTGTAAAATGGCAGCTAATTGCCAGGCATCCTGTTTGTGGTTCCCAGACTGTTTCACTTTGCTTAAAGTCGAGTCACCTAGCCAGAGTAATTGTATGGGGTACAGCCAAACCAATGGAAAGGCTTGCATTTAAGAGACTGCCACCACTCGGGCCAGCCCCAGCCCAGCCCCAGCCCTAGGACAGGGTTGGCCCCAGCCCCACCTGATCAAGCTACCGATTGTCTTCAGGGAGGGATCCACAGAATGCTGTGCCAAAGTGTCCTGTTAGGGCTTGTCACGCCTGAGACTAAGCTGGCCACTGCTGGGGCTTGTCTCTTGAGGCTATAAGGGTGAAATTAATTGCAACAGCTGTGGCCTAATGTGTCCCTAAGCACCTTTTTGATCTGATGGTAATGACAACAACGGAGAAAATAATATTAATATATCTAAAATGCTCAAGGATGTTTCCCCAAGGTTCAGCTGGGTGTGGTTTTGACCTAATCATGCCAGGATCACATGAAAACCATGCTGGTTAATTTTTAAACATTAACAATGACAGTTGATGGGCACATAATGACTGTCAAGAATTATATGTGTTTCTGAGAATTTATTTACTTAATCTTGTAAAAATTAAGCTATGATTTCTGCAACTCCTGGTCAAAGCAGGTAACTCCCTAAACACAAGTTACCTGCTTTGACCTAACATAGTACACTGAAGTGTTTCTATGAGTTGTATGTGTTTCTGGGGTTTTATTTAATGAATCCAATAATTTCATGTTTTTTTTAATGTTTGATCACTTATTGCAAAGTTTAGAAGTTTTACGTTACATAAAAATAGCTGTAAGAACTCTATGAAACACAGAAAAAAAAATCCACTGAGGCATTGGAGGAGAGATTGAATGCATTCTGACTGAAATGCAAGTCTGCAAAATAGAAGGCAGAGAATTTTGAAAAAAGAATGGAATAACCAGAAAAAATAAGAGCAAAAATGAGAGGATTCTGAATAAACAGAAATATGAAATATTAATAATTCCCAAGATGTAATCAGTGAGAAAGAATATAGCATAAGCAAAGTCTTTTACAAACAGGAACCAGCTATCGCATAGGTGCCAAACAAAAACATTAAAATTTGACATAACGGAAATGTTTCACTTGTTAAGTTTAACCTAAAGTGGCCTCTTTGTAAATTTGGCCTAAAGATGTCTCTGTACATAGTGAACTGTAACTAACTGGATGTGTAGACAGATCGTAACCTAGTCTTGTGCCAAACACTGAATTTCAGCCAATCAAAGGTGGCCAACTGTTCAAATTGTGTTCAAATAAGGCAAATGCTGACCTGTAACCAATCTGGCTGTTTCTGTACCTCACTTCCATTTTCTGTACATCACTGTCCTTTTTCTGTTCATAAATCTTCAACCACAAGGCAGCACTGGAATCTCTATGAACCTATTCTGGTTTGGGGGCTGCCCAATTCATGAATCATTCTTTGCTCAATTAAATTCTTTAAATTTGATTTGTCTGAGGTTTTTCTTTCAACACACTCAATCCATTGTGTGTAAGAGACAAGCCAGGCACCCACCAATCCATTTTCCTCTTCCTCCTGGACACACAACTAGACTACATTTCCCAGACTTCCTTGCAGTTAGCTTTAGCCTTGTGCCTAAGTTCTGGTAATGGGATGTGAGTCAGAAGCCATGTTCACCAACTCCACACCTGGCCAGGTGCCTCTCATGCAATCCACCATGACTTTTCTCTCTTTTCTCACCTACTAGCTAAATGCTGAGAATCCAGCAGAGGACTTCGAGGCTTAAGAGTATGGTGGAGGCCAGGTGTGGTGGCTCACACCTGTTAAACCCAGCACTTAGGGAGGCCGAGGTGGGTGGATCACCTGAGGTCAGGAGTTTAAAACAAGCCTGGCCAACATGGTGAAAACCTGTCTCTACTAAAAATACAAAAATTTAGCCAACCATGGTGGTGGGTCCCTGTAATCCCAGCTACTCAGGAGGCTGAGGCCGGAGAATCACCTGAACCTGGGAGGCAGAGGTTGCAGTGAGCCAAGATCGCTCCCAATCCAGCCTGGGCAACAAGAGCAAAACTCTGTCTCAAAAAAGTGGAGCTGCTAGGTAAAGGAGAAGACCCTCTGTCATGTTGGACTGCAAGGTGAACAAGAGATAACTACTGGGCCAAGCCACTGAGATATGGGGCTAACATACACTGAGGAGTGATCTCTTAGATTGCAAGTACAAGAACATCCAAAGCAAATTGATAGGCTATGTACACCAGGGCAGAACTCTGTTACCATCGACGTTACAAGATTGCTTCACCTCTTATATTTATTCAGGGACAAATTTAAGTTGTTCTTTCAAAGATTTCATTATTAGACCCTTTAACATCTTGGACTTGAAAAGTAAGAGTCTTTATGATGTTTAGAATAAACTATTATAAACAAACATGTCATCATATTTTGAATAACAGTTACATATAGTAAACATATAGTGTTGTTAAAGTCCGAAGAAAACATTTTATCTAATATCATGTAAGACAAAAGCACTAAATTTTATTGTACATCATCTTCTCTCAAACCTCTACACTTTCTCCTATGGGAATTTTCTGACTATCCATGACTTCAATTACAATCTATGTGTTGGTGACACTCAGATCTATATCTGCAGTCCAGATCTGTATCTCTAACCCAGATTTTTCTCAAGATTTGAACCATGTATCCAGTTGCTTCCTGGAAATTTTCACTTGGGTGCCCAGCATAACAAGAATCCAAATGCATAAGTCATTGAACTACAAAGGACTAGTAGAAATTACCTTTATTGGATACTCTAGGTTATCTCCTTAGTACTAATTTCCCTTCACTTTTCCATTTTCTTCCTTCCAAAGAGAACACAGATTTGGTTCATGTATGTATGCCTCTCCACCCAACAATGTCCCTAGGGGAAGCTGACCCCACTCTCAACTCCAGGGGTGATCTGTTTAGGCTAAGGATAGTCTATTTGGTTCAGGACTGAACCAAATGTGCCAATGACATTTGTAGAGGTGTCTGCTGGAAGGGCTCTTGGAAAAGTTTCCTTACTCCTTAGAAAGAACTACAAGAAAAGACAGGAAAGTGGGGCAGGTGAAAGTGAAGAGGGGAAGCAACAAGGAAAAGCAGGCATAGAGTAGAGCCCAGAGATTCAGTGCACGTGTTCTTATGCTAGATTGCCTGGGTTTGAATCTACCACTTACAAATTATGTACCTTCAGCAAATTACTTAGTCTTTCAATGCCTCAGTTTTTTTCATTTGTAAAATGAGTTTTGAGGGAGAAAACAAATGAGTTAATGTATGCAATGTATATAAACTCACATAGTAAGCACCATATGACTCTTGCTAATTATTATGTTGCTCTTAATGTTGTTTGCTTACAACTGCTAGCATCATCTTGCTATAAGCCTGAGGATTACATAAACTCCAAGGATGCAAGGAAATTTGAAGCAAAGTTCTTAAAAAACCCACTGAAGCAAAAAAAAAAAAAAAAAGACAAAAAGAAAAGAAAGAACCTGAGTTTTCAGTGACGTGGCTGTCAGGATCATTCAACCCTCTACCCTGCTATGCAGCCTGTCATATGGGATTAGAAACTCCCTTACTGTTTAAGCCTTACTGTTTGGATTAAGTTTTCTGTTACTTGCAGCCAAATTCATCAACTTGACACATTAAAACTAGTACAGGGCTGTCAAAACTTTCTGAAACCATGGAATCTTTTTAAAAAAATTATTAATAACATGAGTAAAAAACTGAATTTTTCCTATTAAAGAATGAAAACATTTTAGATAAGGTTAAATTCCTTTCTGATTAACCATCTCCAATTCTCATCCACTTCTTTCCCCATCCCCAGAGGTAACCGCAGTGTACATCTTTTGTATGTGTTCTTCTTCTTTTTTTTTTTTTTTTTGAGACGGAGTCTTGCTCTGTCGCCCAGCCTGGAGTGCAGTGGCATGATCTCGGCTCACTGCAAGCTCCGCCTCCTGGGTTCACACCATTCTCCTGCCTCAGCCTCCCACGTAGCTGGAACTACAGGCACCCGCCATCACGCCCGGCTAATTTTTTGTATTTTTAGTAGAGACGGGGTTTCACCATGCTAGCCAGGATGGTCTTGATCTCCTGACCTTGTGATCCTCCCACCTCGGCCTCCCAAAGTGCTGGGATTACAGGCTTGAGCCACCGCACCTGGCCTGTATGTGTTCTTTTATAATTTTTAATTTACGTATATAGATATCTGTATCCAAGGAAAATACATAGCATTGTTTGTATGTGTGTTAATGTAAGTGGTTTTATATTGTTGTCAAGTTGCTTCTTCAGTCAACAATGCATTTTAGAGAGGTAGTTATATTAGTATATAGATCAACTTTGTTTTTTGTAACTGTTACAAAGTATTTCAAAGTGTTAGTATTCAACAGCTTATTTTAGCCAACCACCAACTGATGGGCTATTATGTTTTTTCAGTTTTATCTTATCTTTTTTGTTTGTTTGCTTTTGTTTTGTTTTGTTTTATTTTGTTTTGAGATGGAGTCTCGCTCTGCTGCCCAGGCTGGAGTGCAAAAGCACAATCTCGGCTTACTGCAACCACTGCCTCCCAGATTCAAGCAATTTTCTTATCTCAGCCTCCTGAGTAGCTGGGACTACAGGTGTGCACCACCATGCCTGGCTAATTTTTTGTATTTTTGGTAGAGACAAGGTTTCACCATGTTGACCAGGCTGGTCTTGAACTTCTGACCTCAAGTGATCCTCCCCACTCAGCCTCCCAAAGTGCTGGGATTACAGGCATGAGCCACCATGCTCAGCCATATCTTTATGTTTTTTAATCCAATCTGACTGTATCTGATTTTCAATGCAGTTGTGTATCTTTTTAAAATATATTTTCTCCCAATTGTATGGCCTTGGTATGAGAAGAGGAGAGATACAGCAGGCACTCAATTCACCATCTTGAAACCAGAAGTTGTGTCAACCATGAAATCTTTGTATATTTAAATGTTTTAAGTTGTAATAATATGTGTGTGTATTAAAATGGTGCTAGAATACTCCAAAGTAAATGAATTACTCATGAAGCTAAACAGATAAGAACATTGGGGTGATAGCCTTGGAGGTTATAATAAGCTTTTCTCTTTTCTACAAAGATTTAATTTAAGGGTTAATAAAGCAAACTGCTAATCTCATTGACCATTAATGAAATTAAACCACTAATGAAATAAAACTATTCATCTAATTTACTAAACTTCATTCAAGTAAACTTACTAAAGTTGAAAAAAGTTTATTAAATTCAAATTGATGAGATTAGGTTATTTCTGAACTCAGGTTCTATTTTCTTGTGTACTGTCAAATAGCATTCTTATATTCATTTGTTGCTAAGTCTACCCAAGTATAAGAAAAGCAATGATTAACATTTGTTTATCTTTTGGTAAATTCATTTGTCTAATTTACTATTTATTAGTAAATGATGAATAGTAAATTATTCATCTAATTTACTAAACTTCATTCAAGTTTAGTAAATTACTTCAATTTAGCAAATGCAGTAAATTCATCTAATTTACTAAATTTTATTCAAGTTTAGTAAATTTACTTGAATGAAGTTTAGTAAATTAGATGATTAGTTTACTATTCATCATTTACTAATGAATAGTAAATTAGATAAATGAATTTACCAAAAGATAAATAAATATTAGTCATTGCTTTTCCTATACTTGGATAGACTTAGTAACAAATGTACTACTAACAAATATAAGAGTGCTATTTGACAATACACAAGAAAATAGAACCTAAGTTCAGAAATAACCTCATCTCATCAATTTGAACCATGAAAAGAATTCAGCAATTTTACAAAATTTTCAAGGCCTAGATGTAATTTGGTAAAAGCCTCCAAGCACCCACAGCTTGTACAAAACAGTTAGGAAACTCACTCTCAGTTTTAATGATTTTTGAACTATTTTTAGCAGGGTCTCTGTGGCTCCTACAGTGACTTTGGAGCCACCTGAGAAGATAAGGAATGGAAAAGAGAAGAAATGTGGCTTCAGCCATGCCCTCGGCTCAACCAAACAACGTCACTTTTCGTGAGTTCTATATAAGGTTTCACTTGAAAAACTAATTCGGCTACCAAAACAAAACAAAAAAAAAGAGATGATCTGTTCTACCATTTCTATCTCCAGTAAAGCTAATCCTAAATCCTTCACAGGCACATAACACCTATCTTCTTTCAAATGGCTTCAGAAAAGGGAATTTTTTCACATCTCAGAAATGCCCATATCTTCATTAGGAAATTCTTCAGTGTTTCCAGCCCAATTCCTTTAAGCTCAGCTTTCTCCAGTCATGCATCAATTTCATAGCAACCCTCATGTATTCGAAGATGATTATTTGGCTGCCCCTCAGCCTTCCCTGCTTCAGGCCAAATCAATCCTACTTCTTTTACTCCCTCTGTACAGATCCTACTTCCCACCATTTTTTGATCATCTCTGTGGGGTCCTCTTCTCTCTGAAACTTCTCCAAATGTCTTATATCTCTCTCCAATTACTGAAGCAAAAACCACATACTGTAAAGTTGAGCACAGTGGAAAAGAAAAGTCATCCTTCCACATAGCTCCTTCGGGCTTTAATTTGGTTCTTCTCCTGCCCTTCAAGATCACTTTGATAACGGTGGTGAATTCAAGATGGCAACAAAGTCTTTGACAATTCCCATCAAGAGGTATGGTTAATTTCACCTGCTCTTCAATCATGGCTGGTCTGTGACCAACATACAATGGCAGAAGTAATACTATGCAAGATTTGGCCTTCACCTTTAACAGGACTGGCAACTTCCACCTTGGCTTCTTAGAACACTTGCTCTGGCAGAGGCCAGCCCGCATGTAAAAAAATCAGACCACCCTGAGATCTCCATGCTGTAAGAAAGCCCAAGCCAGCCATGTGGAGAGGCCACTATGGAGAGTGATGATCCACTAGCCTTCAGGTCTTCCAGCCATGTCAGTCTTCAGAATCATGGGAGAATACTGAATGCTGTGTTATACCACTATGTTTTCAGGTGGTTTATTACACAAAATAACCAGAATGATGGGCCTTTTTGTTTTTCAGCTTTATGATTTGTTTTCCCTTCCCCCTTCCAGAGATCTTCCTGGACATTGGCCTTAAGAGTCCTAAAACTAAACAGGGGCAGCCTAAGGGTTCTACCATGAATTTAACCCTATCTTATCTACCAACAAAAGTGATGATTTCTCCTGCTTGCCCTCTAGTTTTTTTGCTTTGTGTCTTTTAAAAAATACTTTTACAAGAATATCTCAACAAATAGTTCCCATCAATGAGAATTTCTCTTGTATATATATTCTGCTTTCCTTAAAACAGTGTTTCTAAGATGGCCAAATAGGAACAGCTCCAGTCTACAGCCCCCAGTGTGAGCAATGCAGAAGACAGGTGATTTCTGCATTTCCAACTGAGGTAAAGGGTTCATCTCACTGGAGCTTGTCGGACAGTGGGTGCAGGGCAGTGAGTGCAGCGCACCAAGTGTGAGCCGAAGCAGGGCGAGGCATCGCCTCACCTGGGAAGCACAAGGGGTCAGGGACTTCCCTTTCATAGCCAAGCAAAGCTGTGACAGATGGCAGCTGGAAAATCGGGTCTCTCCCACTCTAATACTGCACTTTTCCAATGGTCTTAGCAAATGGCACACCAGGAGATTATATTTCGTGCCTGGCTCGGAGGGTCCCCCTCCCACGGAGCCTTGCTCATTGCTAGCACAGCAATCTGAGATTGAACTCCAAGGTGGCAGCAAGGCTGGGGGAGGGGTGCCCACCATTGCTGAGGCTTCAGTAGGTAAACAAAGCATCCAGGAAGCTCGAACTGGGTGGAGCCCACCGCAGCTCAAGGAGGCCTGCCTGCCTCTGTAGACTCCACCTCTGGGGACAGGGCATAGCTGAACAAAAGGCAGCAGAAACCTCTGCAAACTTAAATGTCCCTGTCTGACAGCTTTGAAGAGAGTGGTGGTTCTTCCAGCACGGAGTTTGAGATCTGAGAATGGACAGACTGCCCCTTTAAGTGGGTCCCTGACCCTGGAGTAGCCTATCTGGGAGGCACCCCCCAGTAGGGGCAGACTGACACCTCACACGGCTGGGTACCCCTCTGAGACGAAACCTCCAGAGGAATAATCAGACAGCAACATTTGCTGTCCAGCAATATTCGCTGTTCTGCAGCCTCTGCTGCTGATACCCAGGCAAACAGGGTCTGGAGTGGACATCCAGCAAATGCCAACAAACCTGCAGCTGAGGGTCCTGACTGTTAGAAGGAAATCTAACAAAAAGAAAGGACATCCACACCAAAACCTCATCCGTACATCATCATCATCAAAGACCAAATGTAGATAAAACCACAAAGATGGGGAAAAAACAGCAGAAAAACTGAAAATTCTAAAAATCAGAGCACCTCTCCTCCAAAGGAATGCAGCTCCTCACCAGCAATGGAACAAAGATGGACGGAGAATGACTTTGATAAGTTGAGAGAATAAGGCTTCAGATGATCAAACTTCTCTGAGCTGAAGGAGGAAGTTCGAACCCATTGCAAAGATGGGATAAAAACTTTGAAAAAAGATTAGACGAATGGCTAACTAGAATAACCAATGCACAGAAGTCCTTCAAAGACCCGATGGAGCTGAAAACCATGGCATGAGAACTACATGACGAATGCACAAGTTTTGGTAGCTGATTCAATCAACTGGAAGAAAGGGTATCAGTGATTGAAGATCAAATGAAATTAAGCGAGAAGAGAAGTTTAGACAAAAAACAATAAAAAGAAATAAAAAAAGCCTCCAAGAAATATGGGACTATGTGAAAAGACCAAATCTACATCTGATTGGTGTACCTGAAAGTGACGGGGAGAATGGAACCAAGTTGGAAAACACTCTGCAGGATATTATCCAGGAGAACTTCCCCAATCTAGCAAGGCAGGCCAACATTCAAATTCAGGAAATAGAGAGACCACTACAAAGATACTCCTTGAGAAGAGCAACTCCAAGACACATAATTGTCAGATTCACCAAAGTTGAAATGAAGGAAAAAATGTTAAGAGCAGCCAGAGAGAAAGGTCAGGTTACCCACAAATGGAAGCCCATCAGACTAACAGCTGATCTCTCTGCAGAAACTCTACAAGCCAGAAGAGAGTGGAGGCCAATATTCAACATCCTTAAAGAAAAGAATTTTCAACCTGGAACTTCATATCCAGCCAAACTAAGCTTCATAAGTGAAGGAGAAATAAAATACTTTACAGACAAGCAAATGCTGAGAGATTCTGTCACCACCAGGCCTGCCCTACAAGAGCTCCTGAAGGAAGCACTAAACATGGAAAGGAACAGCCGGTATCAGCCACTGCAAAAACATGCCAAATTGTAAAGACCATCAATGCTAGGAAGAAACTGCATCAACTAACAGGCAAAATAACCAGCTAACATCATAATGACAGGATCAAATTCACACATAACAATATTAACCTTAAATGTAAATGGGCTAAATTCTCCAACTAAAAGACACAGACTGGAAAATTGGATAAAGAGTCAAGACCCATCAGTGTGCTGTATTCAGGAAACCCATCTCACGTGCAGAGACACACATAGGCTCAAAATAAAGGGATGGAAGAAGATCTACCAAGCAAATGGAAAACAAAAAAAGGCAGGGGTTGCAATCCTAGTCTCTGATAAAACAGACTTTAAACCAACAAAGATCAAAAGAGACAAAGAAGGCCATTACGTAATAGTAAAGGGATCAATTCAACAAGAAGAGCTAACTATCCTAAATATATATGCACCCAATACAGGAGCACCCAGATTCATAAAGCAAGTCCTTAGAGACCTACAAAGAGACTTAGACTCCCACATAATAATAATGGGAGACTTTAACACCCCACTGTCAACATTAGACAGATCAATGGGACACAAAGTTAACAAGGATATCCAGGAATTGAATTCAGCTCTGCACCAAGTGGACCTAATAGACATCTACAGAACTCTCCACCCCAAATCAACAGAATATACATTATTCTCAGCACCACAATGCACTTATTCCAAAACTGATCACATAGTTGGAAGTAAAGCACTCCTCAGCAAATGTAAAAGAACAGAAATTATAACAAAACTGTCTCTCAGACCACAGTACAATCAAACTAGAACTCAGGATTAAGAAACTCACTCAAAACTGCTCAACTACATGGAAACTGAACAACCTGCTCCTGAATGACTACTGGGTACATAACAAAATGAAGGCAGAAATAAAGATGTTCTTTGAAACCAATGAGAACAAAGACACGACATACCAGAATCTCTGGGACACATTTAAAGCAGTGTGTCGAGGGAAATTTATAGCACTAAATGCCCACAAGAGAAAGCAGGAAATATCTAAAATTGACACCCTAACATCACAATTAAAAGAACTAGACAAGTAAGAGCAAACACATTCAAAAGCTAGCAGAAGGCAAGAAATAACTAAGATCAGAGCAGAATTGAAGGAGATAGAGACACAAAAAACCCTTCAAAAAATCAATGAATCCAGGAGCTGGTTTTTTGAAAGGATCAACAAAATTGATAGACCACTAGCAAGATTAATAAAGAAGAAAAGAGAGAAGAATCAAATAGATGCAATAAAAAATAGTAAACGGGATATCACCACCAATCCCACAGAAATACAAACTACCATCAGAGAATACTATAGACACCTCTATGCAAATAAACTAGAAAAACTAGAAGAAATGGATAAATTCCTCAACACATACACCCTCCCAAGACTAAACCAGGAAGAAGCTGAATCTCTGAATAGACCAATAACAGGCTCTGAAATTGAGGCAATAATTAACAGCTTACCAACCAAAAAAAGTCCAGGACCAGAAGGATTCACAGCCGAGTTCTACCAGAGGTACAACAAGGAGCTGGTACCATTCCTTCTGAAACTATTCCAACCAATAGAAAAAGAGGGAATCCTCCCTAACTCATTTTATGAGGCCAGCATCATCCTGATACCAAAGCCTGGCAGAGACACAATAAAAAAAGAGAATTTTAGACCAATATCCCTGATGAACATAGATGCAAAAATCCTCAATAAAATACTGGCAAACCGAATCCAGCAGCACAACAAAAAGCTTATCTACCATGATCAAGTGGGCTTCATCCCTGGGATGCAAGGCTGGTTCAACATGCTAAAATCAATAAACGTAATCCAGCATATAAACCACATGATTATTTCAATAGATGCAGAAAAGGCCTTCAACAAATTTCAACAATGCTTCATGATAAAAACTCTCAATAAATTAGGTATCAATGGGACGTATCTAAAAATAATAAGAGCTATTTATGACAAACCCACAGCCAATATCATATTGAATGGGCAAAAACTGGAATCATTCCCTTTGAAAACTGGCACAAGACAGGGATGCCCTCTCTCACCACTCCTATTCAACATGGTGTTGGAAGTTCTAGCCAGGGCAATCAGGCAAGAGAAAGAAATAAAGGATATTCAATTAGGAAAAGAGGAAGTCAAATTGTCCCTGTTTGCAGATGACATGATTGTATATCTAGAGAACCCCATCGTCTCACCCCAAAATCTCCTCAAGCTGATAAGCAACTTCAACAAAGTCTCAGGATACAAAATCAATATGCAAAAATCACAAGCATTCTTGTACACCAATCACAGACAAACAGAGAGCCAAATCATGAGTGAACTCCCATTCACAATTGCTTCAAAGAGAATAAAATACCTAGGAATCCAACTTACAAGGGATGTGAAGGACCTCTTCAAGGAGAACTACAAACCACTGCTCTGTGAAATAAAAGAGGACACAAACAAATGGAAGAACATTCCATGCTCATGGATAGGAAGAATCAATATCGTGAAAATGGCCATACTGTCCAAGGTAATTTATAGATTCAATGCCATCCCCATTAAGCTACCAATGACCTTCTTCACAGAATTGGAAAAAAACTACTTTAAAGTTCATATGGAGCCAAAAAAGAGCCCGCATTGCCAAGTCAATCCTAAGCCAAAAGAACAAAGCTGGAGGCATCACGTTACCTGACCTCAAACTATACTACAAGGCTACAGTAACCAAAACAGCATGGTACTGGTACCAAAACAGAGATATAGACCAATGGAACAGAACAGAGCCCTCAGAAATAATACCACATATCTACAACCATCTGATCTTTGACAAACCTGACAAAAATAAGAAATGGGGAAAGGATTCCCTATGTAATAAATAGTGCTGGGAAAACTGGCTAGCCATATGTAGAAAGCTGAAACTGGATCCCTTCCTTACACCTTATACAAAAATTAATTCAAGATAGATTAAAGACTTAAATGTTAGACCTAAAACTATAAAAACCCTAGAAGAAAACCTATGCAATACCATTCAGGACATAGGCATGGGCAAGGACTTCATGGCTAAAACACCAAAAGCTATGGCAACAAAAGCCAAAATTGACAAATGGGATCTAATTAAACTAAAGAGCTTCTGCACAGCAAAAGAAACTATCATCAGAGTGAACAGGCAACCTACAGAATGGGAGAAAATTTTTGCAATCTATTCATCTGACAAAGGGCTAACATCCAGAATATACAAAGAACTCAAACAAATTTACAAGAAAAAAAACAAACAACCCCATCAAAAAGTGGGCAAAGGATATGAACAGACACTTCTCAAAAGAAGACATTTATGCAGCCAAAAAACACATGAAAAAATGTTCATCATCACTGGCCATCAGAGAAATGCAAATCAAAACCACAATGAGATACCATCTCACACCAGTTAGAATGGCCATCATTAAAAAGTCAGGAAACAACAGGTGCTGGAGAGGATGTGGAGAAATAGGAACACTTTTACACTGTTGGTGGGACTGTAAACTAGTTCAACCATTGTGGAAGGCAGTGTGGCGATTCCTCAGGGATCTAGAACTAGAAATACCATTTGACCCAGCCATGCCATTACTGGGTATATACCCAAAGGACTATAAATCATGCTGCTATAAAGACACATGAACTCCTATGTTTATTGCGGCACTACTCACAATAGCAAATACTTGGAACCAACCCAAATGTCCAACAATGATAGACTGGATTAAGAAAATGTGGCACATATACACCATGGAATACTATGCAGCCATACAAAAGGATGAGTTCATGTCCTTTGTAGGGACATGGATGAAGCTGGAAACCATCATTCTCAGCAAACTATTGCAAGGAGAAAAAACCAAACACTGTATGTTCTCACTCATAGCTGGGAACTGAACAATGAGAACACTTGGACATAGGAAGCGGAACATCACACACTGGGGCCTGTTGTGGGGTGGGGGGAAGGGGGAGGGATAGCATTAGGAGATATACCTAATGTAAATGACGAGTTAATGTGTGCAGCACACCAACATGGCACATGTATACATATGTTACAAACCTGCACGCTGTGCATATGTACCCTAAAACTTAAAGTATAATACAAAATAGACATATATATAAAATAAAATTTAAAAACAGTGGGAGGAAGGTTAAACATGATACATCCACATGATAACATATTAAAAAAAAACAGTGTTTCTGTCTTCCGATTATAGCTTATTTCCTAAAGCTGACGAAGTACTGTGATGTAGACGAAGTCACAAATTCTAGCACATTTTTTAAGTAGAGCAACATACTTGTACTATTCAATATTAACAAGGATTTTTAATTCTATGAAGTACATCTATAACTTAGGGGCTTTCCTGGATCATAAAGGAAATTATAGCTGGGGAATGATGTCGCCAGTTTAAAACCCAGGTGTTTTAATTAATTCACAGGTTAGAAGATAGTATCAACAACAGGGAATGTGGGCAATTTCTTTGAACTGAGTTCATTTAAACTACATATTTGTAGAGAATCATTCATTTGTGCAAGGAAGTATAATCATCCTTCCAACGGTGTGACCGGGAGCCAGGGACACACAGGAGATGAGGTCATCCTTCCCCACCAGGCAGTGGAGTTTTGTTGTTGTGCCCCAAGAATCACAAACAATAGAAAACAAATTTGTGTTTCAAAGTTCCCCTCACTATACATTACCTGAGAGTCCAATTTGACAATAACATATCATAGAAATAAGAAAAAGTTCAAAAACCAAGCACTTAACTTCCCCCAGCAGTCTTAAATCAGTCTAAATCAGCAGTCTAAAACAGACTGATTTAGGGGGTTGGTTGCTCAGATGGAGTAGGACTTAAGACCCATGGGTTAATTGGTTCCCTGTCGCCTCATGGAAAAGGTTGTTTGGATCTGCCTACCTGAATAAAGTAACCGCAGAAAGAAAATAAATAAATGAGACATAGTGTTAGTATCAGCTATAGTGAGCAGCATCAAAAATATCTATTGTAAGTAATTGTTAAAAATATTGTAACTTTTAGGTTCAGAGGTACATATGTAGGTTTGTTATATAGGTAAACTCATGACTCAGGGGTTTGCTGTATAGATTAATTTATCACGTGGTTACTAAGCATAGTACCCAACAGGGGTGTTTGTTTGTTTGTTTGTTTGTTTTGTCTAAACCTCTCCCTCCTCCCACCTCCCACCCTCAAGGAGGACTCAGTGTCTGTTA
Source organism: Hylobates moloch (assembly GCF_009828535.3). Lineage (NCBI taxonomy): Eukaryota > Metazoa > Chordata > Mammalia > Primates > Hylobatidae > Hylobates > Hylobates moloch. The sequence continues at coordinate 52,625,938 of NW_026652292.1, read as the reverse complement.
TTCCCCTCTTTCTGTCCATGTGTTCTCATCATTTAGCTTCCACTTATAAGTGAGAACATGTGATATTTGGTTTTCTGTTCCTGAATTAGTTTGCTAAGGATAATGGCCTTCAGTTCCATCCAGGTTCCTGCAGAGGACGTGATCTTATTTTTTTTATGGCTGCATAGTATTCCATGGTATATATGCACCACATTTTCTTTATTCAGTCTACTGTTGTAGGGCATTTGGGTTAATTCCACGTTTATGCTATTGTAAATAGTGCTGCAGCGAATATATGCATGCATGTGTCTTTATGGTAGAATCATTTCTACTGTTTTGGGTTTATATGCAGTAGTGGGATTGCTGGGTCAAATGGTAGTTCTGGTTTTAGTTCTTTGAGGAATCACCACGCTGCTTTCCACAATGGTTGAACTAATTTACACTCCCATTAGCAGTGAATAAGCATTCCCTTTTCTCTGCAACCTCACCACCATCTGTTATTTTTTTGACTTTTGTAGAAATAGCCATTCTGACTGGTGTGAGATTGTATCTCGTTGTGGTTTTTATTTGCATTTCTGTAATGATTAGTGATATTGAGCATTTTTCATATGTTTGTTGGCCACATGTATGTCTTCTTTTGAAAAGTGTCTGTTTGTGTCCTTTGCCCGTTTTTTAATGGGGTTGTTTGGTTTTTGCTTCTATGTTTAAGTTCCTTGTAGATTCTGGATATTAGACCTTCATCAGATGTATATTTTACAAATATCTTCTCCCATTCTGTAGGTTGCCTTTTTTACTCTGTTGAAAGTTACTCTTGCTGTGCAGAAGCACTTTAGTTTAATTTGTCAATTTTTTCTTTTGTTGCAATTGCTTTTGGCATTTTCATCATGAAATCTTTGCCAGTTTCTATGTCCAAAATGGTATTTCCTAGGTTATCTTACAGGTTTTTATAGTCTCAGGTTTTACATTTAGGTCTTTAATCCATCTTGAGTTGATTTTTGTATACTGTGAAAGGAAGAGGTCCAGCTTCAATTTTCTGCATATGGCCAGCCAGTTATCCCAGCACCATTTACTCAGTAGAGAGTCCTTTCCCCATGCTTGTTTTCGTCAGCTTTGTCAAAGATCAGATTGTTGTAGGTGTGTGGCTTTATTTCTGGGCTCTCACAGAATGAGAAAAAACTATTCTAAAATTCATATGGAACCAAAAAAGAGCCCAAACAGCCAAGGCAATCCTAAGCAAAAAGACCCAAGCTGGGGGAATCACACTGCCCAACTTCAAACTGTACTGCAAGGCTACTGTAACCAAAACAGCATGGTACTGATACAAAAACAGACATGTAGACCAATGTAAGTACTTTTTAAAGCCTATCATTTGCCTTATAATTTAGTTATTATACTTATATTTATTTATATATTGTATATTATTTATTATATGGTATATTAATATGTACATATATTTATATTTACAATTATTTTTTAACTTACAGAAGTTTTATTTATTCAGACACATAGATCCATCTTCTCCTTTAGGGTTTCCATCTTTGATATTGTTTAGACAGACAGTCACCAAATAAAAAGCCACCTTCCATAAAGTGCTTGTAGCCATGGTCTCTCTTCCTGGAGAAAGTCCATCTTCAAGGTGAGTAGATCTCACCCTAGGCTTATCGGTTGACATTATCTGGGGCAGTGGGGACTACCTTAAAACCTCACTTATTTTATTGGCCAAGACAGGTATACATTCTCCTTTAATTTGGTTGCTTTTGGCAGACGTGCCTTGTGCTTGGCCCTGGGCCCTCCCAGCCCCATTATTATTGTTATTATTATTATTTTATTTATTTATTTTTTGAGACGAATTCTCGCTGTGTCGCCCAGGCTGGAGTGCAGTGGCACGATCTGGGCTCACTGCAAGCTCCGCCTCCTAGGTTCACGCCATTCTCCTGCCTCAGCCTCCCGAGTAGCTGGGACTGCAGGTGCCCGCCGCCATGCCCGGCTAATTTTTTTTGCATTTTCAGTAGAGACGGGGTTTCACCATGTTAGCCAGGATGGTCTCGATCTCCTAACCTCGTGATCCACCTGCCTCAGCCCCCCAAAGTGCTGGGATTACAGGCGTGAGCCACCGCATCCGGCCCCCAGCCCCGTTACTTTTGCACCTGGTCACTTCCCACTGAAGTTACCCACCTGGCCCTTGCAGGCATGTGTATAGGAAGCCTGGCTGCACAGGACCTCCTGACCAGAGAAGAAACAGAATTCAATCAGAAAAATCTGAGGGAAGTACTCTGACCCAGCTTAGGTAGCTACGGCTAGAAGGTTGGGGTCTGTTTCCACAAGAAAGGGGAGAGAGAGAGGAAAAGGAGTGAGGCAAAGGAGAGCTATCGTATTGCTCCTGCTGGTGGACCCTCCAAGTATGTTATGAGTCCAGCTCTGTAAGAGAGGACCTGACTGAGTGGGCTAGCCACTATTATTCCAGAGAGGCAGAGACAGGTATAACTACATAAGCTATTGGCCAGCTAAAGAATGAATATTCTTAGGTCCAATGCCCTCCCTCAGTCTAATCCTCAGAAGTCAACAGGGCAGGGCCTTGGAATACAAGCATGATGGCCTATACATGAGGAAGTGCTCAGAAGGGGCTGTGGGTATGGTAAGCATCCTTTGGCTTTGTCTGAGTGAGCATTGTAACTGGCATGTACCTGCTTAACAGGTCCAATATGTCACTTACAATCTGCCAAGAACTATACTAATCATACTGTTGTACTTAATTGTCTTAATAGCTTTTGAGGCGAGGCTCATTGTTCTCATCTTCTAAGACATATGAGAGCAAATATATATTTTAAACTATTAGGACAAGACTTTAGAATCTGGCTGGTATTGTAAGATCACAGTAAGTATTGTTATCAGCTCAATTCAGTGAGACAGAGTGATCTTAACTCTCTAGCAATGCACAATATTTTAACACTCAACCAACCCTAAACAAGGTCATAGCTAACAGCAGCACAAACACCCAGCACATTCAGTACCAAAAGCAACATTGTGAGATTAAGTATCAAAGAGTTCCTAAGGGTGTCCTCTTAGTCCATTCAGGCTGCTATAACAAAATGCCATAAACTAGGTGGCTTACAAACAACAGAAATTCATTTCTCACAGTTCTGGAAGCTGAAAAGTCCAAGATCGAGGTACTAGCAGATTCAGTGAAGGTCAATTTCTCACTGTGTCCTCAAATGATGGAAAGGAAGAACTCTGGTCTCTTCAGCCCCTTATAATATAAAGGTCCATCCTCATGACCTAATCATGTTCAAAAGGCCCCGCCTCCTAATACCATCACCTGGGGAGTTAGGATTTCAACATATGAATTTTTGTGAGGGAGACACAAACATTTAGACCATAACAGATTTTATGTTTAAAAATCCAAAAATTTGCAGTAGGAAGTATGGATTTTATTTTGAGGTAGTAGATTACCTTCATTAAGTAAAAATCTTTGTAAAATAAGTAATTCACTACCAAGTCCCCTACATTTGTCTCATCAGTAAGAATGAGAATAATCAGTTATCGCCTCCTATAAACCCATTGTGTCGTAAACCCTACAGCTTGGCCAGCCCCATGATTTAGCAAACTAAGGAGTCCATTTAATTTTGATAGTGTTATGGTTCATAACTAGTTCTAAAACTAGAAGACTGGAGAAAGACACATGACAAGAAGGAGGTTCCATGAAACTACTAAATATGGTAGAAATTGGTTATACCCTAAGGAGAATACAGAAATGCAGGAGCCAAAAAGCTGCTGTCTCTGAAAACATCTCATAAGCTTTTAGAAAAGCGGAGCCAGGGAGATTCATAGACAGTCTGAATTTCTTTCCTTTTTTTAAGAGACAGGGTCTCACTCTGTCACCGAGACTGTAGTGCAGTGGTGTGATCATGGCTCACTGCAGCCTCAAACTCCTAGGCTCAAATGACTTTCCCACTTCAACCTCTGGAGTAGCTGCGGCTATACGAGTGTACCACCATGGCTGGCTATTTTAAATTTTTTTTTTTTTTTTGTAGAGATGTGGGTCTCACTGTGTTGCCCAGGCTAGTCTCGAACTCTTGGGCTCAAGTGATTCTCCTGCCTTGGCCTCCCAAATCCCTGGGATTACAGGCATGAGCCACCATGCCCGACCACAGTCTGAATCTCATAGAGGAAATATTTCTATCCAGAATAGGGCTTCTGGGACCTCTAACAACTTACGCAGCAAAATGTAGCCTCTCTAGACTGCAAGCCCACCCACACTAGTCAAAAAGTTAGCATCTGTCAGTTCTCTGCTGTCCATTCTGGGGAAGAATTATGCCACAGCAAATTCTTTTTTTAGTGTGTTCACCTTTTACGTTATGAAAATGGTTCAAGTTACTGTAAGAAAATTTAGAAAATAATAGAAGAGAGAAGATTTTTTTTTTTTTTTTTTTTTTTAAAGAGAAGGAGTTTCACCATGTTGCCCAGGCTGGTCTCAAACTCCTGAGCTCAGGCAATGTGCCTGCCTCAGCCTCTCAAAGTTCTAGGATTACAGGCATGAGCCACCGCACCTGGCCTCCACTACCCAGATAACTACTATTAAACTTTTAAATACAGGTTAAACATCCAAAATTCAAAAACCCAAAATGCAAATGCTCCCAAATCTGAAACTTTTGAAGCACTGATGTGGCACTCAAAGGAAATTCTCATCCTGAGTTTTTTGGATTTTGGATTTTTCCGTGATGCTCAGTGGGTCAGTATAACGTAAATATTCCAAAATTAAAAAAAAAAATCCAAACTCCAAAACAGTTCTGATCCAAGCATTTGGATAAGGGTATTCAATCTGTAATACGGTCCTTTCTGATCTTTCTTCCACGTATATAAAGTTTTGGTTTATTGGTTTTGTTTGTTTTATACATTGCAGTATCTAGCCAAAATATTCACTTAGCATGCTTCTTTATTTTTTCACTTAAAATCATATCACGCGTGTCCCCCTTTGTGGTTATATAAGCTTCCTAAACATTGTCTTGAATGGCTGCATAAATTCCTAATCCTGCATCAGCTCCTCCCTGCAACCCCAGCCTTCCTAGGCCAGCTCCACCCAGAGTCAGCTGGTATGTGCTTAGAAAAGGCAAGCTCATTTTATCATAAAACAGCCCTGTCTGGGAAGGGAAATCTGCTGCCCCCAAACTCCTAATGCATTTCATTACCTTTGAATTATCAGTTTGGAATTATTCACATCACTGCCCTTAATTATCCACCTCACTGCCTTCTTCATTAGCATGGAGGGTGGATCCCTGGCTGGGCTGTATTCTCTTCAGAGCTTCAGTCACTTCTGATTAGTGAGTTGCTTAGAAAATGGCCTTAGCTCCAGCAGGCCACTGCCAGTTAGTGTCCTGCACCGGCAAAGTGTTTCATTTATATTCTGTCTTTGGGTCAGCGAGGATGCGATGGGTTAGTGGGGTGGGGGATGGGGGCAGGAAGGGACGGCCAGGCCTAGGGCTGCTCCCCGCCCTTACCTTCCGCCTCTCCTTCTTCTACTCCGTTCTCCTTCCCTCTCCTCCCTGCCCCCAGAGCTAGTTCCTGCTTATGAGTTTTCTCTCTCGCTCTCTCTTTCTCTCTGTCTCTCTATGTCTGTCCTGTCTCCCTCTCCAGCTTTCCCCTCAACAGAAGAAAATAGTTGGGCTCTGGAAGCTTAGAGTGTGAGACAAAAGCAACCTACAATCCTATAATATTTGTCACTCCTCCACCTCCCTGGCCCTCCTGCCACTCAAGATGGCCCTGAACAAAAGGCCCCAATCTGACCCCCAAGACAGGCCAAAGCGGATTCAAAGCAGGGATTTGAATCCATTTAAGCTAAGCAAACCCAGTGACCACAAACCAGCCACACTCAATTTACTAACCTCTAAGTCAAGCAGAAACCTGAGTTTTCTTTTCCTTCTTTTTTTTAATAGGAGTCAAGTAAACTGGTTTCTCAGATGTATAGACGGTATTTCTAAAGGCTTGAAGCAGGACATAAACACAGCCTCCAAAGTAAAACAGAACCATAGCAACACTCTATTATCATTCAGCACGAGTTCCTGTCAAAAGCACTTTATTTAGAAATGATACACCTTTGCAAACTCTCAACCACTTAAAAGGAATCCCTGATAGATAGACATGTTTTATGTTCTTAAACATTAGCCTGTAAATGCTATTGCTGAGTGTTGCTTTTTAAAAGGCTGGCAATCTCATAACCAATTGGTTGGTTCCCATCTATTGCTCAAAAATATGTACGTGAAATATCCTGTCCCAGGACCAGGGCTTGTTGCTCACCAGCTGGGACAGTCAGAGGCTGTTTGCTCCCCAGTCCCAAGGCGAACAGAGGCTCCTTGTCTGGAAGGAGCCAGCCAGGAAGTGCCTGCTGCTCTAGTGTAAACGTGGACGTTCACTTAAGAAGTCAGGCTGTCTAGAGGATGAACACTGATCAGACAGGATGGAATAATTAGGACAGAGAGCTGTGACAGTGACAAATAGGAAAGTTTGGGTCATATCTGAGCTGTAGGCTGCTTCTGGGGCCACCATTTGCCTAAAACTTCGGCAGGATTATTTTAGGGAATTTAAAGAAGTGACTGATTTGTACAATAGAATATTTTATCTTCAGGAAAAATGTTCTCAACTTTTCTGAGTCACCCCCTACTAATAGAAACTACTGAAAAACTGCTCAGTGGTCATTTCATAGACTAGCTTCCTTTGATCCCACCAGTCAATGCACTTTTCCAGTTGTCTCATTTATATATTTACATACTTGCTTATTCATTTTTGTAATGAGATATTTATTAAGTATGAACTACATGCTAGGCATCTTAAGTGGGAAATAACTTGGGAAGATGCCCACTGGTCCTGGCAGAGCCTTGGCATTCTCTTATCCTCTCTCTCTCTCTCCTTCTCTCTCTCACACATGCGCGCGCGCGCGCGCGCGCGCGCGCACACACACACACACACACTATATGTTCTATCACTTTATCAAGCACTTACTAGGTAGCATGCATGCTGCCAAGTGCTTTATATATATTATCCTTTTATATACATTGTCTTTTTTAATCCTCATGGCAACAATATGCAGTAGAAATTGTTTTCCTAATTTTCCCGTTGAGAAAATTCAAGTTCCGAGAGGTTACATAGTTTGCCCAAGATTACACAACTCACAGGTGACAAAATTAGGATGCAAAACAAAGTCTGACTGATTCCAAAGTCTGTGCTTTTTGATCCGCTGCATGATAATAGCCTCTCTGTGCTCAGTAAACACAGGGTTGACCCCAGCAGCCAAAGATCTGGCTTCCGGTAATCTCCCACATGCTCACAAGGTGTGCCTTGAAAAAGTGGACACCCGAGACAGTGGGAAAGGCCAAAGGTGTTGATACAAAACTTCTTCAGAAAAATCATATTTTCATGCCAGATCCTAGAAAGTTCAAACTGGAGGGGACCTTGAAATTTCTCCATCCTGAACAACCTCAGACTCACCAGCAGAAGAACGGGCTACATCAAATGGTATATTCATTTAATGGAACATTATACAGAACAAACCAGAGCCACATGCATCAACATGAATTAACCTCAAAAATATGATAGGAAATTTTTAAAAGGTAAATTGAAGAATAATGTGAATAGTCATAACACTCATTTCAAGTGTAAAAACCAGTAAAATGATGCTATACATTGTTTGTAAACAGGTATAGATATAACATAAAATATACATGGGAATGATAAACTCCGGTAATGATTAATGGATAATGATTATTTCTAGGGGTGAAGGAAAGAGAATAAAGTTAGGGAGGGGGTTCAGAAGAGGCTTCCAAATTATCTTCAAATACATAAAGAAGCAATCATGGAAAAGTAATAGGATTTATTAGAGTGAGTGGTAGGTAAAATGTAATTGTTATATTATTCGCTATGATTTTTTCGGCTAGAAATATTTCAAAATTTTTAAACTAGTTTTACAAGAAAAGAAACAGAGGTGCAGAGAGGTTGTAAACTACTGGCCCAAGGTCACACAGCTAATGATGGAGGTAGCATTAAGACACAGGCCTCCCATGTTCTCTGTGGCTTCTGCTCTCAGTACCTAGTGCGCTCCCTGGGGTTCCTGATCAAGCTCCACAATTTAAGACTTGTGAAGCCACTGCGTGTCCAATGGACTGGCCTGCTCTCTTCTCCATGATTCATGTTTCTGGGCTCCCAGTTCTCAGTCCCCATGACCTAAGAACTACAGACATTTTAATACCTGGCGACCTTGAAACTGGAAGTTCAGAGAACCAAAAAGCCACGAGCCAAACGGGTAGAAGGATCATGAACCACAATTCTAACAGTTTGGTTAGCTGCTTCCCTAGATATTCTAAACATCATTAGACATTTCCAACTAGAATACAGGAGAGGAGGAGAGAGAACAAACAGCTCTCAGAGACAGGACAGCTGATAGGGACGACAGAGAAAGAAAAAAATTAAATAACAAATAAAAGCCTTATAGTCCTGGCTGTTCAGAAGTGGCAATCAATTCATTAAAAATAACTTAAATTTAAAATGTTTGGGGGCTGTGGATCTCAAACCTGGGTGTGCAGGAGAATCACCGGAGACGCTTTTTCCAAAAACATTCCTATCTGAGTCCCATTCTACCAAATTTCACTCAATTGTTGTGAGATTGAGCGAAGGAAAGTTCCAGCAATGTATACTCTTTTTTTTATTCATGTATTTGACAAATAAGTTAACTGTAATGACTCCAAGTTATCTTGATCAACAGCATTATTAGACATTAAGAATGACCAATTTAAGATTTGTGAATGATATACAAAATGAATTGGCCAGCCCTCTTATCCACAACCCATGAGTCTCGGCTTTTGGTTTTCAATCCTCCTGGCATAAAATCTACACACATTTCAAAGTCTGAAGTCCTGAAATGGAAGTTAACAGGCATGAGGATTCACTAGCCAAATAGCAAAAATCAAAAGCTATAGAACTTCTAAAAATATGAATGTGGACTATGAATTTCATAAACTTTTTCCTGAGCCTATTAAGTTAAAAAGCATAATAATAATAATAATAATAATTGTTATTATAACCAAAGTTGCCATTTATTGAGCACCTCTTCTGTGTGCTAGTACCATATACTGTGCTAAACAGATAAGATTACACCCATGTTACAGGAGAGAAAGCTGAGGTCATCTAACTTGCATCAAAACACTTACTTAATAATGCTGGAGTTAGAATTTTAGCTGTGCCTATCTGATTCACAAATCTATATTTTGCCTGTTATGTAGCAGCAATGCTCATTCATCACACCTACACAATTACACACACACATACACACAGAGAGAGAGAGAGAGAGACAGAGACAGAGACATAGACTGCTATCTTTCTTCTTGATCATCTTTTCCAGGTCAATTTCACTGAATTTTTAAAATCCCAGAAAACAAGAGGTTCATTAAAGCTAGAAGAATAATACAAGGACACCTACCTTACTTTAAAAGGAAAAAAAAGGTCCTGAAAAAACTGTAAAATCAATTTCTGCAAAACAAGTTAAATTTTTCCATTTGTGATTCCAGAGATGTATGCTTACAAAATGTTTTGACTTCAAGAAAAACTATGTAGTTTAAAATTGAAACATCCTTCGTCTCTGATAGGGAGTGAGAAGCTTGCCCCGTGTCATCGAGAGACCATGCTCAGCCTGCCAAAATCTGAAGCATTCTTAACAACCTGTGTCCCACCCAACCCACCCCAGCTCTGCCCAGATCTGAAGGAGTCCTGGCACCTAAATCCATTTCTTCAACCAAGGTGATTACCTATAGCCCTTGCTGGTTTACTCTAAGGAATAAAACAGCAGATCTGTCAAAGATGGAGGATATTTATGATGTTTCCAGTCCTTCAGGGTGTTGGAGTCACACTCTAGCCCAGACCCCTTTCTTGCTGGAGTGATATCTTTGTGCAGTTCTAGCACTTGCAGATCAATCCAGCATCCGGTTGACTGACAGAAAGTCAACTGCATGGATGCTCTAATACAAATAACTTTCAGGACCTCAGGGGTTCTGGAGTCAGAGACTGTTCTCCCTGAGAAGAAAAGCAAATGAATCAGACTCTTCTTCTTATGTTCAAATCCTTTTAAGTCGGCCTTGTACAGTGGAACTTTCTCTACCAAATAAAATATGAAATCTATAGACATGCTTTTGGGTTTTTAACATAAACTATTAAGAAACACTTCCAAGCCTGGGCGCAGTGGCTCATGCCTGTAATCCCAACACTTTGGGATGCTGAGGCAGGCAGATCGCGAGGTCAGGAGTTCGAGACCAGCCTGGCCAACATGGTGAAACCCCGTCTCTACTAAAAAATACAAAAATTAGCCAGGCATGGTGGTGCACGCCTGTAGTCCCAGGCTGGGCAACAGAGCAAGACTCCATCTCAAAAAAAAAAAAAAAAAAAAGAAAAAGAAACACTTCCTTACACAAATAAAAGATCCTAATTAGTACTCTTATGTCATCTGAATAAAGTCCTCCTCTGATAAACAAAATTTTGAGTCTTCATTAAGTTGTAAAGTTGTATTAAAAGAAAGTGTTTGCAGTACTCCTCCATTGACCTTCCCTTAGCCCTGGAAGCACGTTGTGTCTGCCCAATCATAAGTATAGACAATAAATAAAATGCGACAGGGACCATAGAGATCTAGAACATGATAGGTATTTAATAAGTGCTTTGTGATTGATTGATTTATTATTCGAATTCCACATTCTGCCTTCTTTGATTCCGCCTCTGTGTTGGGTTTTTATGGCATTTACGTCTCCCACAACTGTGCACATCCCCAAGACACCCACTGTCCCTATCTCCTCAGTTATTGTGACTTGTGTAGATGTGATTTGGAGGGTGTTTTTTGTTTTTGAGACGGAGTCTCACTCTGTTGCCCAGGTGCTATCTCAGCTCGCTGTAGCCTCCGCCTCCCAGGTTCAAGCAATTCTTGTGCCTCAGCCTCCTGAGTAGCTGGGACCACAGGCGCATAACACCATGCCCAGCTAATTTTTGTATTTTCAGTAGAGACAGGGTTTCACCTTGTTGGCCAGGCTGGTCTCGAACTCCTGACCTCAAGTGATTTGCCTGCCTCGGCCTCCCACTGAATGCAGTTTTGGTGAACCTGTTCATTTCTGAACTAGATAATGAATCAGTTAAAGACCAAAAAAAGTACAAAAAAAATAACAAAAGCAACAATAACAAAAGACTCCAGGAATAAGCAAGACTTCAACAAAACAGTCTACTAACACTTGAAAGAGACAAGCAGGGTCTAATTCCACTCCCTCCCACCCCAGAATCACTGCAGCTCACAGTAGTCACTCAAAAGGACCACATGATCACTAACATTGAACTGCAATGGTCTCTGGCTTTGTATACCCACCTCCTGTGGGTATAACAGCATCCTCTTTGAACCAGCGAGGTACCAGTGTGGGGTTACTTCTGAGTCATACCCCTGGAAAAGTGCCTCCAGTTCAGCCCTTGTGGTGGCCAGAGGGGAGAATCATTGCCTCCTCCACACTAAAGTCCGGTGAAGCCTCAGAAAAATGTGGAAACAGTTGCCAGATACCTGGAGCTGCGTGGCGACTGACAGCTCTGGAATTACCAGGCTTTCATGGAAAGAGCCCCTTTGTTTTCATCAGCATGATTGGAATTCTAACCTAGTGCAGACCTAGCCCCACAGACTCAGGATTTCAGTTAGAGGAGCAGAACCCAACCTGGTTCCTCCCCACTGGAATGTGTTTTTGTAACCTGAGCGATCTGAGCACATGCACCCATTTTAAATTTTTCTGATGTTATTAAACAGAAAACTGAAAGATAATGTGATAATGTATATTTTTTAATTTTCTGGAAAATGTGGAATAATAGAATAGAGCAGGGGTTGGCAAACTATGGCCTGAGGTCTAAATCTGGCCTATGATGTGTTTTTATATGATCGATAAGCTATAAATGGTTTTCACATTTTTAAATAGTGGGGGAAAAAGTCAAAAGAAGAATAATATTTCACAATATGTGAAATTATATATATTCAAATTTGTATTAATAAATAAAATTGTATTGGAACACAATACCCATTCATTATGTATGATCTAACTACTTTTTCATTGCAATGGCAGAGCGGAATTGTTGCAATAGTCATTGTACGAACCACAAAGCATAAAATACTTGGCCCTTTACAGAAAAAGTTTGCCGACCTCTGGAATAAAGAAAGGAAAAAAAAAAAGAAACCAAAGTTTGACTTTCCCAAAGCAACATTATTTTCTACTTTTTTCTGGCTTGATTTCTACTGATAGAGAAGGCCTTGCATTATTTTAATTTGTGTTTTTTAAAAAATAATGTATTTCTCTTAAAAAGAATATAACCTAATCACTGTAGAAATGGAAAGTAGCATAAAAGAATAAAGAATGTAAGCATTGCCAATAATTAATCCTAACATTCAGAGAAACAAATGCTCACATTCTAGTATGTATCCTTTCAATTTTTTATATGTATTTTTCCAGCTTTTATAACATTTAGCTCATGATATTTTGTATTTTGCTTTCACTTAAATTTAAATTATGAGCATTTCTCACAAACTTCTTGATATTAAAATCAATGAAAGTAAAACGTTTCTCACCATTCCTTGAATGATGCTGCTTTACTATTATTATTATTTTACCACATCATATGGTCTTCTTTTTTTTCAGAATTACAAAGAAAATAGTTAAAGCTAATTTCTGTGAGCTTAGAAATTTTGCAGTTTTTTCAAGTTACCAGAACCTTTATGTTCTGCTCTGTACTTCTTTAAAGAAATATGACATTTTTTTCTTAATAAGCAAACCATTAAAAATGCATAGTGCCATAGTTCTCTAGGCTTTTGTTTTTTCAGTCTAACAGGAGAATGAGAGGCTTTCCAATTGGGGCTTTATTGGTTTCTATGTTATTAAGTATAATATTTCTGCATGTCTTGTTAAGTATAATATTTCTGCATATCTGTAATATCTTCCCTGTATCTATGTACAAATACTAATATGAAACATAATCACACTTGCAAAATTATGCCAATTTCTTCTGTGAGAGTAATTGTTGAAAAGCATTACTAATTACTAGAGGGGTCATTTTATTCTATTATCAAAGGGCATATATTGGAAATAAAAACTGTTTTGAAATCCCACCTAGCAACAGGCTATGGTAACGCATAACTATTATATTTAACCCAATTTATTTCCTTAGGTTTCAGTGGCAAAGATTCAACATAAAAAGATTAAAGGATTTGAGTGGTTGGCAGGGGAACCTATGCTTCCTTGTGCTAACTTTTCTTGCTATCACAAAAGGAGACTCCCAAAGCTGTTGTTGGAAACAAGCTACATTGAAAACTAATGCCTTCAGTTCCACACATGGCTCTTGTTCTATGCAGAAACTGGAGTTGTCTTTGTTTTACATTACAACTTCTACTCCCCAGATGGAATTGAGGAACATTGAATCAATTTGAAAAACCAAAGTTTTTACTGTAAGTGATGCATGTCAAGGCACAGGACCTCATTGTGGATAACCAGAGTGTGGAGTTGAATTCATTTTGGTTCCCTTAACTGCGCAGAGGGCAACAAGTAAGTTTATTGTAGTAAGGACAAACTAGTGATTAGCTGTGATCTGTAAATCTTAGTTCACTGAAACCCTAAAACCTTTAGGCTGTTTATTGCAATCACAGTGGTTTACATCATCCAAAGAAAGAAGGGAAGGAAAGAAAAATGGGGAGAAGGGAGGGAGGGAAGGAGGGAGGAAGAAGGAAGGGAGGGAGGGAGAGAGGGAGAGAGGGAGGGAAGAAGGAAGGGAGGGAGCAAAGGAGGGAAGCAACAAAGTAGAAAGGGAAAAAGAAGGAGAGAAGGAAATAAGAGAAAGCTGTTGGTATATAAGAGCTTTTATTAGCATCTTTCTGTGTTAATAATGGAACCCTTGCAGCTGAGGAATTCTTTGATGATTTACAGCCAAAAACAAGAGTATCAAACTCCTGTTGATTTAAAATATATGCCTGTTTTCAACTACCATGGGCTTTCTCTTTTTGCTGCCAGATATAGTGATGAAGTTACAGATATAATTCTTTCCATGAGGAGGAATCAGGGCAAGAAAACACATCTTGAAATGCAGTAAGAATCACCCCAGAACTCTGAGGTTGAACTGTGCTACATGTCAGTTTGCTCATCCACAAAGCAGGCAGATAATGCCACTCTGAGAAGGTGGGAGAGCTAAGGGGTTTGGCACACAGTAGGCCTTCAACAAATGATTTCTGACTTTGAGTATATGGTATTCAGCAAATCTGTGGCTCCCTGAAACAAAAGAATGTCTTTCAGGCCACACATAAGGAAAGAGCTGGTATTTTATAAACCACAGCATGAATTACCTCTCAGAGAGGCTAAGGTAACTTATGTTAATGGCAGATATTTTACAGGGTCTTTTAAAATGGATTGGCCACTTCATAGTGCAAATACATTCTTAACAAGTTTCTGAGACCTATGTACTTCTGGAAGGAAGAAGCGTCTTCTCATCTGACTTAGTACCTGCATTATTACCCAGCATCTGAAAACAAATCCAGCAAAAAGTAAACAGGGCAATTGTACAAATTATTTTCTAATAATCATTCATTGCTAACTTCCATCTAAATGTGACTGGCTCCCGGGGTGGACTGGACAGGGGCCAGGCTGTGGAGAATGGAAACAAAGGCACCAGTGAAGAGCTGGCATACTTCAGCCTGAAACTGGAGCCCTGGGTTTTGGGGATGAAAGGTAAGCCTTGGGCATACCTGGGCAGCAAGAGATAAAGGCAAACTCTGCTCCTCATCTTCAACTGCCACCTCTATCCTTCATGAGCTGGTGGCTGGGGAAAGGAGTCATAGTCATTGCCAACTCTTTTTCTCTTGGGGACTGTGTGGAATGGACCTTTTGCTTTCCGTTATTGGTAGGTAATTTTTTGGTCGCTAAATCCTAACCACAAAGGCCTTTAGAGCAAGCTTGTCTAACCCGCAGCCTGTGGGCCACACGTGACCCAGGACGGCTTTGAATGCAGCCCAACACAAATTTGCAAACTTTCTTAAAACATTATAAGATATTTTTGCAACTTGTTTTTTAGCTCATCAGCTATCATTAGTGTATTTTATGTGTGGCCCAAGACAATTTTTCTTCCTCCAATGTGCCCCAAGGAAGCCAAAATATTGGACAACTCTGCTTGAGCAGATTCAAACATGAGCCTACATAGAAAAGGAGTGACAAGCTTAGGGTCCTGGCATGCTGGGTAGATGGTTCTGGAAATGCTCCCAACCTCAGTAAACCAATAGTGATCGCAGCTGTCTCTGCTGAGTGTTTGGTAAGTACTTTGAATATTTTCCTCTTTAATCATCGCACCAACTCTGTGAGGTAGACTTTTATTATCCCATGTTACAGGGGCAGAAACTGAGACACAGAAGTTAATTAACCCAAAGTCACTCATCAGATCCCATAGTGATAGAACGTCTGATTTTGGATTAGGCACATGGCCCCTAGGAATAAAGACTACATTTCCCAGCTTCCCTTGCAGCCAGGTACAGACATGAGACTAACATCTGGCCAATGGGATATAAAGTGAAATGGTAGAAAACTTTACATAGATTATTTGCAGTTAGTATTTGGTGGCTTGCCAACTGCTACACCCTCCTATCCCTCCCAGAGGTAATCTCTCCCCTTGTCCTGGCACCCTGGCCCTTTCCTACTGACTCATAGAAAAGAATCTGACATCTGGAAACCATCATGATCTGTGACATCCCAGCTTCCTTTTTCCTATACCCTTTTTGCCTAGTCTGACTGTGCCAAGGAAGGTCCTCCTATTCCTAGGAGGTGCCTCGGGCGGAAGTACCAATTTTCATTCCCTCCTGAGGTATGCAATAAAATCCAGGCTCTGCCACTTAATTAGCAGTGCTTACCAGCTGTGTAACTGCAGTCGAGTCTGTAAAAAACTAAAATAAGAATAATAACAGATATCACAGAGCGTTGGTTGAATAACACAAGATGACACCTGCAAATTGATCTGGCTTATAATGGACATTCAATAAATGGTCCTTCTCTGCATTTAATTGACTCTCCCCTTCCTTTCTTGCCCTTTTTCTTCTGAGCACATAAAGCACCATCTCTACATTCTGTCATAATTCCTCTTATTTCCCTACCCTCAACAACCTAGATAGGTTTTAGAAAATACCTTATGTCCCGTAATTGTATCTTACATTTTAAACATCTTAGCACATTAGTGATTCATTGGCCTGAAGGGATGTGGGGAATAGTGGTTATAGGCACCCAGAAAGTACTGTAACTATTGTTATAGGAGAGACTGCCTCCAGAATTACAGGTCAGGGATGCTCGGCCTGTCAATGGAATACTACAGCATCCTCAGCTTTTTGTAGCTGTCTGGTGCAGATGGAACAGTAAACACTCCATAAATATGTGTTGAATAAGTAAATAAACTAAATAATAAATTGTACCCTTTTCCTACATTGATCACCATCACCCCCTGTAATTGCATCCAAAAATAAGTAGCCTAGTTCAGATTGTAGACTACAAAAACATATGCAGCTCGGATACCCTTAACCTCCCCATTCTTTAACAATTCCCAAATAGTCTGAATCATCATGTTGCTTAAACATTGGGGATGCCAGATTCTCTTCCCTGTGTCTTACCCTTGACCACTTCTTTCTGGGAGTCCCTGGAATTCCATATTCCACAGGCCTGTCCTGGTTGATGTTTGTCCCTTTGAGTGGCACATCCCTGTCTACCCTGGTATAAATCATTTAAAAGGGAATCACAATGTTGGGAACATGGACTTTGGCATCAGACAACTTAGGTTTGAAAGTGTATTTCATATTCCTGTGCCTCAGCCTTCTCATCAACAAGATAGGAATACCACATCATAAGGCCATTTGAGGAGTCTATGAATGCACATTGGTAAGGCACTTAGAAGGGTGCCTGGCAAATGGTGAGCACCACCTAAATGCTAGTCATCATTATTGTTGGTATCTGGTTCTGCCAAGTAGTCACACAAAGTAGCCCCTCCCCAACCAGTCTGTACCAAAAATAGATCACAGGCTCATCAGAAAGGCAGAAAGTACTTCTCAATCCTCCACAGGACAGCTTTTCAGGTTGCAAAAAGTTAAGATCTTCTCCCCATCAGGCACCCTACTCTATCATAAAAACAAGAACACAGTTCAAGAGGCTTACTGATTTTAGTGAATGATTAACATTTAGAGAATTTTAAAGAAAAAAAATTTAGAGAATTTTAAAAGAGTAAAGGAAGACATTGGCCATCTGGCAACACTACTTCCCTTGATGTATCTATCAAAACCACTCTCCTTGACTCAGCTAAAGTGTAGCAATGATTAGCAAATCATAGATGGAGTCCATGTAGATATTAGGGTTTTCATCTTCTAGCTTATTTATTTAACTAATGTCTCTCCTTCAGAGCAACTGAGAGAACATTAAAAGAGCAATCGTTGATCATGATAAAGTTTGCCGACATTTGTTCTATTCTTCCTGAGTCAAATTCATATAAGGTTTACTTTTTTCTTAGTGGCTTTTAGGAAACAGCACCCTTTTCAATAGGCAAACTATGATTGCAAACAGCCATGTCAATGGGCGTAATCCCTTATAATACCAAAAACCAACTCACATTGGGCAGTTTACGGATGTACACTATCATACCTCCACCCAACTGCAACCAGCAGAGCATTGTACCATTAACATGGCATAGTGCACTAAAATAAAACCTTTCGCTGAGTTGAAAGCAAAGATGAACTTTGAAACTAGGACAGAAAACTAGTAGAAAACAACCTGTTTTATTACAATTGTGTTGGGTATTTTGTATGGAAAGAGAACAAATGGAGAATCATTTGTTAAAATGTGTCTTGTCTGGGCAATATAGTAAGACCTCATCTCTAAAAAAAAAAAAAAATTAGCCGGGCATAGTGGCATGTGCCTGTGGTCCCAGCTACTCTCTGGAGGCTGAGGTGGGAAAATTGCTTGAGCCCAGGAGTTCCAGGCTGCAGTGAGCCATGATCACACCACTGCACTCCAGCCTGGGCAACAGAGTGAGCCCTCATCTCAATAAAAAGAAAATGATATGGTCACATCCTGTTTGGTTCAGAGAAAATAATATGAAATTAACACATATATTCCAATAGCTAATAAAATTTTATCCTTTCAAGCAGCAAGTCACTGTTAGCATTATTTTTTGTACCTCCAGAATCTTCAAACATCATATCACTGTTTGATATTGACAGAAAAACATTTTTTTTTTTTTTTTGAGATGGATTTCCACTCTTGTTGCCCAGGCTGGAGTGCAATGGCATGATCTCGGCTTACCACAACCTCTGCCTCCCGGGTTCAAGTGACTCTCCTGCCTCAGCTTCCCTAGTAGCTGGGATTACAAGCATGTGCCACCATGCCCAGCTAATTTATTTTTATCTTTATTTTTAGTAGAGACAGGGTTTCTCCATGTTGGTCAGGCTGGTCTCAAACTCCCGATCTCGGGTCATCCGCCCGTCTTGGCCTCCCAAAGTGCTGGGATTACAGGCGTGAGCCACCATGCCCAGCAGACAGAAAAACTTTCTATCCCTGCAGTTGTCAATTATGTGACACATCTTCCAGAGGGAAGCCTGCCAAATAAAACCCAAGCTGAAGATGTCAATGGAGACACACAAATCATGCTTGATTCACTCCATTGCTAGGTGTGAGGATCTCGATGCCTGGGTCTTCAAGAACTTTTAGCACAATGAATTTCAAAATGGACACTCCCAAGTTAATATAGTCACTAAAGATTTCACATCTAGTCAATTTCCCTTTGCTCTTAAAACCATATTTCCTTTCTGTACTTTTTTCTTATGTTACTCAAATCAGGAAGTATTCAGGTCACACAAAAACTTCCCCATCATTTCACTAAGAGGATAGGGTAGTAAGGAGAAATTGAAAGTAGGGAGGGGGAAATTGCCCCCGTTATGGTGGGGGCACCTCACCTGTCCCCTGGGGGGACAACCACAGTTTCAGTTTTTTATTTGCTATTTTACTTCTAGGAAGTCTCCATCTATAAATACCTCCTCTTTAATCCCCCAAATTCCAATGTCTCTGAACAGTTTCTTTCTTTCTTTCTTTCTCTCTCACCTTCTTCTTTGCTTTGAATGAATTTGTTACTTGTAAAACAAAATTATTCAAAGACAGTTTCTACAATTACTCTTTTTTTTCCTTAAGAAACAGCAGTAGCTGTCAGCAAACCACATTGGCTTCATCTTCCAAGCAGACCTGAGACAAAAGCGTAGTTCCGTTTCTCTTACTAAGATTAGGAACCGAGGTGTCAAGGGTAGCAAGCAGTGATGTTCCCTCTGAAAGCATTTCAGCTCTTCTTAGACCACCTCACCATCTAATGCAAATTTAAACGGTCTTCATTAGGAAGTATTAGTTCCCTTTTTAACCTCAAGCATCAATGCCATTTTTCATAGGCAATTGCTGTAACTGGATCCTAGGCTGACAATACACCAATAAAGTAGGCAGTTGTTTCATGGGTGTAGTTATAATGGGTATCCACCTCCTGAAAATCCCACTGATGAGGTACTTTCCTTGAATTAAGACATAGTTTTTCTTTAAATATGGAAATATGTATGTCAGAAAGCTTTATTAACCCATTATTTATCTACTGGATCTTCTTCAGTTCCTTTAACTAATTATGATTGAAATGAAGACACTTGAAGCTTCTATCTCCAACTCCAATTGCCCCAGTGAGGCCTCATCATCCCTCACCACCGCAATGGATACCTCAATGATCTGCCAGCACTCAGGTCCTCAGGTCCTACTTGGTTTTTTTTTTTTTTTTAGACAGAGTCTCACTCTGTCACCTGTTACCCAGGCTAAAGGGCAGTGGCATAATCTCTGCTCACTGCAACCTCCAGCTCCAGGTTCAATCAATTCTCCTGCCTCAGCCTCCCGAGTAGCTGGGACTACAAGTGTGCATCACCACGCCCAGCTAATTTTTTGTATTTTTAGTAGAGACAGCATTTCACCATGTTGGCCAGGCTGGTCTCGAACTCCTGGCCTCAAGTTATCTGCCCACCTCAGCCTCCCAAAGTGCTTGGATTACAGGCCTAAGCCACCGCACCTGGCCTAGCTTCTACTTCTTAAAGTTAGAGTTATTGCTCAAAGTAAAAAATGTGATCGTATCACTGCAGTATAATACCCAGGTTCCATATGTTTCCATTCAAGGCCTTCGTAACCCGCCTCTTACCTTTGCAGCCTTTACCCGCATCACATGTACCTACACTGGGATTATAGAAAACTATTTAACCCAAATCCCTTTGCTTTCATTTGCTTATGTGATTTCTTTCACCAAGAATTTCCTTCACTACATTCTAACACTACAGCCAATCTTCCACTAGTCAAAATCCAACTGATTCTTCAGGATGAAGTCTAAATGCCATTTCCTTAATAAATCTGTCAGAGCCCCTTTTTCCCCTCTCTCCCCATCATTTACTGATGAATCTGTTTTTCATCCAATAATACTGGATGATGTCCCCCTCCAAAGGACATTCAGCCATGTCTAGGGACCTGTTTGGCTATTACAACTGGGGGTGGGAGCTACTGGCAGCTAGTGAGTAGAGTTCCAGATGCTGCTAAACATCCTACAATGCACAGAACAGCATCCCTTGACCCCCCAACAAAGAACCATCATCCCAAAATGTCAACAGTACCACAGTTGAGAAACACTGGGTTAAACAAATGCATTTACTACTGCTCCACCTCCAAGACCCACTAAACTGAACGGTATTAAAAAGGATCAAAATCTGAAAAAGACCAAAGTATAGGAGAAGAGACATCAGTGAGCCAGAGATGCACAAATTTTTGCATATGGAAAGTGATGGTGAAATTGATAACTGACTTAGAGTGAAGAAACCATTTAACCTAAATCACTTTGATTCCTATCTGTTCATGCTGTTTCTTTGACCTAGAATTTCCCTCTACATTCTAATATTCCAGCCAGTCTTTCAATAATCAAAATCCAAGGGGTTCTTCAAGACCAGTCAAAATATCAATTCCCTTGTAAATCTTTCAAAGCCCCCTTTTCTCCCTTCTCTCTATCATCCACTGATAAATTTATTTTTCTAGACAGCCAATAAAAAATGACGAAGAAAATGAAAGTGAAAAGGTAAAGTGGGATCTTAGGGCAAGGAGAAGGTGTCAAAAAAGCAAGCCAACTCAGACGGCAGCACCCTGGAAAGGCTCCGAAACTGGAAGCCCCCCTTGGCAATTATGTAGTGAGGGTAGGACTGAATATCAGGACTGGTTCAAATTGTAATGAACAGTAGTCAGATCCTCAGATGCCTACCTTCACTCTAAAGAGTCAGGAAGCTCCCCCACTGGGTTTATTCTCCAGAGTAGCCAAACCAGAGGGTTCTGTGGAGGACAGAAGAAGGGAAGCAGGAGCACCTTGTTGAAGTCAAAAGGGTACCAAGTACATACTGAACAATGAGACCCACAACTGCCTTCCCCCACTTTATAGAACTTACCATTTAAAAAAATAAATGTAGAAATACTGGCACTCAGGGTCCCATCTAGCCACCTTTTGGTCCATCCCACAAATCAATAAATCCTGTGCAGATGGATACACAGAGCTTGTTTAGCTTTTTAGTGCCTCACTTTTAACTCTAAAAGGACAACCAGGCATTTGAGAAGCAAACATGAAAAATAGAGACCAAAAAACCAAGGAAACAAAGAAATGGAAAAGGAACTCAGAAAAAATAGACAATGTAGGTAGAAGGGACAAAAGAAAACTTGAAAATGACTCCAAGTTATATTCTCAAAGAGAATTTGTTTCCATTAAGAAAGGTTTATGTTTTCAAAGGAAGGAAGAAAAACGGAGAACAGCCAAAAAGAACTCTTAGAAATTATATACACATATATGAACATTTAAAATGTAAGTGATTGGAAAATAACATTGAAAAAATCTTCCAAGAAAGTAGCATAAAAAGATATAGGTGGAAGAGAGAAAAGCTAAGAGACCCACAGGATCAAGAAAGGAGGTTCAACACCCAAATAATATGAGTTCTAGCAAAAAAAGAACAGCAAAAGGAGGGGGAAGAAAATTATTAAGGCAATACTACAAGAATATTTTGCAGAACTAATATATTTAAAGAGGCTACTCAGTGCCTAACACAATAAATAACAACAACAACAAAAAAAAAAACCCTACGAACATACATATCATTGTGAAATTTCAGAGTTTTGTGGGTAGAAAAAAAGATGTTAGAAATTATCAGAAAGGAAAACTTGGTCACATACAAAAGATAAAAAATTACTTTAGGGAGTTTCACTTCCTGTTAGAATGTAGTAAGTGGCAACACATGGTTACTCTTATACCAACAATGAGAAAAAGACAGGAAAACTACAAGACGATCATTTATTAGACCCACCCTAGAGCTGAGAATGCAAAGAAACCTAAATGAACTAAATTCCAGAAAGCAGTAAGTTTTTCATAATTTGCTTATATCCCAGGAGATCTGTCTTAGTCTGTTTGGGCTGCCATGACAAAATATCTTAGACTGGGTAATTTGTGAACAACAGTATTTTTTTGTTTACAGTTCTGAAGGCTGGAAAGTCCAAGATCAAGACGCCAGCAGATATGGTGTCTGGTGAGGGCACCATCTGTTCTTCACATGATGGAAGGGCAAGAAGGGGCTAACATTCTCCTTCCAGTCTCTTTTATAAGGGCGCTAATGCCATTAGTAGAGCTCTGCGTTCATTACTTAATCACCTCCCAAAAACCTACCTCTTAATACATTGCCTTGGGAGTTAGGCTTCGATATATGAATTCTGAGGGGTTACGAGCATTCAGACCATTGCGGGACTGGTGGGAGGAGGAAGAATGTGCCATAGGCAGGAATGAGAAGAAATTAGCTGAATTGTCAGCAAAACTTGAACAGCTGCATATGGACTGTCAAGACAGCAGCATTCCCAGGATCTCAGCCTTACAGCAGAGCTGCACCTACCTGCCAGCTCCTTCCATATCAAGTGCATGGGGTTAGCACATCGACGTCTGGGGACAGGGCAGGAGAGCCGAGAGAGATTGTTCCTGTGGAGAAGCAGGGCAGGTGAACTGAGATAGACCTCTCCAAAGCCCTCTGAGCCTTCACCAATCTCTAAGCCTTCACCATCCTGTCTGCAGCAGGCTGAGATGGGACCAAAGAAATCTCTTCAGGGCACTGCTATACTCTCCCAAGTGCACCACAGCAACCCTCAGGGGCTGGGACAAGACGAAAGGTCTGAGCGAGACAGGTGTTTGAAGGCATGAACATCCAGGGGTAAGACTGACCAGCAAAGAGAATTCCCCAGCAGCCCCCAAAGCTGGCAGTCAGGTTATAAAGCAGAAAGAGGTCACTTGCAGTTTAGAAAGCTGACCAGCTAACTACAGAGCATAAAGGGATCCCTAGAGTCTCATTGGCACTTAGAGATCTGCTGAAGGGGAAGTCCTCGTATTGTCTTAATGATATCGGAGGCCAGTGGCGACTTATATCTAACTGAAGTTACAAACGAGCCCAGACCCAGAACAACTACACATAAGATTGACCTCACCCCCAAACACACACACACACACACACACGCACACACACACACACACATACGATCAGCATGACAGAAGGTGGTGCCCCTCGTAGGAGAGGTGCTAAATGGAAGTACATGATTGTAAAATCCGTGCATTGTTGAGAAGTAACAGAATATTTGAATGTAGACCATAACAACTTAAAGATGGATGTCTAAATCCTAGAGCAACCACCAAAAAATAGCACAAAGATATGACTAAAACAAAAATATAATAAAGGAAAGGAAACGACCAGTTAAAAAATAGTTGGTTCACTCAAAAGAAGGCAGGAAATAAAGACAACAAAGAACAAAGGAGACAAATATTAGGATGACAGACTGAAACCCAAACATATCAATAATTAGGTTAAATGTAAATAGATTAAACAATTCAAGTAAAAGGTAGAAATAGTCAATCTGGATAACACAGCAGAGCCCACCTGTATACTGTTTACAAGATAAATATTTTAAGTATAAAGACTCAGACGTGTCACATATAAAGTAAAAGAGCACATGCAAATGCTAGTTATAAGAAAGCTGGCTTGCTATATTCATATCAAGGTAGACTCCAAGGCAAAGAGTAATACCAGAGATGAAGACAGACATTTCATAATAATCAAAGAATTCATTCACCAAGAAGGTCTAACATCTTAAACATGTATGCAACCTAATCACAAAGCGTCAAAATACGTGGAGAAATCATTGACGAATCCCATTCATCCATAAAGGCAGAAATTGATTAATCACAGTCATAGTTGGAGATTTTAACACTTCTAGATAAAACTGGTAGACAATGAAAAATCAGAAAGGCTATAGAAGATTCGAACAGCACTACCAACAAATTTGACCTTATTAACATGCGTGAAATACTAACTACATTAAACATCTGCAGACCACATATGTTCTGAGAAAGGGTTTGGAGAGGAGAAGGAACGCTGGAGGAGGGAAGACCAAGCAGGTGATGGCTGAAGAAGAAATTTAATTGGCAGGAGGTGTGGAAAACCAAAGTGTTGAATAGAGAGCGTGATGTAAGCCCTTTTCTCCTCCTCATTAAATGTCTACATTACTCGATGCACTTTATGAGATAGATTTTGTTTTGGAGATATGAAAAGGTATTGACTCCTATTTTGTGGTTGTTGTGGGGTGAAACTAGAGGCTTCCTGTGAGAAGTCAACCATATTGGGCTACCATTCTGAGTCCCACCCAGGATGTTTAAGGCAGAAGAGCCACCTTCAGCTCAGATGCAAGACAGGTGAATGCCTTCATCATGACTGCTAGAGAGGGAGGAGGCCAACCTGGCACCACCATGGAGGTCCTCAAATCTACCACCCTGGCAGAGGTGAGCTGTGAGATGGCCCTGGCTTTGGTGGGACCACCTTTTGAAGGTCGTCTGGAACTGGATGAGAAGTGCTCACAGATACAAGGTTAGGAGCAGTTTCTCCAAGAAACTCCCTCATAAAACCACGGGAGGATGACGTTTGAGCTAGTCTTGATGGAGACACTTAAGCTCTTGAGAAATCGGATTATTTCCTGGAAGGGGAAACAGGACCACTGCAGAGATGCTTGGGTGAATTTCACTCCCTGGCTCCAGCCTCATCTGCTGCCACAGGTTGACCTGGAGCCTGGAGTCCTTCTGTGGGGCTTACAGTGCAGCCAGCACTGCCCAAAACTGTAGACACTTAGGGAAGGGGTGGGTACTACCAAGATGAGGACTACTTAGGCGGCCTTGTGTTGTGAGTAGACTAAGCAGCAGAA
Organism: Hylobates moloch; assembly: GCF_009828535.3. NCBI lineage: Eukaryota > Metazoa > Chordata > Mammalia > Primates > Hylobatidae > Hylobates > Hylobates moloch. The sequence continues at coordinate 52,600,598 of NW_026652292.1, read as the reverse complement.
ATGCTACAGAATGGGCCAGCCCCAGGGGTGAAGAAGCAACAAATCAGTGGAATGTTTGCAATGTTTTGGTCTTAGAAATTATACCAGGCCTCAAAGTCACAAGGCCTCTCTGTGGTCAAATGCCAGCCAGCCCTCACACAGGCATATGGCGGTATGGGGAGATGCTGGGATCCGTGTGGCAAGCTCCTGACCACACATCAACAGAAGGGTCAAAGACCCTCTGTGTCAGATTTGAGGAACTTGTAGAGAGTCATAAACTGGGTAAATACAATTTTGAAAATCAGGCCTAGGGGAGTGTTTACAGCAAAATAGCAAGAAGAAAAATTTAGGCTTCACCAGCAACTGGGAAGGCTCCCAGATTCTCCTTGACTGTGGAGGAAAAGGTTGAAAGGAAGACCAAGGTAAGGAGACCCAAAGGGAACAGAAATCTTGAAGGGTTATTGGTTAAGTTGCTCACTGTCTGGTACATGGTGGAGCCACCCTGTGCCATCTCCCTCTTACAAGCCTCAGGAAAGTCTAGAAGGTTCCTTTGGCTGGAGGAGAAAATGGGAGGCTGAGCCCTGTGGGTTTCAAGGCTGCCACAGTGGAGCTACACATGGATTACACAGATCACAGGGATCCACCTTGTGGAAGGAAATCCACTTTCTCCATTTTTTAACATTGACAGAATCCTAAAAATTAAATAGATCCATCTATGAAGTATGCTGCTCATTTGGAGCTCAAGACAGACAAGTGAAAATGCAAGGGCAAAGAAAATACAACAAATGCTGTCAGAAGCTGAGACAACCATATTCTCTTGTCCTGTGTGTTTGTTTGCTAAGGTTGCCTCGTAACTAAGTACCACAGACTGGGTGGCTCAAACCATAGAAATTTATTCTTCTCACAATTCTGGAGGCTGGAAGTCCAAGATTAAGATGTCAGGAGGGCTGATTTCTTCTGACACCCCTCTCTTTGGCTTGCAGATAGCTGTCTTCTCCCTGTGTCCTCACATGGTCTTCCTTCTGTGTGGAAGGAAGACATGTCTATGTCTGTGCCCAAATTTCCTCTTCTTATAAGGGCACTACCCTAATGATCTCATTTTCACTTAATTACTTTTCTTTTCTTTTTAGACGGAGTCTAGTTCTGTCGCCAGGCTGGAGTGCAGTAGCGCGATCTCAGCTTACTGCAACCTCCACCTCCTGGGTTCAAGTGATTCTCCTGCCTCAGTCTCCCAAATAGCTGGGATTACAGGCACGTGCCACCACACCCAGCTAATTTTTGTATTTTTAGTAGAGATGAGATTTCACCATGTTGGCCAGGATGGTCTCGATCTCCTGATCTTGTGATCTGCCCACCTCAGCCTCCCAAAGTGCTGGGATTACAGGCATGAACCACCGTGCCCAGCCACTCAGTTACTTCTTTAAAGGTTCCATCTCCAAATTCCAAGGTACTGGGAGCTAGGGCTTCAGGATTTGAATTTTGGGAGACACAGTTCAACCCATAACATCCTCCATGCACAGCATCTTCTTTCTGCTAAGTTCCTGGAAAACACTGTTGTTGTTCTCTAGGTCATAAACACTGCATCTGTTTTCATTCCTGATATTTTTTCCAGATATTTTCTCCCTTGTATCCTCTGTTTCTATGAATGTAAAAAACATGTTCTTCTAAATGTTATCTGACCTCTCCAGACTGTCTTTTTAGACAGACTTCCTGAGAAATGCATGCCTCCCCTACATGCTACAGGTTGTTTTATTGTGATTTCATTTAGTCCTCTAGAAAAAGCCAAGAAACCTGAAAACTACATCGGCAAAAAAAGAAAAAAGGACTGTCTTTTACATCTTTCAGACATTCTAATCTGTCATGACCTTCTTTCAGCCCCTGCCCCACCTCCAATCCGGCCCATCCAGTAATACTTTGGGAACTTATCTGAGAACACCCTGGAAGGGTTAGAACACACAACTGTGTAGCACCATGTCCAGCACATGGCATAAAGAAGGATGAAGATGGCAAGGCGCGGTGGCTCATGCCTGTAATCCCAGCACTTTGGGAGGCAGAGGTGGGCGGATCACCTGAGGTCGGGAGTTCAAGACCAGCCTGACCAACATGGAGAAACCCCGTCTCTACTAAAAATACAAAATTAGCCGGGCATGGTGGCCTATGTCTGTAATCCCAGCTACTTGGGAGGCTGAGGCAGGGGAATCACTTGAACCCAGGAGGCTGAGGTCACAGTGAGCTGAGATTGCACCATTGCACTCCAGCCCGGGCAACAGGAGCGAAACTCTGTCTCAAAAAAAAAAAAGAAAAAAAAAAAGAAGAAGAAGGATGAAGATGACAGAGCCATTCACAGGGCTGAGAAGAGTAGCCCCAGGAAGTAGTAAGTCGATGTGAGAGCCCAGAAGAGACAAGACAGCCAGAGCAGCCCCTATGGAGCAAAGGTCGGAAGAAAGCCTTTTAGAAACATCGCCTGAGTTGTGAGGATCTTGCTTCTTTTCAGCCATATCTCCACCAATCTCCTTCCAAAAAAAACCTACACTCTGACCAATAGTAGTTATCATTCCCCAAACTCACTGTGCTTTCCTCTTTGCCTCAGCTGAAATCCTGACCTCTGTGTGGAATATTTTTTCTGCCCCAACCTCAACCTATTGAAAGTCTATCCTTTCATGAAGATCAAGTTCTACTGTTGCACGAGGCCTTTAGTCATCATCACAGTTGGGAAGTCTTCCCCCAGTCAGAGCTCTCAACGTATTTCACTGATGCCTCTTTCCCTGAAAGATTTGCATAGAAATGGAGGAGGCCACCTGCTAAAGGGGAACTACAATGGGTTTTGGTGTGATGGCAATGATGAGGAGTATTTGCTGAGCATTTACTACACATCAAGCACTTACTCAATGCATTTCTCATTTATCCTTCATAACCCTCGAAAGTGGCTATTATTATTTGTCCCCTTTTACAGAGGAGGAAATAGCAGCTCACGGACACTTGTCAAGTAACAAGACAGTGGAAGAGTCAGGATTCAAACGCAGATTTGCATGACTCCAGAACCCATGTTCTCAGCCACTACAGACTTGGGTCCTAAGATCAATTATAGCAGTTACTTGCTTTGCGACTTTATATAGCTCAATCTCTCTGAATCTCGCTTTCGTCATCTGTAAAATGGAATGATAGTACCTTGTTGGGGTTAGTGTGAGGATTAAATGAGATTACTTCTCTAAAATACCTTGCCAAGTGTGAGCTGTCTTGATAATTCATGGTGCATATAACTGGTGGTCTCCCTTTCTAGAATGTAAGCTTCTACAGAACAGAAAAATGAGTCGTATTCCTCTGGTATTTCCCTCAGCCCGTAGCAGAGCGATTGGTGCACAATACTTACCAATGGAACACATTATTTATTTTCTTCCCTAACAGGCTTTAAAAACAGAGTCTTTCTGAGATGGATTTCAGGCCATCCTGGGCTAGGCTGAAGCATGGGACACAAAATCTCTTCTAACCTAAGATTTTTTTTTTTTTTTTTTTTCTTGAGATGGACTCTCACTCTGTCACCCAGGCTGGAGTGCGGTGGCACGATCTCGGCTCACTGCAACCTTTGCCTCCCGGGTTCAAGCAATTCTCTACCTCAGCCTCCCGAGTAGCTGGGATTACAGGCGCCTGCCACCATGCCTGGCTAATTTTTGTATTTTTTGTAGTGACCGGGTTTCACCATCTTGGCCAGGCTGGTCTTGAACTCCCGACCACTCGCCTCAGCCTCCCAAAGTGGCCTTTGACATTCTAATCTAGAAACTATTCATGGAGAATTTTCTCTCTTCCAATTACTTCCTAAATCCCAAGAGAATTTTGTGCAATAGCGTTAATATTTTGTCTTGCCCAGAGCTAGAGTCAAATAGGGTAACAAACCACCTTGGTTGGCCTGGGTCTGCCTCAGTTTTAGAACTGAAAATCGTCAGCTGGGCATGGTTGCTCACGCCTGTAATCCCAGCACTTTGGGAGGCTGAGGCAGGCAGATCACCCGAGGTCAGGAGTTCGAGACCAGCCTGGCCAACATGGTGAAACCCTGTCCCTACTAAAAATAGAAAAAAAAAAAAATTAGCTGGGCGTGGTGGCACATGCCTTTAATACCAGCTAGTTGGGAGGCTCAGGCAGGAGAATCACTTGAACCCAGGAAGCGGAGATTGCAGTGAGCCAAGATTGTGCCACTGCACCCCAGCTCGGGCTCTGTCTCAAAAAAAAAAAAAAAATTCAGCCCAGGAAACCCCTGAGATGGATTTCAGGCTCAGACAAACTGGGAGACAGTTGGTCACCCTACAGTTGAACAAAAAGATTCATGATCATATAATGATAATTGAATGAATACTTACTACATATCAAGTATGATGCCTATACTTTATAGGTGTACTTTCAACCCAATTCTGCCTGCAACTCTAGAAGCTGATGATTCTGTGGAAGCAGATGTAACAATTCACAGCACAGATCTTAAAGAAATTCTTAGGAGAGGATTAACCTTCAGAAAGAATTGAAATAGTTTTCCATAGGTTCCTCTCACATGTGGCTTTGGAGGGGTACAGGTGTTCGTATTTGCTTTCCCCAGAAGTGGCAGAGGGAGGAGCCAAGCTTCCTGTTGACTGTCTTTAACCTCACTTACTCAACTACGAGTTCTCCTTTATACATCTTCATAAATCCTACAACACCCTTCATATAGGCAGTCCTTGATTTGCACAGCAGCACGGGACCATCAAAATGACCATCCAAGCTGAAACCACGCTAAGCAGTCTTACTCATTAATGAGAAAAGTTACATTTCTTTTATGATATTTAAACTTTTTTTTTCAGACTGGACATGGTAGCTTATGCCTTTCCTTTGGGAGGCCAAGGCAGGAAGATCATTCGAGCCAGGAGTTTGAGGCCAGCCTAGGCAATATAGCGAGACCCTGTCTTTACAAAATAATTTAAAAATTAGCTGGATGTGGTGGCATGCGCCTGTCATCCGCTGCTTGGGAGGCTGAGGCAGGAGAATCACTTGAGCCCAGGAGTCTGAGGCTGCAGTGAGCCATGATCGTGCCACTGCTCTCTAACCTGGATGACAAAGCAAAACCCAGTCTCTAAAATAATGAAAATTAAGAGCTTTTTTTCAAAATGTTAAAAACTCTCTTACTGTCCATTATAAATGTATAGGGAAATGAAAAAAAGAGTAAAACTAGTATTTATATAGTAGATGGTAATTTAAAACATTAGAAACATTGCGAATTGAAGTATTTTATTTCCTTGTAAAAAATGCATCATGAGTGGTGTGAATAATGCTTGCTTCTCATCATACAACTTATGATATAGAGCAAGCATTTCTTCTACATCTTGGCAAATTGTCATGTTCCTTTCTAAGTTTGGATCAGCTTCCAACACTTTCTCCTTTGCATTTTCAATGTTGTAAAATATACCCAAGAATACCTTTGATGTGAAGTTTTTTGCCAGTATTATTTTCTCTAGGGCATCTTCATTCATCTTTTTAATCACAACCACTTTCCTCATTTTTGTCGATAATTTTACCTTCATTAAGTTTCTCTGGCTTCATAGCTGGAAACTCTCACACTCAGGTGTTTCTTCTATTGACGTTCAATTAGAAATCACTTCTAGGGCTGGGCACAGTGGCCCATGCCTGTAATCCCAGCACTTTTGGGAAGCTGAGGCTGGAGGATCAATTGAGGCCAGGAGTTCAAGGCCAGCCTTGGCAACATAGTGAGACACCCCGCCCCAACCTCCCCCCCGCCACACACAAAAAGTGAAAGCCCATAGTCCTAGCTACTCAAGAGACTGAGGTGGAAGAATTGGTAGTTTGAGGCCACAGTGAGGTATGATTGCACCACTGTACTCCAGCCTGGGTTACAGAATGAGACCCTGTCTCTAAAAAATTAAAAATTTTTTTACAGAAAAAAATCACTTTTAACATTCTCCCTTTTTGTTTTCTTGCTTCACTTTTATTTTTATTGGCCAGTTCCTTTTGATTTTCTGTTTATGTAAAATGTCACATGGATTTATCACCAGGAGACAAGGAAGCAACACAACTACAGGCTTTGCAGTCTGCATATGAACTTAACAACAGATGCACAGGACAGACATTGAAAGAAGTGACGTGATTAGTCATGGTCGTATTGCACATCTATTATTTGTGTAGGGATTTGTGGACTGAAGAGCTAGCAGCAATGTCTGTGATTGGTTGTATTTATCCAATTGCTCATGATTAATATATCATAACTGGAATGTAAACTGTGATCCCAATTGTTCCTTAAGGTTTTATCAACATCTCAGAAGGAACCTGTTACAATATTTCCAAAATATCAGAGAAGAGATTACAATTAAAATCTACTGTAGTATTTCCCAACATTTCTTTAGATTTGCCTTTATATTTGAGGTCAGGTGCAATAAAAGTCTAGTGCTAATTAACTAAATTGTGCCAAACAAAAATTCGTACATATCAGAACCAGACAAAAGGAGGACTGATGGTAGTATAAATGTTTCACCTCTACCTGGTCTCCTCTGCTAAGTTCCTCCTTAAAAAGTATCCATTTCCTGTCCCATGGATATTTTACCTCTCTTAAAGTTATGGAATGCAAATAAGGGGAGATCAATATTTGAATTCTGTGTATACGACCAATAGCTGGGTAATGGATTTTTTTCCATCTTTGATATGGAAAGATCAGATAGCATTTGCTGAATGCCTACTAGGTGCCAACAACTGTTAGGTGCTTTAAATAAAAATGTCAACAATCAATAGAACATACATATGAGATAGGCAATATTGTGCTCGTTTCACACTACAGATGAGGAAACAGCCTTAAAAAGATGAAGTAATTTGACGAAGGTATAGACAAAACGGTGGAGCCAATATTTGAACACGAGTCTGTCTAAAGGTAAGCCCCTGGCTTTCACCCTTCACTCTTTTACCTCCCATATGTCCTAAAGCATTGTCCCTTTATTTCCTGCATGAGCTGAGCACCTGGAATTTCATACCTCAGTGCTACTTTAGCCCCTGGTATTGTCACCAACACAGCATCTACAAGATAGTTCTATGGACTTGTCACAGAGTTCTGCAAAACAAATCTCTTTTGATAAATAAGTTTTAAACATAAAGTTTTAAATTAGAAAAGTAAATGTTTTAAGCCTCCACGGGGATTCAAGTTGTTCCCTAAGGTTGTATTGACTGCTCAAAGGAACCTGTTACAATATTTCCAAAATATCACAGAAGAGATTACAATAAAAAGCTACAGTAGTACTTCCCAGTTTTTCTTCTTGACAGTGGCCATATATGAAAAGCAGGTTCCCCTGATCTGCCTGGGCAGTTTCATCCCTGCATAGCTGGGATGAATGACAAATTCAAAACCTCTCTATACACGTGGATTTGAACAAGAAATCTCCAGGAAGCAGGCTTGAAGAGATGGGATCCAGACATGTCCTAAGCCTCTTGTTTTCAAATTTGTCTGCATGTTGGAATCACCTGGCCATCTTTTTTTAAAACTGCTGATGCCTGTATGTGCCCCTCCTCCCAAGATTCTGATTTCATTGGCTCAGGGTGAAGCCTCAGCATCTTAATTTTTTTTTTTTTTTTATTTTGAATAGAGTCTTGCCCTGTTGCCCAGGCTGGAGTGCAGTGGCGCAATCTCGGCTCACTGCAACCTCCGCCTCCCAGGTTCAGGCCATTCTCGTGCCCCAGCCTCCTGAGTAGCTGGAAATGCAGGTGCACACCACCACACCCAGCTAATTTTTTGTATTTTTAGTGGAGATGGGGTTTCACCATGTTGACCAGGCTGATCTCGAACTCCTGAGCTCAGGCAATCCACCTGCCTCGGCCTCCCAAAGTGCTGGGATTACAGGCACAGCCACCATGCCCAGCCAGCATCATAATTTTTAAAGGCTTCCCAGATGAGTCTGATATGTGGCAAAGTCTGAGAACCACCTACCTAGGCAATCTAATCAGAAAAGATTTCCATAGATGTATTAATGATATGAACTATTAGTACTTGGGGTGTGTTTTAATTAAGTTATAGCTGTGAATGATAATGGCTAACATGTGAATCACTTAAATCACTATGAAAGATATTTTTTTAAGCAAAGACTATAGACTGAAAAATAAAAAGGTATGCAAATTGTGCAAAAGCAAACACAAAACAATGTTATGGTGTGTGTGCATGTGTGTGTGTGTGCACATGTGCACGTGACTGTGTAATTGCACACTATAAGCACTCTGAGATTGGGCTGGTTGTCAATGAAGACTTCAGCATTACATGTAAGAGAATATATTGATGTGTTACTTTGTAGTTATAAATAAAGTAGATTTTAAAATTCATTGTTTTCGGTTCGTTTCTAAAAGAGATTATTCCTTTTGGGCTGTAACCTCCAGGTGGAGAAAGGAGGCTGCACTAAGAATGGGCTGAGTCATCAGACAGCTGAAGATAATATAGGAAAATGGAAATAAACAAGGAGTAACTTAATTTTATCCCAGACTTTGGCATATGCCCAAAACAAGAAGTCATTCTCTCTCCTAAAAGAAAGGGCACTATTTGTACCTTTAGCGACTGTCTTGTTCTGAATCATTTTTCCCATCTGTTTTGTGGGAGAGATACAAGCTGATTTTTCCCCCAACCATCATGGAGATTTTATTTTAATTCGGGCACAATTGAAGTGACTAAACAAAGTGCAGGAAAACTTCTTGAGGTTGCAAGAGTGAGCAAAAATGTGGCAAAGGGACCTTAATATATATACACAGGTAAGATCATAAATTATAAGGAAGTTTTCTAAAATGATCGCACAGAATGATGGGTTCTGGGATATTTGTTATTGCCAAGAAAGAGTACCTTGAAGACATTGTAGACTACAGAACTGGAAGTGGCCCAAAGATGCATAAGAAAAATAATAATAATAACAAAATCACTTATTGAGTGGTTATAATATTCCAGCTTACCATTTTAAGCACCTTGCTTTAATTATTTTATTTTATCCTTATAAGGCAATATACTATGATCAGCCTGATTTTAAAAATGAATATGAGATTAAGTAATTTATCCAAGGTCACATGTCTCATAAGAGACAGCGCGGTGCCCTATCAAGGCACTTAACCTGTGGGCTAACCACTTTTCTTAGCAGTAAGGGTGATGTTTCCCAAAGTAGGCGCTAGAAACAATAGGCATGATACCAGCAACAATGGCAAAAAGATTCCATGGTCAGATTTACAGAGTAAAACTCTTACTAAGGACACGTCTGTAATATGCTAATGTAAATGAAGAAAATAAGAGATGGCGATCACATGATTTGACTTTAGAGTTTTATTTTTATAGATGATGGTGTGAAATATTCTGTGGAAAATGCTGTTTCAGGTTGGTTTCCTTATGGAGACGATAAAATGAATTTTCATGGGGAGGGATGATGATTGAGAGGATCTGGTGGTGATAGACCTGCATGACCCTAAAGAGACTCAGCTGGAGGGAGGTCTGAGGCTGAATTTGGGGAGCGTGAGCAGCTGACAAAGAAAGACAGCACAGAAATGGGGAACAGAGAGGAGGCCAAACTGGAAAAATCAAAGCAGAACTGTGACCAACACAAGGAAGTGGCTCAGCAGTCAGCAGATGGGATGTAAGTAGATACAAGGAGGGAATTAAGGACTAAGGCAGAAATGAGTTTCTCGAACAATGACAAAAGGTGGGGCAGGGGCATCAGGAACAGGTTCGAAGTTTTCACATAAAAATTGGGCTCAGAATCAGGACTGATAAGAGGCAAGCTTGGCATCTCAGAGTTCCAGAAAGAAAGGAAGTACTAAAAGCAAAAAACAAAAAAACCCTACATTGACAGTGATATGTCAAAAGGCCATAGGAACCAACTGAAAGAGCTCCCAATGGCCAAAGCTGGAACAATTTGAGCAACAAAACAAAGTAGTATTGAATTATAACCCAAAGTGTAAACTAAATATCCATATATCCACACTGATATTAATAAGTGATTAGATAAATTAATAAATGGGGAGGAGAGACAAATCTCCCACGTAGAAGAATTCTGAAGAATTTATGTAGATACTCCACGCTCAAGGTAGGAGAACATAAATCCTCACTCCTTTAGTGTAAGTTGCACATGGTAAATTCCCTGCAAAGAGTACAGAAGGGAAAGGGTCGGGGGAGAGTCAATTTACAATCAAGAAACCCGACAAACATTACTTCAGCAGGATGATTGATATGGTTTTGCTGTTTCCTTACCCAAATCTCATCTTGAATTCCCACGTGTTATGGGAGGGACCTGGTGGGAAGTAATTGAATCATGGGAGCAGGTCTTTCCCATGCCATCCTCGTGATAGTGAATAAGTTTCATGAGATCTGATAGTTTTAAAAAGGGGAGTGTCCCTGCACACGCTCTCTTCTCTTGTCTGCCAACCTGTGAGATGTGACTTTCACCTACCGCCATGATTGTGAGGCCTCCCCGGCCACATGGAACTGTGAGTTCATTGAAGCTCTTTCTTTTGTAAATTGCCCACTCTCGGGTATGTCTTTATTGGCAGCATGAAAACAGACTAATATGGTGACCAAAGCCAATATCAACAGTGATGAATTATGTTGAGAACACAGACCCTCAATACACAGTAACAGGAATGGTACTTTATCACTGTGATCTTCCTTCCAAAAATCCCATAACCCCAGTCTAATCATGAGAAAACCATCAGATAAATTCCAGTAGGGGGGTATCCTGCAGAATGCTTGATCAGTACTCCTCAAAACTGTCGAAGTCACCAGAAACAAGAAAAGTCTGAGAAACAGTCACAGCCAACTAGGAGCCTAAGGAGACATGGCAAATAAGTGCCACGTGGAACCCTGGATGAGATCCAGACGGAGAAAAACGACATTAAGTAGAAACTAAGGAAATCTGAGCAAACTATGGACTTTGGTTCACAATAATGTATCAATACTGGTTTATTTGTCATAACAAACCCACCATAAGGAAGGTGATATTAGCAATGGGGAAAACTGGGTGACAGAGTGTACTGTAGAGGGGAACTCTATACTATCTTCTCAATTTTCCTGTGAATCTGGCACTGTTCTAAAAAGTAAAGTTTATTAAAAAAACAAAAAAAAAGTTTGAGCTCTCGCTTTCCCCTCCCCCCCACCTTATGTTTAGGGCCTGTTATGGGTTGAATTATTTACCCCCAATATGCATATGTTCAAGTCCTAATACCTAGGACCTCAGTATGACTTTATTTGGAGATGAGGTCTTTACAGAGGTAATCAAGTGAAAGTGGGGTCATTAGAGTGAGCCCTAATCCATTATGACTAGTGTCCTTATAAAAAAGAGCTATGCACAGAGGGAAGACACAGAGAGAAGATGGACATCTACAAAGCCAAAGAGAGAGGCCTAGAACAAATCTTTCCTTCACAACCTACAGAAGGACTCTGACAACATTTTGATCTGGTCTTCCAGACACCAGAACTGGGAGATGATAAATTTCTGTTGTTTAAGCCACCTGGTTTGTGGTATTTTGTTATGGCAGTCTTTGCAAACTAATAAAGGGGCCAAAGAAGAGGGGTTCAACTTGATTGCCCCAGAGCAGAAGGATATAGGAGCTGGTGCTTTGAGTTGGAAGGGGCAAAGACCTAAACCCTGGAGGTTGATTTCTCAGTGTTACAAAGCGGGGTGGAGGCTTGGAGTTTCTTTGAAATCCTTGCCCCGTTTACACAGGGCTTCCCAGACATTGGAGTGTTATCATGGTTAGATTCTGCAAGCCACAGCCTCAAACCCTGGAAGAATGTCTGTGGCAAAGCTTGCAGATAGTAAATCAGGCCACCAAGAAGGGAGATCCCCTGGATTTCGGTGTCCCAAAGGCACCAAGAAGGATGATGACCACAAGTGATGGAGAAGGGGCCAGCCGGACACGGTGGCTCACACCTGTAATCCCAGCACTTTGGAGGCCGAGGTGAGCAGATCACAAGGTCAGGAGATCGAGACCATCCTGGCTAACACGGTGAAACCCTGTGTCTACTAAAAATACAAAAAATTAGCCGGGCGTGGTGGCAGGCGCCTGTAGTACCAGCTATTCCGGAGGCTGACGCAGGAGAATGGCGTGAACCTGGGAGGCGGAGCTTGCAGTGAGCTGAGATTGCACCACTGCACTCCAGCCTGGGTGACAGAGTGAGATTCCATCTCAAAAAAAGAAAAAAAAAAGGACGTCCTCTCTCATTTTTTAAGCACCACATAAGCCCCAAGGATCGTATTATTATAACCTTATGAAACAGAATGGTTTCCCTAAAATGTAATTTTGATAAGATTTTTCAACCCTTAAAAGCAAAGGCTCAGATCCACAGTTAATTGAGAAATGTAACTTTTTTTATTTTTTATTTTTATTTTTATTTTATAGAGACGGGGACTTGTTATGTTGCCCAGGCTGGTCTTGAACTCCTGGCCTCAAGCAATCTTCCCACCTTGGCCTTGCAAAATGTTGGGATTATAGGAGTGAGCCAACACATCTAGCCAGAAATGTGACATTTTTGATCCAATGGTTGGGGTTCAAATTCAAGCTTGTTAAACAAATTAAGAAAATCAAAATCACCTATAACCCATCATCTTATACCCATAGCTTTCCAGAACACAGATTGGCTGCTACAGATAATTTTACAATAGGCAGAATGCTAGCAACATTTTATGAGCTATGGTATGCTTTCTCTAGGCTGTCTGTGATAGGTTGCCTTCATGGAGAGTCCAAAATCAAGAGCGGGACAAGGGGGCTGTTGCTTAAGTCTTGAGCCAGATGTTGGATCTCCCCAGCAAGAGCATAGGTCATTTCTGGGACCTTCCCTTTTATCCTCACCAGAGTTCAACATCCACTCTGACAGGGAAAATGCAGAGGACCTACCATGAGCACATGAAATTCTGAAGCATAATCCATCAGACTTCTCCTCAGCCTGGCCCTCAAGACAACTGGGTCATCACTGATTCCAGATTCTCCTTATTCCAGACTCCACCCCCTGCAGTGTTCTACGTCTTCTGAAAGGGCCGGTGCAGGGCGCCCATGCCTCATCATTTTTCCTAGGTCAGCACATCCTTGTTCTCACCACTGGAAGTCAAGGCTGAAAAATCTGATTTGGTTACACCTGGCTTGCTGGCACTATTTACTGGTGTGCACAGCAGATTTGATTTATGATAAGTCTGTTGAAAATGTCACTTTGGGGCTTTGAGGGGTGGTGGGGGTCAGGGGGTGGATGCTGCATTTTGTTTTGGAAAAGAGGGTAGGACTTTTGCCTACGCTTTTCAAATAGGAGGAAAAATTAAGTTCACGGTTTGATTCCTAAAGAATCAAAAAGTGGAGCTAGATAAAAATCATACCAATAGGCATTTGGGAGATCCCAAGCCTTTTTCTTTTCCAGGAGAAACTTGAGTTTGAGTTTTCAAAATGAACGAAATATTTCCAAGGAAGTAAAAGTGGGCCTCCTTTGCCGGCCATCCCTCTTCCCCCATACCCTCTTCCTCTTTTCTCCTCCCTTCCTTCCCCTTTTCTTTTTTCATCTGCCCTCCAGTCACCATCTGTACTACTGTAGGAAATGGGAAAAAGACCTATGCTAAATCAGCATCCTACTCTACCTCTTACAAAGTCAGGAAAATATCTTTTTTAAAAAATGTTTGAAATTAATGCGCACCTATCCAGATCTCTGTCTGAACAAGGGCTGTCATTTCTGATAAAGGCACGGTTTTCCGAGATCGTGGAGAGCCCAAGTGAGGAGCTTTAAAAACCCTGACAACCACCAGTCTTGTTTCGGGTCATGAGTGCACCATTGGTTACCCTGATGTTGAGTCAGCATTCTCCAGACCACATAAAGGTCAGGTCTATCTTCACAAAGTGAAAGTGCTGAATTATATCGAAACCATAGAAAAAAAAATAAGCCAACCCTGCCTCGAGTCTCTAAGTCTCCACTCCAACAGTTTTGTTTTTATCTGGAATTACAGTAAACTCATTTCGGCATGGTTGCGGCATGTGGTATTCTGAGTAACTGACTCTTCTACCTAATTGCAAGTTGCCACATACTCTCTACAGCCCTTCTTCCTTTCCCTGTGCCAGCTCCTCTATCAGTTTCACTCGCTTGCCCAGGTCCAGCCTTGTCTCCTTTTCTGGGTGGCGCAATAGATCAGTGGCCTGGGATACACCATGGTAGGCGGGACTTCAGAATTCAGGCACAGGCCGGGCACGGTGGCTTACACCTGTAATTCCAGCACTTTGGGAGGCCAAGGCTGGCAGATCACTTGAGGTCAGGAGTTCGAGACCAGCCTGGCCAACATGGTGATACCTCATCTTACTAAAAATTCAAAAATTAGCCAGGCGTGGTGGCGGGTGCCTGTAATCCCAGCTACCCGAAAGGCTGAGGCAGGAGAATCGCTTGACTCCAGGAGATGGTGGTTGCAGTAAGCCAAGATCGTGCCACTGCACTCCAGCCTGGGTGACAGGTCGACTCTGTCTCAAAAAAAAAAAAGAGAAGAGTTTAGGCACAAAGTCAACCAGAGTTGGACTGTGTGCATCCTGGGAGTCCCGGAGCCCCTTGGGGAACTCCTGCCCACCCTGTGTTGGGGGCAGAGAGTCAGGAAGGTTTGTGCTCAGATTCTGCCTCTGCTATGGCCTCTGATTACTCTGACTGCTGGCAAATTGTGACCTTACCTATAAAGTGGGGACACTAATACCCCCTCACAGAACTGTTGAAAGAACTGGAGATGATGCATGTAAAATCATTTGGCACAGAGTAGATCAGTGAATGTTGGTTCTTTTCTTGTGTCCTCATCCCCCATATCACAACCTGCTCAATAATCCGGAGCCATGTCCCAATCTCTCTTCCTCCTTCTAGGATGGTCTTTCCCTGCCTTGGTGCCTATCTCCTCTGCAGAAGGGTGAGCTTCTCCTCCCACTGGGCTGTAAAGCTCACCTGGCTGCACTGGCTGCTGAGCTTGGGGCCACAGATTAGTATCCTGGCTGGTTCCCAATGGCTGAATTACACTCACTAATGCCAACTGGTACCGATGCTGGTCTTAACTTTGCCTGAGTATGCACCGTCCTTTGACCACTATGCCTCAGGCCACTGGGCCTCCTTCCCCAGCCTGGCCTCTGCAGCCAGAGCAGAGCCTCAGGTCACTCCCCATGCTCAGAGGAGCCCTGCATCTCATCTCCCTCCCCCCCCTACCTACCCACCTCCCTGCTGCCCTTCCTGCCTTTGTGCCAAGACCTGCTCCCATTATGTCACATGCCCTCCATGGATGGCTAATTTGCAAAGCATCAAAACTAAAAAAACGCATTTATAACTTAACCATATTGAGTTTGTCTCTTTGATCATTTCAAAGGCAACTCAGGACCTTAAAAAGCCTTAGAATTGGCTTCCTAAGCACCAAGCCTTCTGGAAAATGGAAAATACAGGAGTAGGGCTAGCAGAATAATCTGAATGGTACTGGTCCCAAGACACTCTTGAAAATCGGGTGACTTTAAGCAAATTGCTTAATGTCTCTAAGCCTCGGTTTTTTTTTGTTTTTTTTTTGAGGCGGAGTCTCGCTCTGCCGCCCAGGCTGGAGTGCAGTGGCACGATCTCGGCTCACTGCAAGCTCTGCCTCCCGGGTTCACGCCATTCTCCTGCCTCAGCCTCTCCGAGTAGCTGGGACTACAGGCGCCCGCCACCACGCCCGGCTGATTTTTTTATATTTTTAGTAGAGACAGGGTTTCACCGTGGTCTCGATCTCCTGACCTCGTGATCCGCCCGCCTCGGCCTCCCAAAGTGCTGGGATTACAAGCGTGAGCCACCGCGCCCGGCCGGTTTTCTTATCTGAAAGGAAGACAATTATACTTGACTCATGAGGTCTAAGGATCATAAAAATAAAAGGACTTGGTTAATTTTAAAATTCCTGATCTCAGCTTGATGTTTCTATTTTCATAAAAGCAGGGATTTGGGCTTCTTTAGCTGTTTAGACCTTGAGTGGGGAAAAAGGGTTACCTAATTATAATTTCACTATAATATTCTGTTCATGGTCCGGCTCTCTGAATAGACTATTAGCTTCTTGAGGCTACTCTATAACCAGTTAGCACCAGCTGAATGTCCAGCTCAAAGCAGGCACTCAATGAACATTCACTGGATACATGACTTCACCATGTATGTCACTGTCCTGGCCAAGCCTGGTGATCATGTCTCTATCATATTCTATCTGCAGGAAGAATCCTGCCAGCCTGGCAGAAGGTACATCAAGTGAGGAGAATTACTCCCCTCCCCTACTTCCTACTGCCAATCCCACCAAAACACAGTGAGGACATCCCAGCAAATGCACAGGAGATCAATAAAATCCAAGGAGCTCCCTGATGCCTTCTGATGCTACTGCCCACAGGGCACTGTGAATTGGGCCAGCTGGGCTTAGGCCATGCAGAATGGCCAGCTGAGGGCAGAGACAGCCTTTCTCCCACCAGTCAGGCAGCTTCTACCACTTGACCTTCCCTATTCCCCCAGGAGACTTTCTAAAAGACAACTGGTGAAAACGAGGCCTTCATTCACTCCTTGCTTGCTTCATTCATTCTACAAACATGAATTGGACACCTATTATGTCCCAGTGACTGTGTTAGATGTTGAAGAGGCAGAGTCCAGGCCCGCAAAGAACCCTGGGACTCCTGAGGGAAACAAACAAGGAAATAGACAATGACAATACAATGTGATGAGAGCCAGGACAGAAGCAAGCACGTGCTGTGGGAGTCTCCATGCATGATCTTGCAGAATGTGGGGTGGAGGGTGCCACTCCAGAGAGCTTTGGGTAGGGTGGTATTTAACCTCTTGAAGGATGAGAGGCATTAGGTAGGGAAATCGAGGAAGCGTGGAAAGTGAAGGGAGAGTGTTCAGTAGGACACACAGACAAAGATAACAGCATGTACAAGAAAGAATGGGTTCAGGAGGCCGGGCACAGTGGCTCACACCTGTAATCCCAGCACTTTGGGAGGCCGAGGCGGGCAGATCATGAGGTCAGGAGATCGAGACCATCCTGGCTAACACGGTGAAACTCCATCTCTTCTAAAAAAATACAAAAAAATTAGCCGGGCATGGTGGCGGGCACCTGTAGTCCCAGCTACTTGGGAGATTGAGGCAGGAGAATGGCATGAGCCCGGTAGGTGGAGCTTGCAGTGAGCCGAGATCATGCCACTGCACTCCAGCCTGGGCAACACAGCGAGACCGTGTCTCAAAAAAAAAAAAAAAATAATAATAATAATAATAATAATGGCTTCAGGAAGTGGCAAATGGGGACTTGGTGAGGATAATTCCAGAGGATGAGATCAGGATGTGGGTTCCACATGCCCAGGAACAAGGAAAGACATGTCCTTTGGTGGAGACTTGGGTACTCGAAAGACAGGTGGGAGGTGATATATAAAGGCTTTATCTACCCTGTTTTATGGATGAGAAAGCTGAGAGCTTAAGAGTGGAATCACACAGCAAGTGATCAGCGTAGATAGATCATCATAGTTGGAGGAGCTGGTCCTCTTGACCCATACGAATGAGAAATAAATCAGCTTCTCAAATAGTATAGAGGCTCTGGGCCCAGCTGTGTTGGAATTTACCTTCCCACCCTCCCCTGTGCAATAAGCCACCTTCTTTACAATCCATCAGAGAAGGTAAAGACAGCCATTGCTTCCTGCCAGAGATGGTAGTGGTGGCTCAGAGAAACCCTTAAAAAATTATTAGATGACCCCTGCTGTGATCTGAATGTTTGTGTCCCTCCAAAATTCACATGTTGAAATCCTAACCCCGCCCACCCCACCCCCCACCCCACAGTGATGGTATTAGAAGGTGAGGTCTTTGGGGGGTGATTAAGTCATGAGGGTGGAACTGTCATGAATAGAGCTAATGCCCTTAGAAAAGAGACCTGAGGAAGTTCCATCACCCCTTCTACCACATGAGGACACAGTGAGAAGGCACCATCTGTGAGGAGATAGGCCCTCACCAATCACCAAATCTGCTAGTGCCTTGGTCTTGGACTTCCCAGCCTCCAGAACTGTGAGAAGCAAATTTCTACCACTTTAAAGTCTATGGTACTTTGTTACAGCAGCTTGAACTAACTAAGACACTCCTTGGCTGCCTTCACAATGCTTACCAGGAGGTTCTCTGCAGGCCTTAAAAGTTCAAAGCCCAGAAATGGCCTCTCTTGAATGACATCCTTGGGTTTATGAATGGAATAGCCATATCTTGCATCTTTCTCCTTTGAGATTCATTCTTTTCTAATATTTCATTTACTACCCAAACAGATATTTCTGCTGATATTCATTCAATCCTACAGAGATAGACATCTAGGTAACATTATTTGCAAAATTTTTCCTGCTTCTTTTTCTTTCTTAAGAAGTTGTAACTTTCTTTCCAATTACAATGAATAAGACAAAGCAAGTCATTCTGGACTTCTTTTTTCTCTTTTTTAAATTCATAATGGTTGTAGTTGAATAAAATATAATTTTTAATGGATATACATCTCACAGAACAGACAATACATATCTTTCAGGTAAAGCTTCTCTTTTCTCATATGAACAAATAGTATGTGAAAAGTAGCAAAGTAGATCATAAAGCCATCCGCATAATACATTGCAACTTTTCCTAAATTATTCTATCTTGTTCGAAATGAGGCCTTCAGAAGCTTTAATTTCCTTGGCTCAATATATTGTAAGGATTAATACATATCCATTGATTTATTTATTCATCCACGTAGTATCAGTTTCATAATATGTGAGGCTCAGTGCAAAATGAAAATATGGGGCCTCTTGTTCAAAAATTAAGACTTTTCTAGATGGCAGCCAGGCACAGTGGCTCACGCCAGTAATCTGAGCACTTTGGGAGGCCGAGGTGGGCAGATCACTCGAGGTCAGGAGTTTAAGACCAGCCTGGCCAACATAGTGAAACCCCGTCTCTACTAAAAATACAAAAAATTAGCCAGGCCTGGTGGTGGGCGCCTGTAATCCCAACTACTCAAGAGACTGAGGCAAGAGAATCACTTGAACTCGGGAGACAGATGTTGCAGTGCGCTGAGATTGTGCCACTGCACTCCAGACTGGGCGACAGAGCTAGACCCTGTCTCAAAAAAAAAAAAAAAAGAAAAAGAAAAAAGAACTTTCTAGATGGCAGCAGCATTAAGCCAAGCATTAAAGCCACCTCTCTAAGCATGAGTCCCTGTGTGACTCCACAGGTCCCCCACCCAGGAAGCTGGACCTGAATCCACCAAATTATAGGCCAGGCCCTGGAAATACAAGGGTCAGCCAGTCAGATGTGGTCTGTGCCCTCCCCTGCAGCTTGGAGAAGAAAGCTCACCATGAGGTTTAATGAAGACTCAGATAAGGGAAGTGCTGGGTCATCTAGGAGCTACCTCATTGTAGAGGTCAGCAAAGACCTTCCTGAGGAAATGACATGCACGCTGAGGCCTGAAGCTTGATGAGGCTTCAGCAGGCCAAGAGTAGGAGGGAAATTATTTTCAGCCAAAGGAAGAGCGTGTAAAAGAGATTGGAGAAAAGGCTGAATAGTGTGGCATGTCTGAAGAACCACAAGGAGTGTGGCATGGCTGCAGCAGAGAGAACATGATGGGGCCTGGCTGAGGGCAAGATGGAGAGGTGGATGAGACCCAGCCCTGAAGCGAGGTTACATGGTATCCTGAAGGCAGTGGGAAGCTCTTAATGAGTTTCTTGGGCCTCTCTCAGCTGCACAATGGGCCAAAGAAGAGAAGAAATCAATGGCGGTGTCAGTGGAAGAAAACCAAGCTCCCCTGCCTGGTTCCTGATGAAAAAACAAAAACAGCAAAAACAAAAACAGGAAGTTAGCCTGCAGAGTTGCATTGGCAGGAAGTCCTGGTTTGACAAGTCATTCAGCCTGTGCTCTGGGCCATGGACCTACCACCTTGAAGCTGGTGCTACTCCACACCTGATCAGCAAATCAGAAGAGCAGGACAGGCAGATCCTTCCTCTTCTACTGCCAGAGCTCAGTCAGTGGGAAATGTGCTCCGGGCTTCCTGGTTTGTCGCTTAGCAACACCACGTACTTGGTGCATAGGTGACCAGCACTCTCCATGAAGCCTTCCTGAGTGACTCTGCGCCCACTGTGCCTGCTGGCAGTCGTGTGTTTACCGATTTGCCTCACCTACCAGACTATGTGTTGCTTGCGAGCAGGAGATAGGTCTTATTTGCTTTTGAATTCCAGTTTCTCACAAAGTAAACCATAAATGCATTGGTAAATTGAATTAACTTATACTAAATCTAGTTATATCTGAGGTATAGTATACATTCAGTCATTTTGGGGAGACAACTTATATTAAAGTTATAAAATTTTTATAAGAGAAAAGTCTTTCGAGTTCTGTGCCACTGGCTTTAAGATATGCTTTTGACATCCAAGATTTTTCTAATTTGGGACTTTTCAGAAATGATCAAGGCAATGTCCATTTGATACAGTATCCCTGGCAGACAAGGATTATGAGTTTTTAGCATTGAGTTTCCACATGGCATGGTGTATAGTAAGTGGTTCATTATTTAATGAATGTATAGATCACATACATCCATGTACACCAATTCACACATACACTTTGCATTACTAAAGGGTTGTACAGGTACATATTCAGGTAGTTTTTTTAAATGTACAAGAAAAGTATAAATAGGAAAGTGTACCATAGTATATATGATACATATCTAAGATGTGAAGATTATGTTATTATGCATCACAAATCATAAAGGTGGATGATTATTTTGATTATTCAGCAGAAGCATTTCTCCATGCAATGTTTAATAGAAAAATATATAAGGAAGGCAAAGGCTTAAAATGCTATCTATCTTCAAACTTTTAAAAGAAATAGGCCTGGCCCAGTGGCTCACACCTGTAATCTCAGCACTTTGAGAGGCCAAGGCAGGAGGATCACTTGAGGCCAGGAGTTTGAGTCCAGCCTGGGCAACATAGAGAGGCCCTTCTCTACAAAAAAATGTTAAAAAGCAGCTGGGCATGGTGGTGCATGCCTGCAGTCCCAGCTACTTGGGAGGCTGAGGCAGGAGGATCACTTGAGCCCAGGGGTTAGAGGCTGCAGTGAGTATGATTGTGCCACTACACTCCAGCTGTAGCCTGGTTGACAGAGAGAGACCCTGTCTCTAAAAAAAGAAAGAAAGAAATGTAAAATGATTTAGATAAAATGCTGTAACTGTAAAATCAATTCAGAGAGGAAATGTTCAAGAATAAGTGATTTTCAAGAAGTATAATTTTATGATCTGACATCTGAGAAATAGTTGAACAAATGGAAGAATTGTCTTACTCCAGAGTATTAGAAACAAGCCAATGGGAGGGTGTTCAGTGAGCCACTTGTAACTAGAGAGCCTTCCGGAAAAAGAGGGGGTGGAGTTTCTGAGGAACTAGACAGAGCTGGGATTTTCTCAGCTGTGTTTGCACTTTCACTTAGATACCGTTCAAAGTCATTTCTAACATCTAATAAAAACAGATGCACTTTTTCTTATAGCCCCCGAGTGTCTGGAATACAAATTTCCCATCTTGTCATTGACCAGCTTCCCTGTCCTTGGAATCCCTCTACCTCTGTTCCTTTGTCCCCGGAATCCATGGCTGTGACCAGACTGCAGACCCTCGCTACCTGATAACCCGCCCCTGTCTCTCTATCTCCTGTGAACAACCTGCTCCACTTGAAAACAAACATATCCATCTCTTTTTTTTTTTTTAATTTATAACTGAAAGAGGTTTAATTGCCTCACAGTTCTGTAGACTATACAGGAAGCATAGCGGCTTCTGGCTTCTGTTTCTGGGAAAGCATCAGGAAGCTTCCAATCATGGCAGAAGGAAAACGGAGTGAGGCACCTCCACACGGTGGGAGCAGGAGCATGAGAGAGGGTGAGAGGTGCTACACACTTTTTTTTGTTATTGTTTTACTCTAAGTTCTGGGATACATGTGCAGAACGTGCAGGTTTGTTACATAGGTATACATGTGCCATGGTGGTTTGCTGCACCCATCAACCCATCATCTAGGTTTTAAGTCCCTCAAGTATTAATTAGTTGTCCTAATGCTCTCCCTCCCCTTGCCCCCCACCCCCTGACAGGACCCAGTGTGTGATGTTCCCCTCCCTGTGAGTGAGAACATGCAGGAACATACTCATTTCTTTACACTGAAAGAGACCTTAGAGATCATCTGACAAAAGGGGCCGGGAGAGTTAGTGTGACTCCCACGAGATCACAGAGCTATTTTAGTCACAAAGCCAGCACAAGGACCTTACTCCATCCCCTGATGCTTCCTCTGCCACTTCTCAATGTCCATCCCAGCAGCCTCAGTTACAATTGGCGTCCTGAAGAAAGTTTTCAAAAACGTTATGTATTAGTCATTGAACCCTAGACTATGCTAAAAGGTAACTTGTAAATCCACCTGATGCATTGATCTCCCTGGTGGAAATAATTTGAATGCTTCCTGGCCTTGACTAATCTTTATGTATGCATGTATGTAATTTGTATGTTGGTACATGTGCTGCCTTTCTTTTTTTTTTTTTTTTCTTGAGACGGAATCTCGCTCTGTCGCCCAGGCTGGAGTGCAGTGGCGCAATCTCGGCTCACTGCAAGCTCCGCCTCCCGGGTTCACGCCATTCTCCTGCCTCAGCCTCTCCGAGTAGCTGGGACTACAGGCACCCGCCACCACGCCCGGCTAATTTTTTTTGTATTTTTTAGTAGAGACGAGGTTTCACCGCGGTCTCGATCTCCTGACCTCGTGATCCGCCCGCCTCGGCCTCCCAAAGTGCTGGGATTACAAGCGTGAGCCACCGCGCCCAGCCCATGTGCTGCCTTTCATACTACTTTTTGCTTCGTGTGAACAGCAGCCACATGTAAACACTTTCCCAGCTTTCTAGAGCAGGGCCATCCAATAGAACTTTCTGCGATAATGAAAATGCTTGTTACCTATGACAGTAGTCACATGCTGCTTTTGAGCATTTGAAATAAGGCTAGTGTAACTGAGGAACGGAATCTTTTGTTTTATTTCATTGTAATTCATTCAAACACAAATTTCAATGCCACTTGGCCAACACGGTTCTAGAGAGTCATTGTGTTTCTTACAATGGATACATAAAATTTCAATTGTATTGATATTTTGGTTTATTTATTGTTCCTCTGTCCTCATTCAAAATATTTTTTGCTTTGGCTATTATAGCAAATACAATATTATGTACAGATATATATATACACTCCCATAGAAAAAATTGCGTGTATGGTTTTCTTCTTTTGATTTATTTGCTTAACTTCCTGCAAATGAAACTCCAACTGCGTAGTGTTTTGACTGAAATATTCCTTAAAATCCTCAAAGAGCCTCCATCTGGCTCTCTTCCCCTCTTATTCTCCCATTATATACCCTCTGGAGCAGGAACTCTGTCAAGAATCCGGGCCTTCTGTTGCTAAGTCCTCTGCTGGGGCCGCTCTCAGACCTTTTTCTGTGCTTCCTCATCCTCCCTGAGTCATGTTTTAGGGCTCCTTTCCCAAGCCAACTTTATCCTTTTGTATTGTCCTTTGGAAGCAAAGACGCAGGTCATTTTGATTTAAGGGATTTGCTACTTATCCAGACAAACTAGAAAGCACAGGGATGTTCTAAAAGTTCAGAATCTGGACATAATCCACAGCTCCGTTCGCAGTTCCTCACTCCTGGCCGAAGACGTAGAGGGACTGCAAACACAGTGTTTGAAGCCAGAAGATCTGGTGTTACTTGTTCCCCTGAGCAACATCGGCTCACTCTGGCGCTTTCCTTGTTTCCCTACACCTCAGCCTTACACATCACAGTCATCTCCACAAAAAGGATGCCCAAAAAATGCTGCCGAGGCAGTATAGACTCAACCCCATCCATCAGAAAAAATAAACAGAGCACTCTCCAGGTCACTTGGATGGTGAATGCAGTTTTGAGCAAGTCCACTCAAGTTTTCAGGTTAGACAATGTGATGGTTACTACTGTCAACTTGATTGGATTGAAGGATGCAAAGTATTGTTCCTGCGTGTGTCCCTGAGGGCATTGCCAAAGGAGATTAACATTTGAGTCAGTGGACTGGGAGAGGCAGACCCACCCCCAGTCTGGGTGGGCACCATCCAATCAGCTGCCAGTAGCTAGAATAAAGCAGGCAGAAGAAAGTGGAATGAACAGACTCTCTGAGTCTTCCAGCCTGCATCTTTCTCCCGTGCTGGATGCTTCCTGCCCTTGAACATCAGACTCCAATTTCTTCAGCTTTTGGACTCTTGGACTTAAACCAGTGATTTGCCAGGGCCCTCGGGCCTTTGGCCACAGACTGAAGGCTGCACCATTGGCTTCCCCACTTTTGAGGTTTTGGGACTCGGACTGGCTTCCTTGCTCCTCATTGTGGGACCTCACCTTGTGATTGTGTGAGTCAGTACTCCTTAATAAACCTCCCCTTCATAAATATACATCTGTCCTATTAGTTCTGTCCCTCTAGGCAACCCTGACTAATACAGACAAGGTCAAAAATTAAGCCAGCACCGAAGGGGCATAACATGGAACTCTAGAATCACACAGCAGTAGGAAGAAACACTTCAGGTTATGGTTCCCCAGAAAAAACAGATGGGGAAAAATCAGGAAATTTATCACTAGATCACATGAGATAATTCAGTTAGAGAGATACTTTTGAAACTGTGAATAACCACAGGTAAGACAAAGAGAATATTAGGCAGGCAACAAGAACCCATGACAGTTGTCCTTAGAAACAAAGACGGCTTGCTGTAGTTATCAGTTCATAGATATGCCAGTCAGAACAAAGGTCAGGATTATTTCAGGATTTTAGGATTCCCATGCTTGTCCCCACAGGCAACTAGGGAAACCTGTATGAATTAGCCTGTAGAAGAGAACAGAGCTTACAGAATAAGAACCCTGATCAAGCCAAACCTGAAGCCTATCTATGTCTGGAATTTTCATTTGTATTATGTCCTTTTTCTCGAGGCTGTGGCTTAAAGCCCTGTGGCATTTCTACTGTGAGGCTCCTGGATGGTGAGCTATTCCAGAGAAATCTATTCTTACAGAGATGAACATTTGACAGAAACTCCCTGTCTCATTATCTGTAAAAACTGAGCATTCATTGTTAGGTATAATAACAATATAGTGGGAACAGGAAGGGAGGTACTGGGAACTAAGTTGAGTCTGCCACTTAATCATTTGATCATTTGAATTTTGCTGGGTGTCAGCTTCCTTATTTATAAAATAAGGATGTTAGAACAGATACATGGTTTTAAAATTTAATTTTGACTTAACAAATTTTGAATTTAATTTGACAACATAAACCTTCCCCATAGTTTTCTCCTGAATTAATTGTTACAAATGTGTATTAGTCTGTTCTCATGCTGCTAATAAAGACATACCCACGACTGGGCAATTTATAAAGGAAAGAGGTTTAATGGACTCCCAGTTCCATATGACTGGGGAAGCCTCACAATCATGGCGGAAGGCAAAGGAGAAGCAAAGGCACATCTTACATGGCTGCAGGCAAGAGAGCTTGTGCAGGGGAACTCCAATTTATAAAACCATCAGATCTCATGAGGCTTATTCACTACCATGAGAACAGTATGGGGGAACTACCCCCATGATTCAATTATCTCCACCTGGCCCCACCCTTGACACCTATGGATTATTACAATTCAAGGTGAGATTTGGGTGGGGACACAGCCAACCCATGTCAAAGAGTAACAAGCTCAGTAGAGAGTGCAGATAAAAGTGCAGGTGTTCTGGTTGAACAGGGGTGGGGCCAGAGCCCCTCCACTCAGCTTCCCTACAGCCCCCTAGGGCAGCCTAAAAACACCTCTAGGGAGGTCCAAGGCACTAAGTAACAGAGTCTGAGAACCTCTGAACTAGAAGCTCCCTGAGTTTCTAGCTTGGGTGGTTAGGAATAGTTAGTGCTGGATATACAGGTTTGTCCTTCAAATTGTTCTCAGTCTTCTAGCCCATTGATCTGCCACTTCCATTTGACCTTTAAGCTATATTAATACATGTTTGAGAAAACAAAAATTAAATAATTTTAACCACAAAAACATTAATTTGCCTTAGACATCAGAATATGTTGAGCAAAATATTTGTCTCCAAAAGAATATTTCAAAAATTAAGTATAGCACCTGATAATGAAAATGTAATATTCCTGGGTTCTGATACGCCACAAGGATCACACGTTTTGGGGATCTTTGGGACACTGGTCCAAGTCCCGTCTGGGCTCTCCATGATGTCATCAGGGACAATGTCGTCAGGGATCCAAGTGCTTTCCAGCTCTGCTTCATGTTGTTGGCAGGAAGCCCCTCCTTCTCATACTTTTATCAGCTGCCTTCTCATCACAAGATGACTATGTCCCTCTGGGCCCCATCCTCCCCTTCCCACCCACCCCACCCCAGGCTTGAAGAAGAAAGAAGAGCGCAGGGCCAAAAAAACTTTGTCCTTTAGAAAGGATCTACCTTTTAGGCTGAGAATGGCACTCTCCCCAGAAACATCCACATACATCTCAGTATCCTAGACCAAAAATGCCCACAGCCCCCTCTCAGGGAAAGGCAGTCAGGGAGAACGGTGGTACCAAGATACTGATAATCTGACTGCAGGGACAGTCACAGAGATGATATATGGAAGGCAAAAGAGGGGACTTCAGCCTCAAGGAAGCCTTTGCCTCTACCAGAGGAGCAGGAGGTTGGTGAAGGGAAAAGCTGGAAAGACCAAAAGTTGAGTTTCTCTGCAGATCAAGGGGAGCATACTCTGATGTTTCTGGTCTGATCTCTTTGGGGGCAGAGACTGGTCCGGGGAGGACACGATGGCTCACTCCTGAGGTCTCCTTCCATGGGAAGGCACAGCCCTCAGTTTAGCCTCAGCTTTCCCCTAGGAAATTTCTCTCAGTCCTTCCCTCCTCCCTTTTCAACCACTGCTTGGTTCCTCCATGCCCCAGGTTTTACTGGGGCAGGCCCCGTGTTGACCACCTGCAATGGACTGAATGTTTGTGCCCCCCAAAATTGATATGCTGAAATCTAACCCCCAATGTGATGGTATTAGGAGGTGGAATCTTTGGGGTGTGATTAGATCATGAGGGTGGAACCCTCATGAATGGGAATAGTGCCCTAATAAAAGGGACCCCAGAGAGCTCTCTTGCCTTCTTTCTATCATGTGAGGATACAGCAAGAAGCCTGCAAACCAGAAGAGGGCCCTCACCAGACCTCAACAATGCTGCCACTCTATCTCAGACTTCCAGCCTCCAGAACTGCAAGAAATAAATTTCTGTGGTTTATAAGCCACCCAGTCTATGGCATCTTGTGATAGCAGCCCAAACTGACACCAACCTATGGTCATTAACACTGCCTGAGGCTGACACTTAAGCCACGCCTTCACACAACCGGTATCAAAAATAAAGATGCTTTTCCTTTATCATCTGCCCCCCTCCTTTATTTTATCTGTGAATTGATTCTAAACTTGGGCAGAGAAAAGAGAGATGTTGTTTATTGGATCTCTCCTCTCCACGTCTAAACAGTGCCTAAAATAGAGTGAGAGCTTGATACTTTGTCAAATGAAAAATATACCCGATCCTTCCCCTAGGACTTCTGTGACTATGTAAATGTATATTCCCAGAGATAAGAATCAAAGCAGATGGCAGGCATATGAAACCTTTGACCAGTAAACAAGAACAGTGAATTATCTTAGTATTTGTGTTACTAATGAGATGCCTAGCACAGCACCTGGAATTTGTAATTGAATGATATGCATTCCAGCTGAGATTTTGGCACAGTATAAAGGAGAGAAGTCAGCAGCTAGAAAAGTTTTTCTCTCATGGTTTCTGGTCAAAACAGTGAGGTAGGAAAATAATTACCAAGAACATAAAAGCCTGGCTGTGAGAATATTCCTCAATGGCAGAAGCACCTTCTTGTGTTCATATTAAAAGGCAGGACTGAAAGAAGGCCGAATAGGAACAGCTCCTGTCTACAGCTCCCAGTGTGAGCGACGCAGAAGACAGGCGATTTCTGCATTTCCATCTGAGGTACTCGGTTCATCTCACGAGGGAGTGCCAAACAGTGGGTGCAGGACAGTCGGTGCAGTGCAAAGTGCGCAAGCCGAAGCAGGGCGAGGCATTGCCTCACTCCGGAAGCGCAAGGGGTCAGGGAGTTCCCTTTCCTAGTCAAAGAAAGGGGTGACAGATGGCACCTGGAAAATTGGGTCACTCCCACCCTAATACTGCGCTTTTCCAACAGGCTTGGAAAATGGCACACCAGGAGATTGTGTCCCACACCTGGCTTAGAGGGTCCTACACCCATGGAGTCTCGCTGATTGCTAGCACAGCAGTCTGAGATCAAACTGCAAGGTGGCAGCAAGGCTGGGGGAGGGGCGCCCGCCATTGCCCAGGCTTGCTTAGGTAAATAAAGCAGCCAGGAAGCTCGAACTGGGTGGAGCCCACCACAGCTCAAGGAGGCCTGCCTGCCTCTGTAGGCTCCACCTCCTGGGGCAGGGCACAGACAAACAAAAAGTCAGCAGTAACCTCTGCAGACTTAAATGTCCCTGTCTGACAGCTTTGAAGAGAGTAGTGGTTCTCCCAGCACGTGGCTGGAGATCTGAGAAGGGGCAGACTGCCTCCTAAAGTGGGACCCTGACCCCCGAGCAGCCTAACTGGGAGGCACCCCCCAGTAGGGACAGACTGACACCTCACTCGGCTGGGTACTCCTCTGAGACAAAACTTCCAGAGGAATGATCAGACAGCTGAATTTGCGGTTCACAAAAATCCGCTGTTCTGCAGCCACCGCTGCTGACACCCAGACAAACAGGGTCTGGAGTGGACCTCTAGCAAACTCCAACAGACCTGCAGCTGAGGGTCCTGTCTGTTAGAAGGAAAACTAACAAACAGAAAGGACACCTACACCAAAAACCCATCTGTACATCACCATCATCAAAGACCAAAAGTAGAAAAAACTACAAAGCTGGGGAGAAAAGAGAGCAGAAAAACTGGAAACTCAAAATCAGAGCACCTCTCCTCCTCCAAAGGAATGCAGTTCCTCACCAGCAATGGAGCAAAGCTGGACGGAGAATAACTTTGACAAGTTGAGAGAAGAAGGCTTCAGATGATCAAACTACTCCGAGCTACAGGAGGAAATTCAAACCAATGGCAAAGAAGTTAAAAACTTTGAAAAAAAATTAGATGAATGTTTAACTAAAATAACCAATGCAGAAAAGTGCTTAAAGGAGCTGATGGAGCTGAAAGCGAAGTTTCGAGAACTACGTGAAGACTGCAGAAGCCTCAGTAGCCAATGCAATCAACTGGAAGAAAGGGTACCAGTGATGGAAGATGAAATGAATGAAATGAAGGGAGAAAGGAAGTTTAGAGAAAAAAGAATAAAAAGAAACTAACAAAGCCTCCAAGAAATATGGGACTATGTGAAAAGACCAAACCTACATCTGATTGGTGTACCTGAAAGTGACGGGGAGAATGGAACCAAGT